>NW_026575134.1:3962500-4285000 GCF_905146905.1 Nyctereutes procyonoides
CTTTTCTTTTGTTTTTCTTTTCTTTTCTTTTTTCCTTTTCTTTTCTTTTCTTTTCTTTCTTTTCTCTTCTCTTTTCTTTTTTTTTTTAACCAATCATCAGAATTTATCTACACACACTTTTCCACTTCTCCTCTTCCTCCAAGTGGCCACCTATTTTCAAGCAAGCGCAACCCACTCATCGGTACCATTCTAGTTGAATTAATAACCCACCACTCTTGTTTAGCTTTTTTTTCTTTTAAGATTGTATTTATTTATTTATTTGAGAGAGAGAGAGAGAGCAAGCAAGGGAGAGGAGGAGCATAGTAAGAGGGAGTGTACCCTCCTGCTGAGAAGGCCGCTCATGCTCAGTCCCAGGATCCTAGAATCATGATTTTAGCCCAGCAGATGCTTAACTGAGCCACACAGGTGCCCCTTGTCTAGCTTTTACACTTAAAATAATAATAATACTAAAAAATATTCAATTTATCTGTATGGAGCCTATTAATAAAAGACACTGTCAATGTGCTGTGTTCTATTCTTCTAGCCACATTGCAGCTTCTCACTAGCAGACAGGTACATTATATGTGAGCCCCCACAAACCTTGCTTTTTCTTCCACCTCTCATAATCCAACACATTCTTCTCCAGTCAAGTAAGACCGTTAGCCAAGAATCAGATCTCAACAGTCATATTTCACACGCAAAAAAAAAAAAAGACAAGAACTGTGCATCTTATTCAATAATTCTTACAATAGAATGGTTTGACTATCTTAACAAAGCATTGTTCTTCCCTCAAGAACATGTTGCTCAGCCATGTGGATTTCAGAAAGACATAGACACAATATCAGTGCAAACATGATAAAGGAAAAGCTGAAAAGACATAGAATAACTATTTCAGTTAAAGTTTAACCCATCTGGCTGCAGTTCTGAGTCAAGGGAAAGTTAAAACTCTGGGTAGAAAATAATTTGATCTGAGCACACTTGCTATTTTATTTTATGTATTTTTATCTGATATTGAAATTAAATGTGAGAATTTCCTAGAAGAAAGAATCCAGCTGAGCATATTGGCTATTTTTAGTGTCAGAAATCTAAGTTATAGTATCCTGGTTCCTCCAAGTAATAGTTTAAATGTCCTATGGTTTAGAATACCAGAGAATTGAAAAATAGCATTTTAACTTGGTAATACTTAAAAGCAATCAATATCTTTAAGATTTATATAAATGCAGTGTAGATTTTGTTTTTTTTCTATTTTGCATATTTCTGTTTAGTTCCTATAGAAATAAACACATTTCAACTTTGTCCATTTTTATTCATCCCCCAATATGTTTTTTTATCAATATAAAATACTTCTCTAAACATTTAGCCCACTACGATAATGCATGTCTTTACTCTTCATAGTGTTACACATTATCTGTGTTATCTAGCCATCAAGAAATTATCTATTTAAGTGCTGTCTCCCTGAAGACAAGAATTGTTATGGCTTGTTTATTTTTTTCTGCATCCATACCATACCCAGAATCTTGCTTTATGCTCCTTTGCCATCTTAATTAGGTTGTATTTTTTTTTAATCCTAGACCATAATCACTTGGCATTGCTTCTTGTTTTCTTAAGAGTACTATACTAACAAAACATTTTAAAAATAAAAAGCTTTAAATGGTGACCTGAGAACATACTTTCAGACCTGCCATATCTGAACAATGTACATGCTTTGTATAAAGAGATGGGACCAATGCACGCTGCATATGTTGGGTGGGAGTTGCATGTACGTGGTCCTGTGACCTGGGTGCTTGCTTTGGCAGCACATAAACTGTTCACGTGACCTGGAAGAAATATGTTGCCTGATTTCCAGGCAGTAAGATCAGTGTCCATTTAATCCATACAGAAGTAGCAATAGTTTGTATTTCCATAAAGATGTCTCCTGATCCCAGCATGTCTTCCCAGAGACACATCCAACATTTTATGCCCTTAACAGATTCATTTTTACCAGGAGGGAAGCAGAGGCATATGGAAGCATGGACACATGGAGGAACCCCACTGAACTCATCTGGATGGTCCGGGCTTTCATCCAGTGTAGGATGACTTTTTTACTAATCCAGTGTGGGTTTGACTGCTTTAGAGCAATGAGATAAATTCTCAGAAAGAGCACAGAATAAGAAATAGATGTCTTCAAAGTGATCACAGAAAATACAAGAGAGAGTGCAGACAACAAGACCAAGAAAGCCAGAAGTCGAAAAATGACCTGTGGGGCCAGCTACCTACAGTGCATAAAACAAGCACAGATTTAGTCAGCTGGGTTTGAATTTTTAAGAGTCAGTTACACTTTACTCTTGAGTAGGTGTCTTAACCTGTCTCTGAATCACTTTCCTCATTGACAAACGAGGAAGTCATAAATACTAGTTTTGAGTTTTTAATAATTTAGTGTGTAAAAAGTTTAGCTTGGTTGCTGGGGAAAAAAACAACATATTGCTTTGCATTATCATTATTATTATTATTATTTATTATTATTATTATTATTATTATTATTTTGCTTTGTTTTTTAATTCCAGATTATTCATTGTGTCTGAAGTAAATGTGATTACATAGAGTCCCTCACATTGATAAACTTTCCATTACACAAAAACAATATTGACAAGAACTATGTACAGATATATGTGTCAACTGGAATGAAAGCTCTCTGAGAAGAATAATGCTGGCTCACGCCGTAACCCCAGCACTTGAAGCAGTAACAAGCATGTAATGTAGTAGGGGCTCAATAAATATTTATGGCCTGAATAAAAGAATTTGCTTATGTGAAGGATCTACCGATTTGTTTTTGGCATACATCTGTGCTGGAGCAAAGAGCTTTCAGAGACAAATTGAGCACATGCTTAAATTTGGCATTAAGGACTCTGCCAAGACAGAGACTACTGAGTCCTCAGAGATGACAGAGTGGAGGGTTGTAGAGATTATGTGCCACAGAAATGACTTGCATCTACATCCCTGAAGAGACTCAGGCCAGCTGTCAGTCTTGGCTGCAACAAGAAACACCAACATGTTCTAGTCTACATCACAGCTCTGGCAACTATACATTTTTCTCTCTTTCTCTCTCTGTTTCTTTGCTTCTCTGACTCTTTGTCTTCTCCTCTCTTTCCTTGACATGCCTATACTTCTTTCTCTTTCCTCACCCTCTCTCTCTTCTTTGTTTCTGTCCTTCCTTTTCCTTCTCAACTCTCTAAATGAAAAAAAAATATATATATATATATACACGTATATACATATATACATACATTTTTCATTCTCTAAATGAAAAAATATATTTATATATGCATATATATACATATATGCATATAGATAGGCATCTAGTTGAGAAACATGTAAAGCTGATGTTAACCAAGAGAATAGAAGACACTATATATAGTATAGATACTAGGTCCCTCATAAGTATTTCAGAAAACTAAAAGATTGATGCCAAGCAATGTAGGAGGGTCAGTCCCTGTCTCGGAACACTGTCTAATATTTCCAACATCCTCCTGACATACAGGGAGAAGGGTGAGACAAACCAGCTTCCTGTTAACCCTTTAGGCCACCTGACAGAGGAAATGGAAGTGCTTTAATATCAATTTCAGGATGACATTGTAGTGCCAAGTTCTCTGGCAGAAAATGAGCAAATGGGCTCAAGAATTCTATCTTATTGACAATCTCAAGTAGTTTATTGGATGCAGCTTTCAAAATTTTGATTTTGGAAGCTGCATAGTCTTGGACTGCCAGTAGCCTCCCTCAAATCTTCCCTACCTCACACATAAAGCACAATGTGGAAATCAAAAATAACTTCTATTTTCCAGGGTTATAAGCTGTGGAGACCACAAAGGTGTGGCTGCCACAAATGCTTTGATGTCAGTAAAAATGACACAAAAGGGGAAAAAAATACATGTAGCAATAAATTACAGGTTGTCTTACCATGCTTTTTCATGACAACCCAATTCCTACCCTATAGCATAAGCCTTCCCAACCATAGGGGGGGAAATAGTTACAGAAATAAATACACAAAGAGAACCAGTCCCTGTGCAGGCTGAATTTTGAGTGGACTCACTGTTAGACATCAGAACAGAGCTTAAGCAAACATGCTTTATATTGTGGTTTTCTGAGACTCCGGAAGGAAAGGTGTTCTTATGTAGTTTTAGTTAGAAAAAAATGTACAAGATTGTGTGCTTATCCCGTGGTTTCATTTCTACTAAATTTTTATAATAAGTGAAACTCAAAAATGTAATAATGATTGTTCTAAGATTATGTAGTCATATATGCTCTCCCTTAATTTCATACATTTTAAGTTTCTTCATTTAATATACATCCATGATTTCTGATGTAAAAATTTTTCCATGCAATATATATATTTATAAGGATTTCAAAATGATCATTCCTCACATTTTGCAAGTATGTGTTCATGTATATATGATATACATCATACTTCTGAAATATATATCATATATAATGGCACTTAATTTGGAATACAAGTGTTGTAGTCAATTTTTTTATGGTCAAAACTTATTGACCCAAAGATTTGAATAGGTAGTTGAACTCAAAATATCTTCTGATTTGATGCTTAACAATTCACCCCTAAATCAAAACCCAACAATATAGATTTAACAGTTTTTATACTTTCCTCTTTAAAAGTCATTAAAATTCAATGACGTGTTTTGCTTTAATGTGTCCTAGCAATTTGATAGTTGGATTTCACAGACTTTTATTTGTCCATCAGTTATTGCAAAACCTCTCGTGTCTCATTATCACGTGCAGGCTTGATTTGCTTGATATAATCACATTAATATTAGAAGAATATTACAACTTCAAGATACTTTTCGTACAAAAGGCTAATTAATTTGAGCTAGAGAATAAATAATTGATTATGTGGATAATGAAGCAAATATCTAAAGATAAGAACCAGCATGTAATTGACATTTCCTTTTGGCAGACTCACGACAGATTGACAGGAATTGAAACTTTTCTTCTTTGAAAAGTTTTTCTTTTCTTTTTTTCTTTTCTTCTTTTCTTCTATGAAATTTTTTCAGAGTGTGATGATCTTTTTTCAAAGAAAATGTTGAAGAATTTTTTGTTGTTCATAATTATGGATTTTTAGAGACTTTCTCTAAGTATTGTGATTAAGTTAATTTGTCTACATGACTAAACTAAATTGTGCAGTCTATTGAAAACCATTTTCTTAGCTCTAGGGCCTAGATGTGAAACATCATTTAGACAGGAACTAATGAAATTATCCTTATCTGAATGCCTTCAAGGAGATAAGGAAGTAAATGTCAATTCTGCTATTTCTATAAGGCAACAAGTCACAGTATTCAACACATAATCAAAAGAAACATTTAAAATAATCTCTGTGGTATAATTAAAAGTTCAATTAAGGAAACTATAATGATCTTCACTGATGAACTTTTACAAAAGACACATTTTAATAGATAAAATTTACTCTGAAAAAAATTAAAATAAAGCATTACAATTTCAGTAGAAGTCCATTTGCCATTGAAATGCTTTTGACAGCAGTTTTTATTTTGCTGCAATTTCCAAAAAAGCATATAGATAAGGATCTACACAGCTTAGAGCAAGCTGTGAGAATTCTTTGGAGGGAAGCTCTGTGCTGATTTATTTTGTAGAACCAAAATCCACCTTCTGTTTATCTGTACTGTGTCCTGGAAGACATTGGTTTGGAGACATAATAGATGCCATGGTCATTGTATTATTGTGTCAGCTAAAAACAAAAATTCAAAAAGAACAAAAGAACAGAATGAAAAGAGGAAAGAAGGAAGGAAGAAGGAAGGAAGGAAGGAAGGAAGGAAGGAAGGAAGGAAGGAAGGAAGGAAATTTTCCCTGTATCAGGCTTTACAAACAGGCAACGTATTTCTATGTTTCACGCTCCCACCATCTTATCTGATTTTCACATTATTTCTAAAAGTTATAGAGAACAGCTGTTATTGTTCTTATGATAACAACCACTACCAAAAACATAAACAACAAACACTGCGGTTCAATAAATGATGCTGACCTTAAGGTTCAAACAGTTATTTTATGAGCAAAATGGGTTTGTTTGGGAATAGCAGAGGGACTACAATTTGGGCAAGCTTTGTCAACCATAAGAAATTCCAGAGATCAAAGGAGAGGAACATTACTTTTTCCTCCTCTAAAGGAAGAAGTTTGAGGAATTGCTTTTTTTTTTTTTCTTAAGTATTTGGATTTGTTTGTTTGTTGTTGATAAAGATTGTATTTGTTTGTTTATTTATTTATTTGACAGAGAGAGAGAGAGAAAGAGGAAACAGGCAGAGACAGAGTCGGGTAGAGTGTGAGGGAGAAGCAGGGTCCCCTTTGAGCAAGAGCCCAATTCAGACCTGATTCCAGGACTCTGAGGTCATGACCTGAGCTGAAGCCAGATGCTCCATAGACTGAGTCAGCCAGGTTCCTCAGGAGGTGTTGCTTTAAATAAAAGCACGTTGGAATAAAGCAAGGGTTCAGGATAGTGTTGCTTTCTCATTGGCCCATTTGCTGTATTTTCTTCTTGCCCAACCTTGCTGCTGGGTGAGGAGAAAATCTTCCTTCCTCTGGCTGGAATAGTAAAGTAGGCCACTCCCTGTCAGGAATGCAAGGTAAGCCACTTCCTGTTGGGTCTATAATTGACCATGGCAGAATGTGGTAGACAGGAGAGCTCTCCATTTTGCCCTCTGACTTCATTTTATTTTATTTTATTTTTTATTTTATTTTATTTTATTTTATTTTATTATTTTATTTTATTTTATTTTATTATTCTATTCTATTCTATTCTATTTATTTTATTTTATTATTATTTTATTTTATTTTATTTTATTTTTTCTCTGACTTCATTTTAAAGGAGGTTTCCTTTATTTAGTTTCACAGTGATTTGAACTAAATCACAAACTAAATCAGGAACAAAGATAATAAGGACTAGACTCTCCCTTTGACTTATATGGGCTGTGTTTTTTCCACTCCATAAACTGCCTAAATGCAAAGAGCCAAAAGTAGGTTTTCTAAGTGCCTCTTAAACCTTTGAGAGATATTTAGTAAGTTTCATTAGCTGGTGACTGAAAGGACAGCTAAATCCACAAATGCTGTGATTTTCCTAGTGACTTTCTTGACTTTGAAGCATCTTGAAATTATACTGTTCTGTAAAAGGAGTCTTTGAATTTCTTTTTAATCATTTTATTTACTTAGGGAGAGAGAGAGAGAGAGAGAGAGAGAGAGAGAGAGAATAAGCAGGAGCAGAGGCAGAGGAAGAGAGAGAAGCAGACTCTCCACTGAGGAGGGAGCCTGATGTGGGGCTCAATCCCAGGACCCTGAGATCATGACCTGAGCCAAAGACTGACACTTAACCGACTGAGCCACCCAGACACCCCAGGGGTATGTGAATTTTCATGGGATCATAGGTTCCGCTGAAAGAGGTGAGAAATCAGTAGAAAGGTTTTGGGGGACCAGAAGTGCCCCTTTGTCCCAGTGACTTGATATACTAATGAGGAAGAACCCCGAAGTGGAAGGAGAAGATTATCAGGTTAGTAACATAATTATAGAGGAATTTACAGTTTACAGATCACCTCTATCATCACATTTGATTGTCAAAGCAAACTAGGGTGATAGATACTATTATTCTCAGCTAACAGATGAGAATCTGGAGGCTCAGGTAAATACAGTTAATCCCCCCAAGGTCGGAAAGCTGGAATTCCAATCCAAATCTGCTGGGTCCCATAGACTGAGGTATCAACTGGTGCACGCAACTGCCAGCCATGGTTAAGCAGCCGTAAGGGTATGAACAGGAACACACACGTGCAGTGCTCATTTACACCCACATTTGAAAATGCCTCACTGTCAGCAGCGAGGCCAGCAAAGCTGGGCTTTGCTTCTTTTATTAGAATTAGACAAACTTTCTTCCCTCTCCCCCCGCCTGTCTCCAATGCCCTTCCTGCAATCACACATGCTTTCTTAGATTGATGAAACCTAGGGAAAGATCAGGGAGAAAGACAGGGAAAGGAAGTCAGGGCAGCTCAGTGCTGTCTGGAAAAAAATCCAACAGCACGTGTGCTTACTGAGCATGTGAAATGCAGCTTGGGTAAGTGAATAACTGATTTTTTTAAAAAATAATTTAAATAAAAGACTAATACTTGATTGCAATACTTGATTTTTTTTTTTGGAACAATTTGGGTATATGACACAAGTTTTTTAATAGTTCACACTGGGAGTTAGGATTTCTATATATGAATTTGGGAAGAGACATTCAGTCTGCAATATTCCATTCTGCCCCCCCGCCCCAAGTGGTAATGCACTTAGGAAATAATTTTTTGGGTCTACTTTGTAAATTAAAATGGCAGATTTTCAAATAAGAACTGATTTTCACTCATGCCCCAGAATTCAAACTTTTACCAAGTCTCCGTACCCTTAACTGCAATGAAATTATTGGCATAAGTCCTTTCTTTTACAGGAGATATGGATAAATCAATTATGCAAGGCCTTAGCCTGTATCCTTCTTTAGCAGAAGGAAGGCAAGGAAGCTCTCAGGAATTTCTTTGATAAGAGTACTAATCCTATTCATGAGGGCTCCTCCCTCATGACTTAATCACCTTCCAAAGGCCCTGCCCCCTAATAGTTCACACTGGGAGTTAGGATTTCTATATATGAATTTGGGAAGAGACATTCAGTCTGCAATATCCCATTCTGGCCCCCCAAAATTTATGTTCTTCTCACATGCAAATTATATCCATTCTATCTCAACACCCCCCCCAAGTCTTGTATGAGTATCAACTTTGAAGTCTGGGTCTAATGTCTCATTTAATATCTTATAATTCAGATGTGGGTGATCATATGGGAAACAAAGGCAAAAGAAAAAAAAATTAAATTTCCTTACTACTTACAGCCCATTGGCAATTCCTTGAGACAGACAGAATGATATTCCTCTAGGAACTCAACTGCCTGAATATTAATACTTTGCAAAGGGCAGAAGGCAATCTTAGCTTAACATTATGCAAATTTCCAGGATCCTACAAGTCTCCTTTAACATATAAAAATTCCTTTGGAAAATCCTTTTATCTCTACCTTGTCAAGATACAGGTTAGCAATCATCTCTCCAGCATATGACTCACCAATATATATCTGAAGGATACCATGACTTAAGGATTTATTAGACAGTAATAAATGACTTTTCCTAACAATAGCTAGCTGCCTCACGGTCCTGGAAACCTTGCTTCCAAAATTCCTTAGAGATTTATGCTCTCCCTATCCCCTCCCAACTTGAAAGTACATAATGGGTCACCCTTCACAACTCCAGTCAGTGAAGCTCCTACTGCCCACGAGTACTGTCCCAGTGCTTTAGTAATACTAACTTTTTGCACCAAAAATGTCTGAAGAATTATTTCTCAGCCGTAGGCTCTGAACCCCAACATTTCCACATCAGGTACAACTCATGGTGTGGTTTATCCAGAGGCAAATTTCCCTCCAGCTACGAGCATGTAGATGAAATGAAATGTGTGCTTTCAGAATAAGCTTGTGGGATAGGAATAGGAGAGACATAGCTATGCCAAATTGAGAAATAAGAAAAAATAAAAGTATAATTGGTTCCAACAACATTAAATCCTAGGACCTGAGAATATTCCTTTATTCATTGACTTCAGGGCATTCTCCCATTGTCTTAAAGAATAGTGCCTAGCTTCTGTTGAGATGGTTGATTCATAGTAATCTCTTTATCAAAGGTCACTTGGCTACACGCTTACTGTTCTCATTTTTTACTGTATGTGGGCTAATTTTCTTAGTCTTTATGTTCTGTTTCCATTTTAGTAAACATTTAATCTTTTTTTTTCAGGTTTACTTATTTATTTTAGAAAGAGAGAGTCAGGAGTGAGGGACAGAGGGAGAAAGAGAGAATCTCCAGTAGTTTATCTAGTGAGTGCAGAGCCCCACATGGGGCTTAATCTCATGACTCTGATATCATGACCTGAACTGAAATCAAGAGTCATATGCTCAGCCAACTGAGCCACCCAGGTGCCCCAATATTTCCATCTTTAAATCATTTCTTCCTCTTCACCTTTTTCTATGAGCAATCGGGTGGAGCTCAGGTGCACCTTCAATATTTTGCTTAGAAATCTCTTCAGCTAAATATTCCATTTTGTCACTTGCAAGTCATACCTTCCACAAAACACCAGAACATGAACACAATTCAGCCAAGACCATTGCCACTTTATAACAAGGATGATCTTTTCTCCTCATTCTAATAATATGTTCATTTCTGAAACCTCATCTGAATGGACTTTGTCAGCCATATGCTACTAAATAAAATCTGATCACTCTGATTCTAAGAAGAAAGGAGTCTTCTTGACAACTCTCTTCCTTTCTTCCTGAGCTCTCACCAGAATCTCCTTGAAAGATTCATTCATAGCAATGTAGGCTTTTTCCAGCATGTATATCAAAGGTCTTCCAGCCTCTACTGTTACCTAATTTCAAAGACACTTGTCTATTTTTAGGTATTTGTTACAGCAACAACCCATCCTTGTTCCCAGTTTTCTGTCATAGTCCATTCAAGTTTTGTTATAACAAAAACAGTGTAGACTAGTTGGCTTATGAACAACAGAAAGTTATCTCTTACAGTTCTAGAGGCTGGAAGTCCAAGATTGGGGTACCAACGTGGCTGGGTTCTTTTAAGAACCTTTTTCCTGGATCATAGATGTCCATCTTCTCATTGTCCTAGCACAGAAAAAAGAATGAAAGAGTCTTCTGGAGTTTCGTTTATAAGGGTATCAGTCCCATTCCCAAGGGCTCCACTCCCATGACCTAATTACTCAAAAACCTCATTTCCAAGTACTATTATATTGGGAATTAGATTTCAACACATGAATTTTAGGGGGATATAAACATAATCAGTCCTGTGGAATGCCAGGTATAATTTACTGGGAGAGTCAGCAAAATATCACCTACAGGCCAACTTTCTGTTTTTATAAATAAAGTTTTATTGAAACACAGCTACATCCATTTGTTTATGTATTGATATTGCTGCTCTTGTGTAACCACCATGGCAAAGTTAAATACTTTCAATAGAGGTGTTAGAACTGAAAATGTGTACTATCTGGTCCTTAAAAAAAAAAATGTACAAACTTCTGATCTAAGAAAACCTTCCATCCTATCTGATTGTGTACTAGTATGTGTTTTAATTGTCTTGGACTATTTGACAGTTTTCTATGTGTAAATTCATTTCAATGCCTTTGAATGACTGTGTGTATTTTTTTTTTTAATTCTCTTTGCTGCTAACTATAATAACTTACTGGTTGCCTCATTAACTTAACAAGTAAAATATTTTTCACATGAATTCATTTACTTTAAAATAAATTGTTCTGGTATAGTTAACATAGTGTTATATAAATTTCAGATGGGGGCACCTGGGTGGTTCAGTTGGCGGAGCATCCAACTATAGGTTTCAGCCTAGGGCATGATCTCATGGGTTGTGGGATGGAGCCCCATGTTGCTCTCCATGCTCAGCAGGGAGTCTGATTTAAGATTCTTCTCTTCTGTTTTGCCCCCCATTCAAAGACTCTCTCTGTCAGATAAATAAATCTAAAGAAAATTTTTAAAAAGTTTCAGATGTACAATATAGTGATTCAACAATTACATACATTATTCAGTGCTCATCATGATAAATTTACTTTTAATTCCCATCACCTATTTCACCCATCCCCCCACTCACCTCCCTTTTAGTAACCAACAGTTTATTCTCTATAGTTAAGAGCTGGTTTCTTGATTTATCTCTTTTTTCCCTTTGTTCATTTGTTTTATTTCTTAAATTCCACATATAAGTGAAATCACATGGTATTTGTCTTTCTCTTATTGACTTATTTTGTTTTGCATAATATACTCTAGATCTACTCATGATGCTGCAAATGGCAAGATCTCATTCTTTTTATATATTTTCTATATATATTTCATTCTTTAAAGAATGAAAGTCAGATATATATACACTAACCTTTTACTGGATATGTCCTCTGTAAATATCATCTCTCTCACTCTCTCTTTCATATCTATATCTATATCATCTATATCTATATCTATATCTATATCTATATCATCTATATCTATCTATCTATCATCTATATCTATCTCCTCTCTTCTATATGCATTCAGCCATCCGTGGATACTTGGACTGCTTCCATAATTTGCTATCGTAAAAAATGCTGTAATAGATATAGGGGGTGCATATATCCTTTCAAAGTAGTGTTTTCATATTCTTTGGGTAAATACCCCGTAGTGGAATTACTGGATCATATGGTAATTCCATTTTTTTAAATGTTCATACTGTTTTCCATAGTGCATCCCCTCATACAGTGCACAAGAATTCCTTTTTGTTCACATCTTTGTCAATAGTTTTTTTTTTCTTGTGTTTTTTATTTTAGCCATACTTACAGATGTAAGGTGATATCTCATTGCGATTGTGATTTGCAATTTCCTAATGATTAGTGATGTCAAGGATCTTTTCTTGGGTCAACTGGTCATCTGGTTGTCTTCTTTGGAGAAATGCCTGTTCATATCCTCTCCTCATTTTTAACTGGATTTTTTTTTTTTGAGTTTGTAAGTTCTTGATATATTTTGGATACTAATCTTTATTGGATATGTCCTCTGTAAATATCTTCTCCCATTCTGTATGTTCCCTTTTGGTTTTATTGATTACTTCCTTCACTGTTCAGAAGCTTTTATTTTTATTGAGTCCCAATAGTTTATTTTGCTTTAGGTTCTCTTGCCTTATGAGACATATATAGAAAAGTGGCTGATATCAGAAAAAAATGAGTATTTGTGCTCTCTTCTAGCAATTTTATGATTTTAGGTCTCACATTTAAGTCCTTATCCATTTTTAATATATTTTTGTCTATGGTGAAGAGAGGTGGTCCAATTTCATTACTTTGCATGTGACTGTCTAGTTTTCTCAACTTCATTTGTTGAAGAGACTTTCTTTTTCTCATTGCATATTCTTGCTCTTTTATTGAAAATTAATTGACCATATAATTTTATGTTTATTTCTGGGTTTTCTATCTGTTCCATTGATCTGTGAATTTACTTTTTTGGTGTCATTACTATACTGTTTGGTTACTACAACTTTATAGTAATAAAATCTTAAAATCTTAGATTATGATACCTCCCGTTTTGTTCTTTTTCAAAATTGCTTGGCTGAGGTCTTTTGTGGTTCCATTCAAATTTTAAGATTATACATTCTAGCTCTGTGAAAAATGATGTTGGTATTTTGATAGGGGTTGTATTAAATCTGTAGATTGCTTTGGATAGTATGGACATCTTAGCAGTATTTGTTTTTCAAATCGATGAGCATGGAATGTGTTTGCACTTATATTGTCTTCCATTTCTTTCATCAATGTTTTATAGTTTTCAGAGTACAGGTCTTTCACCTCCTTGGTTAGACTTATTCCTAAGGATTGCATTATTTTTATTCATATGAGAATCATAATTTTATATCTTTTAAAAATATTACCCTTTGACAGCATATTTTGTCATTTCTTTTCCTTTAAATGTCTCAAATATCTGAAAGGAGGTGGTCTATAAGCACAATGTAAGTAAATGCTTTTGCTATGGGACCATCGGGTAGAGGTAACCCAGCAACATAGGAAAGATTCAAAAAAGTGTAATTTGATTAATATGAAATAGGAAAATGCTTTTAAAGCATGCAGAAAGAACAGAAGAGAAAATTTTGGTTTGTTTAAATGAGAAGTGGTTGTTTGCATTCTAGAAGGGCTTCTGATTATTTTGAAAAGAATATTTTCATAAGACTGTGTTTTAAGCATTAGCTCTCCCTCTTCACTACCCCCACACTCATTTACATCCACAAAAACTTGAAATTGTTGGTCAGGCCTAGGAAAAAAAGGAACTGCAACAGTCAATAACACAGTTAGATGTGCAGAAGCTTTATGACCACTACTTTCCAACACACAGACTAGACCCAGTTCTGTGGGAAAGAAGAGACTGGGAAGGTTGAATCATAAGACTGTAATTGTTTACAAGTCCTGTTTATTCAGAGACTGTGAGATGTCTACAGCTTGACACCATCCAATCAAAAGACTGCAGAGTGGAAACATTAAACTAAAATTGGCAAAGGATGAATTCTTCAGACAGACATGTCTATAGCTGTTCCAGTGGGTATGCCACCTATCCATCACTGTAGATGTTTAGAAATTCCCTTTCATGGGAATTTTGAGATACTAATTTAAATACCATATAGTTTATTAGATGGCATAATAGTAAAAAATAAAATAAAATGAAAAGATTGCATAATAGTGACAGAATGAACCATTACTACTAGGCCATACTGGCCCAGGAGTGTGTCCAGTGATACTACAAGACACTGTGGGTTTGAAATCTAAATTCTAGATTGGATTTTTTCTTTCTTTGTTTGACTTAATTCACTTAGTATAATACCCTGTAGCTCCTTCGTGTTGTTACAAATGGCAATATATATATATATATATATTTTTAATTTACATTTCTTACCTGAGTTTAGTTGACACACAATATTACATTAGTTTCAGGTTTATAAATAGTAACTCAACATTTCTATATTTTATGCTATCCTCACTATAAGTAAAGCTACCATATAAAACTACTATAATATCACTAACTGTATCCCCTGTGCTGCATGTCTTATCCCTATGACCTAGGCATTCTGAAACTTAAAGCCTATATCTCTTATTCCCCTTCCTTCTGGCAGCCATCACTTTGTTCTCTGTATTTATAGATCTGATTCTGTTTTTTTTTTGTTGTTGTTGTTAATTTGTTGGTTTCGTTTTTAGATTCCACTTATGAGTCAAATCATATGATACTTGATACTGGTTTTTCTTAGTCTTACCTATTTTACTTAGCATTATACCTTATAGGTCCATCCATGCTGTCACAAATGGCAAGATCTCATCCTATCATATGGCTGTATAATATTTCATTGTGTGGTGCGTGTATGTACACATATATATGTAAGAAGTAGTGTGTGTATATATATACATATATATACTACTTTATCCAAATACATATATATAGATATACATATATATAGATATCCAAATACATATATATTTATTATTATGTAAATATATAATATATATAAATAATATATATTTTTTATCCAGTTATCTAATGATGGGTACTTAGGTTTTTTCCCTATCTTGAATATTGTCAATAAAGCTACAATAAATATAGGAGTAATAACTTATATGCAGAATCTAAAATTTAAAAAACAAAACCAAACAAAAAACAAAGCAGAATCTGACTCAGAAATACAGGGAACAAACTGGTGATTGCCAGAAGGGAGGGTGGGAGGATGGGCAAAATAGCTGAAGGAGATTAAGAGATAGAGACTTCCAGTTGTAAAATAAGCATCACAGGAATAAAAAGTATAGCAAAGGAAACACAGTCAATAGCATTGTAATAACTTTGTGCGGTGACACATGGCAGGGACACTTGTCACAGGGATCAGTGCCTAAATTATAAAATTGTTCAATCACTATGTTGTATACCTGAAACTAATATACCATTGTATTTCAACTATAGTTAAGGAAAAAAGAAAAAAAATAGATAAATATGTGGGGATGGTGTTAGAAGCTGCAGTTTAGAGATTGAAAAGATCAGACCAAAGGATTGTGCTTCATTTATCTGGCTGTCTTAAATAAATTTGAAGCAAGGCCTTGAAATAGCTTTTTGTTTGTTTTCTTATTTTAATCACCGTAACTATATCAACATTGTGAAACACAGCTAGGTGGAGGAAAAATGATGACAAAGAAAATTGAAATGTTCTGTAAAAAGTAATTTTTTATGTTTCTTTTGAAAGGAGCAAAAGATCATTTTTCACTATTCTTACCAATTCAGAAGTTAGTAAAATAGATTATTATAAGAGATCATTTTAACAATTCCTGAGAAACCAACTTTTTTTTTTTTTAATTTGGAAATTTGGATTCTTTAGTGTTAAGTGTTAATCTTGTCTTCACTGAAATGTTGAGACATTTTACTTTTCCTTTATCATGGTTTCTACCCAGTGTGTGTGTATGATTTATCCAAGACCAATTCACTACACTTTGCAAATAATGAGGCTTATAATCAAATATACATACAGCTATATCATATCTGAATGGAACTTACGTTTGTGGGACATTGAACAAAATAATGAAGTAACAAAATAGTATAAAATTTAAAGAACAGGATGTGGATCAATATTTTATTTCCGTGTTCTACATTTCAAGTTGTCTAATTTTATAATAAATAAATACTTATATTTTGTATATAAAAATCCTTGGAGCTATATAAGTATAATAATATGAGCTATGACTCCACTTCTATAGATATTGTTTACTAAATGAGACATGGTATATTCAAGTAGAAAACAATAATAATAGTATTTAGAGCCAATATACCTATGCAGTTTAAATAAGAATGATAATAAGTCAGACTAAGTTCTCAGACTCTCTTCAAATTACAAATGTATCTGAACAATGAGTAATGTTTAAAATAATAAGAAATGTATAAATAAATTTAGCAATGGAAATTTAAAAAAAGCTTTCTTAGTAATTTGTAAATCTAACACTTAAAATTAGTAAGTACATTAAACATTTGAAATCTATCTCAGTACACTCATATTGTTTAGTCTAAAAGTATCATAATTATAAATTTGCCCTATAAAAGTCGAAAACATTATGTAGCAGTGATCATTATAATGGTATAGGATTTTTGTTTGACTTTGTGTGTGTATGATATAGGATTATTATGAAGATAGGAAAAGCAATGGATTTTTTTTTTAACCAGATGTTGCAATATACACCAGTGGCAAAGAATAGATAATACGATTTTTTTTTTTTTGCGGGGGTGGGGGGAATAAATTTAATCCCTACTTTACACATTAAAAAATTAATTATAGACTGATTACTGGCATAAATATCTGGCCAAATTTTAATTTAAGAAGAAAACATGGTCATGATCTTGGGGTCCTAGGATTGAGGCCTGCATCAGACTCCACTCTTAGTAGAGTATATGCTTGCCTGTTGCCCTATGACCCTGCTCATGCTCTCTTGCTCTCTATCTCTAGCCCTTGGCTATGAGTTTATATTGGGAGAATGACATATTCGTATTTGTTTTGTATATTCTTACTTAAGAGTAAGAGTTAATTTGTTAATTTGTTAATTTGCAGATGTGTGGATAATATGTTTGAAGAGAGGAAGATCAGAAAGCAGGGGTAATATCTTAGATATATGGAAAATCTGGAAACCAGAATCCAGCTGTCAGAAAAATAGGTACTTAGAGGTAAAATTAAAAAAAAAAAAGATTTAAAAATTAATTAGTTGAAGGGATGAGGGAAAAGCAGAACTTTAAGATCAATTCTTGTGTTCACTTAGAAGGTGGTTTTACCACATGCTATATTCGGTTTTGAACATCTTGACTAGCATTGTCTTAAGATATTTTATGGATTTGATTTTCACTTCTGGGAACCTAATATTTCAAAAAGTTAAAGAGTATAGATTTTCAACATGAACCATGTTATAAAATAATTCCTTATGTGTTGATTTTAGGAAGAGGCTCATAAGTATTCTGTTAGCAGACAACATTTGTGAGAGAGACTGTTAACTAAGGGAGCTCTGATGATCTTCAGAAGTGGGGGTCTCTGGTTATGCGAGCTTTGGTTGAAGATATTGTTTAATGAGCCAATCAGTGCCCAAGAACATAAACATTTAACTTCATTTAAGTGTAATTAAATTTAAAGGGCCATATTTGTCTAGCATCCACCATATTGAATAATGCAAGTTTAGGGAAAAAAATCAATAACTTTATCAATAACTGCATACCACATGCCAAGAACCTTGTTAATTTGTTCAGCAAAAAGAGTACATCAGGAGTAGTAATTGGAATCAACAAACTAAACCAACTTATGTTAATTCACTGTCATTCTCCCAGAACCGGCTCTTCTCTGGGCAAAATTAACACAGAAGTTAATTGAGACTCTTCTGGGAATCGTTATCCTTCATATTTTAAGATTTTGATGTTGACACTAATTTATGAAATCCCTCTTGGGATGCGATATTACATTATTTTTTCCTATTTTGTTATGAAGAAAGCGCTTCAGTCCTTGATTTAAAATTGTGTTTCTCTGCTAGGTTGAGCACCGTAGAATCTGACACATCTGTGGATGTAACTTGGAAAAAAGTTGGTATTAGTAAGATTTCTTTTTCCGGGCTGATTCTATAATTGGCCTCTTTTGAATATACAGTTGTGTGTGCTATTATCTGGCACTACTTAGAAATCTGGGAGCTACTTGAGGTTAGGAGAGATTGGTGCATGAGGATAATATATGTATCTTTGTAATGCAAACATATGGTCCTCAATCAGGAAAGATTAGCTGTATCTAAAATGTTTACTTTTGAACACAAGGAACTCAATGGTATTTAAGGATTTGTGTATTTTGGAGCTATTTGAGTTCTCTCACATTTTTCTATTTCAAAATTTTAAAGTACTGTTCATTCCAAAGCAAAGACCTAATTTTTTGGCTCAAAAACACGGCTAGTTTGGCAATCACTGTTGTAATTTAGCAGTCCTCAAGATCAGTTTCTCTCTCTGATATTTAGTTAAATTTGCTTGACTATTGAGATGGTTGGGTGTGTCATTAAAAAAATAAAGAGAAATTCAGGTTCTTACTATGGCTTGAGCAGAAAATATAAAGGCAAGCTGTGCTTTCAATAAGCACTTGCTTCTGTCCTCAAAACTAATTAGACAAGATAACCTAATCCAGATTCCCATTCTTTAAAGTCTGTTAGCTGCAGTCATTTTTGGAATAATTATTGCAACTCAAAAACACAGTTGTAGATAAACTGTGTTGACTAGTATAAGCACAGAGGAATTGAATACGAGTAATTAAACATGTACATAATTGTTGGAAATGATGGTGCAATCTCTTGGCTGACCTTTAAAAATGAATCTCCGGCTAGAAAGGAAGTTACCTACCTCTGTCCAAACCAGAATTGCACTAATTTCTATCTCCAGAATTACCTTCTGGAGTAATTTAATTACTTTCATGGTAATTTAATTTGCTCTCATGGATTATATCTGAGCCTGTACAGTCATGAGCTACACAATGGAATGCTCGCTTCCTGACTGAAAATCATTGGTTCTGGAGGCAACACTTGCCATGAATCTCCAAACTAGAATTTATTATTTTCCTTTTGAACCAACTATTCTCCAAGCATCTTATAGTAAAAGTCATCATCATTCTTTCACTGAATGGGCTCATCTTCCAGAGCTTGGAGTCATCCTTGAATTCTCCCATTTCTCTTACTCCCTTCATGCAATCTATCCATAGCTTTTCTTTGCACTTCTTTTAAAACGTATCCATGTACTGACCACTTGCCACCACTTACCCTCTCACCATTCAATCCAAATCACTACCTTTTTTCTCAGGATCACTAGAGCCCCCAGACTTGTTTTTCTGGTTCTTTTCTGTACCCATTTACTCTATTCTCCAAAGTGTACCAGTGTTGAAATATAAACAAGATCATGTTATCCCTGGTAAACTTATCTAATGTGTTCTTATCACATTCAAAGTTAATTCAAAATAACACCATGGTTGACAAGACCCTACATGCTCTTTTAAGTTATGGTCTGTTTCTGGGATGTCTCTCTGACTTGTCTTTTACTGTGCTGAGTCATAGGGATCCCTACATCTTTGCCCTTGTTCAAAAACTCTTGACTCATACATTTTTTAAATTGTTCCTTTATCCACAGAAGCTCTCTTTCCCCATATAGGGCACTCCTTGCTTTTCTAAAGTCTACTCTCAAAAGCTTTATTTTCTGTGTAAATATAATAGCTTTAAACATTCATTACTCCTTTACAATGCTCTATTATGTATACAACTTCTAGTCTTTGTAATATTAATTGATCAGTTAATTAATTACTAATTTATTTATGTATTTTATTACATACACCCTATGAGGATAGACAATAAGTCATTTTTATTGTTGTATGTTCAGGTCCCCAGTCACAGCTTGGCAGTTAATGTATTTGTTAAATGGATGAATAAATTATTTCACAAGTATCAGTGTAATAATTTTATATCAAAACTTCTCATTATTGCAATGTTGACTGGAAAATTCAAAATAAGCATTTCACCAAAGAAAATTGAACAATTAAAAACAATATTTATGGGACGCCTGGGTGGCTCAGCAGTTGAGTGTCTGTCTGCCTTTGGCTCAGGGCATGATACCAGGATCTGGGATCGAGTACCCCGTCGGGCTCCCTGTAAGGATCCTGTTTCTCCCTCTGCCTATGTCTCTGCCTCTCTTTGTGTGTCTCTCATGAATAAATAAATCTTAAAAAAATTAAAACAATATTTATGAAAGCAATACTGAGCAATAAAGCACTGCAGAGTTATAGGATCAAAGTTAGGGAGGGTATGGAAACCTGTAGGTGAGTCTGGTATCTGGGTCAGCTTGGGCTACACCAAAGCACCACAGACGGAGTAGCTTAGAGACAACATTAATTTATTTTACTGTTCTGGAGGCTGGAATTTCAAGATCAAGATGCCCTTGTAGACAGGTTTAGATGAGAATCATTTTCCAGTTTTTAGATAACTGACTTCTGCTTATGTATTCACACAGCAGAAAGAAGGGAAGAAACTCTGTGGAGTCTCTTTTGTAAAGGCACTGATCTCATTCAGGAGGATCTCATCTTCATGACTTAATCATCTCTCAAAGACCCACCTTCTATGACTGTCCACATGTGATAAGACTTCAACATGCAAATTTTAGGGAAGCACAAATATTCAGTCCATTGCACCATACATTTGGGTTTTCTGTCTCCTTAGAATTAAAATCAATTCCCAAGAAAGCTGAAGAAATGGTCATATGCACTAATATAGTGAGGGCACTTAGCACATCTCTTAGTAATTGAGATAATTAAAAAGAAAGAAGAAGGTGGGAGGTGATATCTTGATGATATCCCAGAGGTCACTTAGACTCTGTTAACTTTCCTTCATCCATGTTTCTGTCATTAGTCAGATTTTGTAACTCCCATTGTCTTATCTTTAAGTTCATTGAAGTGTTAATCCACCAGCTCAGATCTGGTGCATTTTTATTTTCCTCTATCATAGATTTCAGCTCCAAAATTTCTATTTGTTCCTTTTTTATGATTTCTATCTCCTCGTTGGTATTCTCATTTTTTTTCTCTGCTGTTTTCTGATTCCCTCATTTCTCTTTTCATGTTTTCCTTTAGCCCTTTGAGCATATTTAAGCCCGTGATTTTAAAGTCTTAGTCTAGTAAGTTTGATGTATGGGCATCTTCAAGGGCACTTTTGTCAATTTAATTTGTTCCTATGAATGGGCTATATTTTTTTTTCTTGGTATGCCTCATGATTTTTGTCAAAAACTGAACATTTGAATATTATAATGTGGCTATTCCAGAAATCAGATTCTCTCCCCTCCTTAGGATTTGTTAAGTTTTTGTTTGTCTTGTTTTATTTCATTTGTGTGGGTGTATTTTTGTTTTGCTTCATTGTTAAGAACCATAGCAGCCTATTTGTTTAGTGGAATTTTCCAGACAACGTTTGTAAGATTGTATTTCTTGTATAGTGTGATCACTGAATTTTTTGTTCCTTTAACTCATGTTCAGCTAATGTTTTGACAGAGATTTCCTTGTAGGCTAAGAGCTAACAAACAAACATATATACAACGAAAACAAAAATAAAACAAGCAAAAATAACAAAACAAAACACATCCTCCAATCTTTGTAGATTGGTCTGCGCCTACAGTACTCTTTCAACTTTGTTTTGCTTACATTGAGTCTGCAGGCCAGCCCAAGGCTGGAAGCATAGGGTCTTTATGAGTCACTTGTGAGCATGTAGCCTGAAGTATGCATGCATGTGACTTTGTAAGTCACCCCATATATATGAGTGCTTTGGGGTGTGCTAAGTTTTCAATAAATATTTTCTGCCATGCATTTTCTCTAGTGAGAGATTCTCTGCTGAATATCTTAACCTCAAACTTCTGCCCCAGGTATTGAGTAAGTCTCCTTGGAGCTTTTGAACAATGTTTGCCCTTCTTTGGCCTGAATTCAGGCAACACAGAGATGAATGTTTTGCATCACTCTTTGTGTAGCCCCCAGACAGTTTTTCTTTTCTCTCTCCACCCCCCTTTATTTTTTTAAGATTTATTTATTTATTATTTGAGAGAGAGAGAGAGAGAGAGAGAGAGAGGAAGGGAGAGAGAAAGAGAGTTCATGGGGGAGGGGAAGAGCAGAGACAGAAGGATAGAGAGAATCCTCTGGCAGACTCCCCACTGAGAACAGAGCCTTAGATTGAGCTCAGTCCCAGGACCCTGAGATCAAGTCCTGAGCCAAAGACAGACACTTAAGTGACTCAGCCACCCAGTGTCCCCACCCCATCTTTTTAAAGATTTTTTTTTTTTTTTGAGAGAGAGAGAGAGAAAGTGAGAGAGCACGAGCAGGAGGCAGTAGTTCTCTATGTTTATAATAGTCATTTTATTTTATTTTATTTTTCTAATAAATCCTATCAATGTCTAGTCTGTCTTCTAAGAAGTTGTTGTTGCCTACCTTTTTCCCAGTGTATGGGCTATATTCTCCTATTTCTATGCATGCTTTTTTGTTTGTTTGTTTCGTTGGTTGGTTGGTTTTTTTATTATTATTTTTAAAGGTTTTATTTATTTACTTATTTTTGAGAGACACACAGGGAGAGAGGCAGAGACACAGGCAGAGGGAGAAGCAGGCCCCATTCAGGGACCCTGATGTGGGACTTGATCCCGGGACTCCAGGATCACGCCCTGAGCCAAAGGCAGGTGCTAAACCGCTGAGTCACCCAGGGATCTCCTGTTTGTTTGTTTTTTGATGAAAACTAGGCATTTTGGAAACTCTGTGTACTGGTGCCCGCCGTGGCCCATCTCTAGGGCTTCACTGTTCTTACATATTTATTTTTAGTGACTAAATAGATCGTTTTAGTTAAGTTTATCCCTCCTATCCCCAGCCCACACAGTGTTTGATGTTCCTCACAAACATATAGCTGTTAGACTTGCCCATGGTCAACCTGGGATGGTAGAGAGTTTTGTAGGTCTCTCTTCTGTTTTCTTGACTATACCCATTTGTTGAGTTTTAATTGCCAGATTGACTGCTTTTGTTTTCAACAATGACCTGTAATATTGCTCATCCAGAAGAATAAATGAAATACTAGTATATGGTATAATATGAGTGAACCTGAAAAACATGCTAAGTGAAAGAAGTCAGGCATAAAAAGGTACCTATTGATTATTTTATTTATATGATGTATCAAGAATAGGCAAATTAATAAAGACGGAAAGAAGATTTGAGGCTACTAGGAGCTCAGGGAAAGAGGGATGGGGGCACTGCTTAATGGATATGGGGTTTCTATGCGGGGTGATGAAATTAATCTGGAATTAGATAGCGTTTATGGTTCCAAAATGTTGTGAACATAGTAAAACTCACTGAATAATGCACTTTAAAATGGTTAAAACCATGATTTTTATGTTATGCGAATTTTACCTTCCCTACATCAATCATCATCTCCATTAACATCATCATTATCAAAACCAAATATTCGAGAGCTATGTGACCATATCAAATGGTCTGATGTGCTTGCCATTGGAATTCCAGAAAAAGAAGAGAAAAAGAATAGGACAGGATGAATATTAAAAAAAAAAGCCAATAATTCTCTAAAAAGTATTACAGACATCAAATCCCATATACAAGAAACTCAGAATATCAAATAGGACACATACCAGGAAGAATTTCTTTAATTTTTTTTTAAATTTTAATATATCTACCAAGTATTATATGCTCAAAAAATATCTTCATGCCAGTTTATAAAGACATAGTGGATTGAAAGCAAGAAATGAAGAAATATCTATTATGCAAACACTAACCAAAAGAACAATTTGTAAGAATTTTACCAATATTTGATATAGTAGAGTTTGGAATGAGGAATATTAGCAGGGATAAGAAGATATTTTACAAATGATAAAAGGGTCAATTTTCAAGAGCACATCAAAATCCTAATTATGTATTCAGCTAACAACAGAACTTCAAAATGCTTGAAGTAAAACATGACAAATAAAAAGTAAAATAGAAAATTTCATAATTATATTTAGAAACCTCAGCATTACTCTCCCAATAATTGACAGAGACAGACACAAACTCAGTAAAGATATAAATGTGAACAACTTGAAAAATGCATTCAATCATCAATAACAAATAATATTTCTTTTCAAGTGCAAGCAGAACATTCACTAAGATCATATTCTGGGCCATAAACATATCTCAACAAATTTCAGATAATAGTCATATGATGTATCCTCTCACACAATAACACAATTATAGATGAATAGCTAAAAAAATCTCCACATATATGGAAATTTTATGAAACACCACTAAGTAACACCTGAGTTAAAAAGTAAGCCTTATGAAATTTAAAATATATATTTTGAACTAGATGAAAACAAAACAAAATATATCCATATTTAGGATAAAGCTCAAGAAATGTTTTGAGGGAAATTTAAAGCATTAAATGCTATATTAGAAAGAAAGTTCTCAAATCAATAACTCAAACATTCCCTTGAAGAAACCAGAAAAAAACAAAGGCAGACTAAATTCAAATAAGTACTAGGAAGTACATTCAAAATATATACATACATGCATACATACATACATAAAATCGTAATAGATTGAAAAGGAGTGACAAACTGTTCATAGACAATCACTGGTTTATCGTCTCCTCCTCCTCCTCCTCTTCTTCTTCTTCTTCTTCTTCTTCTTCTTCTACTTCTTTCTTCTCCTTTTCCTCCTCCTCTTCCTCTTCCTCCTCCTCCTCCTTCTTCTCCTCTTCCTCCCCTCCTCTCCATCTCCTCCTCCACCTTCTTTTTTCTACCACTAATCTATATTATGTCCAAAGTTCTTTTAGGAAATGGTGGAGTACAGAAAAAACAAAGATCGTTTTAATCTATAGGTAAATAGACTTATGTCTAACTATGAGACTAAGAGAAAGTAATGGCACCTTTAAAATGCCCAGGTCCTAATCTTCAGAACCTGGACCTATGTTAGCTTACATGGTAGTGGGAATTTAGATTGTAAATGGAGTTAAAATTTCTGAGCAATTGACTCTGATATGGGAGATGGACCTGGAAGGGTGAATCCAATGTGGTCACAAGTGAAGGGAGACAGGAGAGGGACCTGCAAAACATGACCACATGAGAGATACTTGGCCCAACATGGATGACTTTTACACGGAAGAGTGAAGCCATGAGCAAGGAATGCAGGCAACCTCCACATGCTGGAAAAATTGAAGGAAAACATTTTCCCATTAAAGCCTGCAGTAGGAAGGCAGCCTCCTGATAACCTTGACTTTCTGCTTTTGGACCTACTTCAGACTTTGACTTGAAGATAATAACATTTATCTGTTTTAATTCGCTAAATTGGTATTAATCTGTTACAGCAAGAAGCTAATACACTAATCTTCTCAAGAGAGGGGACTACGATTTATCACTGGTCCTACAACTGCAACCTTTTTGTTCCTTGGTTGAATGTTTGATATTGTGGATATGGGTATGTCTCTACTTGCATGTGTATGGAGGAGTATAGCACACTCACACTAATAATGCAGTATATGCAAAGCACTATTTGCTTATGCTCAGATTTAATATATATATATATATATATATATATATATATATATATATATGGAGAGAGAAAATTCAGATTATTAAATTTGGAGAAAGTTGACTAAAGTTCACAATAATGGGATAGGGACTTGCTGTCTTATTTTTATTATGATTAATAAGTAAGTGAGAGTGAAAAAAACAAGAATAAATGAAGGTGATAATTTAGGAAGTTGGAAAGGCAGCTTTAAGCTACAAAACTGTATATAACTTGTGAGCACTTAGAGACATTGATTGATGAACTATAGAGCTTCTGGTTTGTGGGAGCATAAAATGAGAGCAGCTGAGGTTTGCAAATTTGTAATCTCCTTGTGGAAAAACAGGGAAAAAGACATCTCAGCATAATAAGAAGAAGAATCTATTAAAGACTTAAGACTTGATCCATTTGTCCTTGTAATTCAAAAGCTAATTCATATACTGATCTGATATATTGTGTTAACAACCATTGCTGATTATCATAGCACACCTGTCATTCTCTTTTATCTGACATCTGAAATATTCAGTAATCTTGGACTTTCTCTTCAACCCATATATAGCCTATTTTCAATCTTAGTTTCCTCTGAGAAATCTTTCCCTCTACCACATTTACGAATGTGGAAACCATGGACGCCTACATAATGTCACCCCAGACAACATTTGTTAAATGCATTAAATTTGCATTAGTATATCAACAGCTTTCACTCATCAATTTCGCTAATTTGTTTTCTCCTCTCCAAATTTATGTCTCCATCCACATAAATGATTAACTTCCCCTATTTCCTTTACCATGAAGGCTGGGGCCTTCTGTACTGGTTCCGGTTCTTCTGTACTGTCATCTATATGATTCAGTGTTTGAAAAATTAATTCCCATTGATTTCTATGTAGATGAATATAGGTAATGTTAATATAGATAGAAGCGACCATTTTTCTGACACTATCCTTAAAATATACAATAATTATCTATGTAATTGACTGAATTTATTAGATAATATAGATTTTATTCTACCTTTTTGTCCCAGATGTACACTCTGTTTTTCAATTCACTTACTCATTTACAAATAATGACAGGGAGAATGGCAAAATATAGGCTTTGGAAAAATAAAGATTTTGGAAAAGAGTAAGGATGGAGCAATGATAGAATTATGTGCAGAACTATAAAATAAATGAAGAGTATGGCCAAACAATAGTCTATCACGTCTCACCTTAAAAGTTTCATTAAGCTCAAATATTTTAACAAAAATTATTTGTTTGGGGAAAGACCAAATTATGAGAATAGAATCATATTATCTCTTTCCCTCATTGATTAAATATGTGATGAGTCTCAGTACACATACTAAAAGTGGGGGGAAATGTATCATCACTGAAATTAGGAAAGTTATATTTCACATTCTATAAGCATGTGGGTTTTAAATTGATATGGGGCAGGTGGAACCAAATTGAAGAAAATCACCTATGGTTCCACACTTAGAAAAACTGAAATATTATGGGAAATTAAATGGAAAAAAAAACAACACTAAGCTTAATGGCACAAAGACAAATGCTCAGTGCTGTTTGTTGTCTTGGAGCAGTAGAGTTTAGAGGTTAGGTGGAAAAATATGTGTGACTCACCGGATAGAAAGTTGGTATGAGGTAAGTTTCTTCCTGCCTGGATTTCTAGCTCAGATAGCCACAAAACTTATCATACAAAATGGAGCATACTTAAAAATTATTCTACAGTGAAGCTATCCTGGGAAATGAAGATTTGGATTTCACTCTGCCCATAATGAACAGTTTCTCCACCATCAGACTTCCCTACAGATGGGTCAGGATGTGCCCACAGACCTGCAGGCAGTGGTTCAGAACATAACAGGGAAAGCCACACTGCAGCTGTGAGGTAGAGACCGGGCCACACAGAAACCAGATTCTACGTAAGACGTATCACCAATCAGAGAAATTCATAGTGTAAAGGGAAAAAATGTCACTACTGGGTCAATGGAACTGTAAGGTAAATTCAAATTATGAAGTACCCCAGGCAAAGATCAGAAATCTGGAATTTTCTGAAGCCTGGGAAGGCCTGATGCATATACAATCACACACTTTAATAGCAGCTTATCATATGTGTTAGCATTTATAAAAAGTGCACTTGTGAAAATTTCTGGACCATAAGAAAGAAATGAGTAAAGGATAGAAAATGGATTCTTGTTGTTATTATTATTTCTTATATAAATTAAGTTTTTTAAACTTTAATTCTAGTTAGTTAACATACAGTGTAATATTAGTTTCAGATGTACAATTGAGTGATTCAACACTTCCATACGACACCTAGTGCTCACCATAAGTGAACCCCTAACACCTATTTCACCCATCCACCCCATCCACCTCCTCTTTGGTAACCATCAGTTCATTCTCTATAGTAAGAGTCTGTTGCTTGATTTCTCTCTCTCTCTCTTTATTTGTTCATTTGTTTTATTTCATAAATTCCACTCATGAGTGAAATCATGGCATTTGTCTTTCAGTAACTGGCTGATTTGGCTTAGTATTATACTGTCTAGTTCCATCCATGTTATTAGAAATGGTAAGATTTCATTCTTTCTATGATTGAATAATATTCCATTGTGTATATACACCACATCACCTTTATCCCTTCATGTATTAATGGACTCTTGGGCTGCTTCCATAGTTGGGCTATTGTAAATAATGCTGCAGTGAACATAGGGCTGTACGCATCCCTTCAAATCATTTTTTTTTTTTTGGAAATACCCAGTAGTGCAACTATTGGATGGTAAGATAGATCTATTTTTTCTTTACCTTTTAAGGAATCCACACTGTTTTCTACAGTGACTGGACCAATTTGCATTCCTATCAACAGAGTGGGAAGGTTCTTTTTCTCCACATCCTTACCAGTACTTTTTGTTGTTTTTTTGATTTTTATCATTCTGACAGGTGTGAGATGATATCTTATTGTAGTCTTGATTTGCATTTCTCTGATGATGCGCGATATTGAACATCTTTTTTTAAATTGAAGTTCGATTTGCCAACATATAGTATAACACCCAGTGCTCATCCTGTCAAGTGCCCCCCTCAGTGCCTATCACCCAGTTACCTCATCCCCCCACCCAACTCCCCTTCTGCAACCCTTTGTTTATTTCCCAGAGTTAGGAGCCTCTCATGGTTTGTCTCCCTCTCTAATTTTTTCCACTCATTTCCCCTTCGATGTGGATGGAACTGGAGGGTATTATGATGAGTGAAGAAATAGTGAAAAGGGTTATTATAAGGTAAAAGAGGGGAATTGAACATCTTTTTATACATTGTTTTTTTAACCAAATAAACACTAGTGAATTTACAGTAAATTTTAGCTCCAAAATATATTTAGGAAATCATGAGTATTAATATTGTTTTTAGAAATTAATTTTAATTTCTTATTGACATTTTCACATACCTATTTGTTTATTCATTTAGTGCTTGTTCTACAGATTATAATATAGTTGTCCTTTGAATAACACAGGGCTGGGGTACTGACTTGCGAAGTAGAAAATCTGCACATAACTTTTGACTCCCCCCCCACCAAACCTTACCTGTTAATACTCTATTTACCAATAAACAGTTAACATGCATTTTGGATGTTATATGCATTATATATTCTATTCTTACAATAAAGTAAGAAAACAGAGAAGAGAAAATCATCTTAAAATCATAAGGAAAACACACCTATAGTACAATACTGTGTTTATTGGAAAACATCTGCATGTGAGACAAATCAGTCGTGTTCAAGAGTCAACTGTGTATATCCAACTTTTCAATTTATTTAAAATGTTTGACGCAATTATATTTAAAATGTGTAGGTTTCTTTGTACCCTCCCCTATGCTTCTATTCTGTTGCTGTCATAGTTGTCTTAACTCTGAATTTTTTTTAAGATTTTATTTATTTATTTATTTATTTATTTATTTATTTATTTATGAAAGTGAGAGGATGAGCAAGAGAGAGAGAGCAGGAACAGTGGTGAGGGGAGGAGGGAGAGAGAGAGAAGCAGACTCTCCACTTAACAGGGGGTGAAGGGTGGCTCAATCCCAGGACCCTGAGATCATGACCTGAGCTGTTGACAGATGTTTAACTGACTGAGCTACTCAGGCACCCTGACTCTCCTCTGATGCCTCAGGCCAGTAAGACCATAAGAAAGACCTAACTTTTGCCCCTTGTTTGGCAATGTTATCTAAAAAGGTATGTCCTAAACTCACATGTACACAGAGGTCCATTTTTAGCTATTATTCTATTGCAGGATCCAATATACTTATCCTTAAATCAATGCTTCATAGCTTTAGTTACTAATGCCTAATAATTTATTTTAATAGTTATTGAGTTTGATTTATCCTTTAATTTCTCTTTATTGTGAATATACATATTTATTATTTGAAATGAATCTTGGGGTTATTTAAAATTTGCTGAGCTATACTGATGAAATTGTCTTCTGGCTTGCAATAAATTGATAAGATGAATTTGGGAAGAATTTGTCCTTATGATACTAGATCTTTTTTTTTTTAATCATCTGTGCCTTTCTATTGATTTAGGTCTATTCTGATATACCTGAGTAGATAGATAGAAATATTGATAAACAGATAAAAATGAAGCTATAGTAAGTTAAAATATTCTCTTTCTCTCTTTCTATCTTTAAGGGGAAATAACTACCTCAATTTTTGTTTGCATTTCCTATAAATTTTTAGGTTAAGTTTGAATTTTCCTATTTTAGAATTATAATGATATAAACCCAAATATTTATACCAGCTTTAATACCAATGATTGTATGATTGTATTTTTATTTTAGTTACCATTGAATATTTTTAATTTTAATTTCCTTTATATATGATAATAACCTATGTGATGTTTTCTCTGTGCATATGCAAGCTAATGTCTATATATGCATTTCTCTATCTCTGGTTAGTAAAATATGAAAATAAGAATGTGTCTCTCTCCCTCTCTTAGACATATATGTCTTAGACATAAATGTGTATATATGTATAAAATATCAGACTCTTTATAGCTTTTATTACGCTTAAAGACATGAATATAACATGCAATAAATATACTTTCAGCATATATTGAAAATCTCCTATTTTTTATCTGTTCTAATTAATAAGGTTATTTATATCATTTGATTCAGAATTCAATTTGAATTCACAGGTGAAAATTTGCTTAATATTGCTTTTTTGTATGAATGTTTCAAATACTGTTGTAGATTACTTTTGTTTGGCATATTTGTATAAATATTTATAAGTCATATTGCACTCTACACATGTATTTTTTATATCTGTTACATTTTATAATTACTGCAATATTGGATTTATAGAAGGAATTAGCAAAAAACATTATTTCTCTATGTTCTCTAAGCATACAACCAAAAATATATACATTACCTGATTCTTCATATCTTATAATAACTTTTTCATAATATCATCTAAATCCAAATTTAAAAAAAATACATCTTTGTGACATACTTTTTCTCTTCCATATTTCTGGTCAGCTTGTTTTTTTTTTTTTTTTTTTTTTAACTCTACTTACTTAATTCTAGGAAATATCATCGTATATTTATTCCTTGTCATGTGTTACATGGATTCGTGAAACTACACAGTGATTAATATCTTACAACTTTTGGGGTGGCTGGGTGGCTCAGCAGTTGAACGTCTGCCTTTGGCTCAGGCATGATCTTGGAGTCCCAGGATCGAGTCCCACATCGGGCTCCCTGCATGGGGCCTGCTTTGCTCTCTGCCTATGTCTCTGCCTCTCTCTCTCTGTGTCTGTCATGAATAAATAAATATAATCTTTAAAAATATAACTACACTTTTTTCCCTCTGGGCATTGATTTTTTTTTTCCCTGAGCTTTTTTTTTTTTTTTTTTTTTTTCAGATGAGAATTTCTTAACACTAGCAGTATTGGCATGTAGGGCCAGATAATTTTTTTTGTAGGAAAGCTGTCCTATGCAATGTTGGGTGCTCAGACTGACTTCTACCTTCTAGAATTGCTGCCCCTCACTTGTCTTGACGAGCCAAGAATTGTCTAAACAATGACAAATGTCCCTTCAGAGATAAAATTACAAGAACCATAATATTTGATATTTGGCAATTTTAAATTGAGTACCTATACTATTAACTTTTTTTTTCAATATCTAGGTGTTTTCTTATTTTCTAAATTTACTGACTTTTCAAATATCTATTGTTATTTCCTATGGCCTAATATACATATAATGTAATATATTTGCATGTGCTTTTAACTGTATCCTCAAAGATTAGGGAATTTAAATGTATATTTATCTATTTAGACAAAATGATTAGCTAAATTATTTTGACATTTCTATTTTAACTTATTTACTGCCTCTGTGATTTTTCTCTTACATTTCTTGAAAAGTTTCTTGACATATATCCACTTCGCATTATTGATATTCATATTTGAAGTACTGTCAAACCTTTGTCAAGAATTCAATTTCTTCGAAGGTCTAGGTGGTTCAGTGGTTGAACATCTGCTTTCTGTTTGGGTTGTGATCCCAGCGTCCTGGGATTGAGTCTGCCATTGGGCTCCCTGCATGGAGCCTGCTTCTCCCTCTGCCTATGTCTCTGCCTCTTTGTGTGTCTCTCATGAATAAATAAATGAAATCCTGAAAAAAAAGAATTAAATTTCTTAATCTGATATCAGGTTATTAAAATATCTTAAATGTCCATTCCACTTAGAATATATTTTTTCTTATAAATATTCTAATATTGACATGATTATATATTTAACATTTTCTTTTTTCTTACTATAGCAATTTTCTAACCCACAGTCGTTTTTTTTCAATTATAGGTTAACATGTAGGTTATTAAATATTATGAGTAATCATTAAGTGAGAATGTGTGCTCTTCACCAAGTGAGGACCATCTACAGCAAGTTCGGACACACATGCATACACCCATACGCACAATACAACATGGTCAAACATTGGAAGATATTCAACTATGCGAGAAATCATACAAGTGAAAAATAAACCCATGTCATTCCTCCTGTAAAACAGGGAAGATTAAAGGTCACAAAACAGGCATTGCAGGTATAGAGAGAAGACAGACACGTGGGATTAATATTTCTGCCTAGAATGTAAACTGTTGAAACCTTTATACAGCTATATTTGCAATATGTAGTAAAAACTTTGAATATGCATTTATTTCCTTAACTATGAAATTTATCTTCAAATAATTTATACTGAATGCACAATATACATGTATGAGGAATTTAGCAATAATTATATGCAGCTCCACACTGTACACTACTGTAACCAATTGTGTAATACAGGAAATTAATTAAAGTAGCACCTACTCTTCATTATCTCATTTTTTTCACAAATCTATTAAATAAGGCAGATAATGTTTTAACTTTATTTTTAATTTGCAGAATACTATTTTTCAGCAGATGGTTTATTCTAACAAACTTCATATTCACACTGTGCTATGCTTTTATGAGTTCCAGCTGTTAACTGATAATATTTCACTGCTGAATCTATCATGTGTGATATAATTGCTCATTATGGGCCTTAAAACACCAGCAATATAGTTATTTTCAACTTGGAGCAAATTAAAATCTTATCGGCATTTTAAAAAAATCTACAGTTGTCTTCTTCTGGTTAATTATTTTAAACTTGTATTTTTCTCTGTATCTTTTTTAATGTTATTATTTTGTGAAGACTAAAAATTCAGACTGATTATTGCTTCCTCTCCCTACCCCGCCTTCAATTTGCAGGTGGGTTAATAGTTCCATTTCTGAGGAAATAATCTTTCCTATCTGGCATACCAGCTGAGAATCCTTTAAGTTCTTCTAGTAGATATAATAGCAGTAGTGGCAAAATCCCACTTCATGGATACTGTGAAACGAATGGATCTCTCTCAAGCTCTAGTGGCAAATGTTTGGTGTACTCAAGAGCAAGACTCACTTGACTGGTCTTTTTCTGAAATTCCAAATGGTAGACTTGGGGCTATTTTCTATAACTCCAAGTGTAGACCATCGTGTCTTTGGAGCACAGAAGAGTTGAAAGCATTGACTTCATGTTTAGACTAGTTTCTGCCCAGAGAGTGCTCTGTGTCCACTCTTGTCTGACAGATCGCAGATAATCTGGATTACTTTTCTGTTTTAAGAAAAACAAACAAACACCTCAACAAGTCTCTTTCTAAGCTGATAGAAATGTAAAGTGTACGAGTTAGTTGAAGGAATCCATAATGCTTCTGCAAAGTTTAGGTTCTACAATACGGGATTTTGATGTCTCCACTACTCACCTTCTATAGTCCTTATTCTTCTTCATTTCAGCTATCATTGGATACACTTAACAAAATCTACATTCCAGAGACGAAGTGCCCTTTGCTTTACGTACGAGTATTCTTAAAGATCGGCTGAATTATTTGGCTTTATCTATGGCTAACCAATCATTTTATTAAATTTTAAATGGAATTTTAACTACTAGCATTAATATAATCAGATATATTTTAAGAATGTTATGCTTTATTATCATATGGTCTATTACCTGGATAAGGCTTAGTTTTTTACAGTGAAGAACATTGTCTTTTGAGATAATATATAGATTTGGCTGTATCTGAAATGTATTTACTACTTGTATGTACTTACTAAAATGTAAACTGCTTGGGAACAGGGACTTTCTGTCTTCCTTACCTCTGTTTCTAGAACAGAAATGATGAATATATACATGAAATAAATATAAATATAAATATAAATATAAATATAAATATAAATATAATATAAATATAAATATATTAAATAAATATATTATATATGTATAATAAATATACATGAAATAGTTGTTTACTAAAATAACAAGTGTTCCATTGTACACCTGAAACTAATATAACACAACACTGTATGTTCACTACATTAGAAATAAGATTTTAAAAAATTAAAAAATAAAACATCAGGTACCCAAAATAGAAATTGTGTTCAAAGTCTATAGGTCCTAGAGAAACTTTATATCAGTGGTACAGTCTCCGTCTACTCCTTAGCATTCACCACCTTTTATTCATGCTCACTCCTCTTTACTTCAGTCATGTTATTTTAGTTCTTCTTTAAACATTTATTCATTTTTTAGGCTTATTCATTTTTGTATTGTCTTTCTTTCCCAACAAACAGTAAACTCTAAAACAGCAAGGTGTTCATCACATTACATTCAGTAAATAACTTTTACAGCCACCCAATAATTATTTTGGATCTGTGAATTAGTTAATAAGTAAATGAATCTTATTTTCCTATCTAGCCAGATGTCAGGACTTATATGTTTAAATATATTACTTTCTGGGGTGCCTGGGTGGCTCAGTTGGTTAAACACCTAATTCCTTTTTTCTTTTAAATATTTTATTTATTTATTCATGAGAGACAAAGTGAAAGAGGCTGAGACACTGACAGAGGGAGAAGCAGTCTCCCTGAGGGGAGCCCGAAGTAGGACTCAATCCCAGGACCCCAGGGTCAGGACCTGAGCCAAAGGCAGATGCTCAACCACTGAGCCCCCAGGCATCCCAAACTTCCAATTCCTTATCTCAGCTCAGGTGTTGTTCTCAAAATTCTGAGTTCAAACCTTGCACTGGGCTCCACGCACTCCATGTGGAATATATATATATATATATATATATATATATATATATATATATAAATTTATTATTTATAACAATTATATAATATACAAATAAAAATATATCTGATAATATATACAATTTCCCACAAATGAATTAATAGTTCCCCACATATTTTCTGTCTTCATGCGCCTTATCATTTTAGTTTTTTTCTTTCTTCTTTCTTTCTTTCTTTCTTTCTTTCTTTCTTTCTTTCTTTCTTTCTTTTTCTTTCTTTCTTTTCTTCTTCTTCTTTCTTTCTTCTTTCTTTCTTTTCTTCCAGTATAGTTAACAAATAGTATTATATTAGTTTCAGGTGTACATTATAGTGATCCAACAATTCTATACATTACTCAGTGCTCATCAAGATAAGTGTACTCTTAATCCCCATCACCTATTTCACCCAGCCCTCTTGCCTTCTCATGACCATCAATTTGGTTTGCTGTTCTCTCTCTTTTTTCCTATGTTCATTGTTTTGCTTCTTAAATTCCACATATGAATTGAAATCATATCAAGAGTTCTTTATCAGCTATGTGTTTTGCAAATATTTTATCAGTGTCCTGGATTTGTCTTTTCATTCTCTTGACTCTGCCCTTTTTGTGCTTTGGTTTGTATAATTTCTATACCTTCAAATTTTCTGATCTTTTCTTAGTATATAATTCATTACTAATCTTGTGAAATATTCACTATTTCAAATGTTACTATTCATCTCTATATGGCACATTTTTGTTTTGAATCTTCTATTTTTCTTTTATTACCTTCATTTTTTATTTAAATATCTATAACTATTATACTTTTAACATCTTTCAAATTATTTCTTCTCTGTCCTTTTATGGGTCACTAACTTTTACCCTGTTTATGGGTTTTATTTCTCTGCTTCTTGGCATTAGGTTTTTTTTAATCAGATGATGAATATTACATTTATTGTATTATTTATTTTGATGGATGTTATCTTAATTGAGGAAATTTTATTGCCTTCCTTTGAACAGTATTTTTTTTTATAGCAAGCAATTAATTAACGTGAGTATCAGTTGTGGGTTTGTGTGTGTATTTGTTTTGAGGCTATTCTCTAAATTTTGTTAGGTCAATTTAGAGCAGTCTTTAACTCAGACCTTGTTTAGCACTATTCTAGGTGCTCTTCATTGGTGATCTAATGAGGAGGTGCTGTGGCTTCACCATGGGATGGTCTTGGATTAGAACCACCAGGAGATAGCTCAGCTGTCCCTGTTCAGATGTGCTATTACCTCAGAGTATTTTTCTGCCATTTGTCATAGGCAGCATATTATATACTCAATCCTCAGAATCCTAATCTATTTTTTTGGTATATTTTTATTGGAATTTGATTTGCCAACATATAATATAACACCCAGTGCTCATCCTGTCAAGTGCCCCTCCTCAGAATCCTAATCTAATTTTACATTTGCCCCCAAGGCCTTATATATTGGCTTTGCCTTAAGTTTCCTTTTGCCTTCTTGGTGTAATGTCTTTAATTCTCAGATGTTAAGATAATTCAATAAAGCAAAGGATACGTTGAAAAAAATGCTGAGCATCCTGGATGGTTAGTGAGGATTGTCCACTTCATCTTGTCAATGCTACCATGCCATCTTACAATGTAATGTCTAGGGGTTGTTCAGTTTATAAATTTCTGGCAGCTGTTCTTTGCTGAGCTTCTTAGGATTTCATCCTGTATAAGTTTGGTTTAGGATTTAGCAAAAGTTGGAGGAATCCTTATGATGATCTTTGGCTTCTTATTTTTCTTTATCATTCTCCTCCAAATTCCATCTTCTTAGGCTTTGAATTCTGATCTGTTTTCTCATGTCACTGATCCTCGCCTCTCTGGGATTTCTCTCCCTAAGAGTTATTTACAATATTGCTCCCATATAGATGCTTAGGGAGAAAGTAGGACTCATCTTGGTTCTTGCCCTGCTCTCAGGGACTACAGTCATATGGTGCTTGATATGTAATACTTCAAAATATTTGTCCCGTATGTTTTGGCCAGTTTTCTTTCCTTTTTTCTTTGAAAGAATAAATCCAATCTCTGTAACTTTTTAAATGACTGAATAATATTCCATTATATCTGTATGTAATATATAAATATGTATACTTGTCTCCTCATTCTGTCAATATGTCATGTAAACTTTTCCTTTTCTGTTATGTAATCAGCCAAAGCTACACACATGCCTCCATTATACAGGAAATAACTGAGACATAACTGTGTCTAACATTTTTATGTTAATATAGATGCATTGACAGCTGTATTTTGGTTGTTTGCATTGCACACATTTTTTTTTACCATTTACTTTCAACATATGCAAAACATACATGTAAAATCTAAAATCTTTAAGGTGTCCTTTCAAAGGAAATCCAGTCTCAGAATATTTTAATAAGTTAATAGAAATACAACATTCTCAATTGCATTCTCAATTCTCCAACGTATAATATAAAATGGTACTTTGGTCTATTTGTAAAAAGTAATACTTTACAATATTTTTATATCAATGTATCTTACTCAAACTATAAGCTATTCTTTGTGTATTTGATACTGTGCTCAAATATTTAGTGTATTCAATGTATTGTATTATTTCATGAGATGTATTGTGCTATACAATTGATATTCAATTAAATTTCTCCCATATTTCTTACTTTAAAAAAATCTCTATAACTATCAACTTTCATCAGTTTCAACTTTTTAATCTTTAGTACTTCCTTTACTGTGGTCTGTTGGTGAAAAATTATTTTGTCTTTACTTTTGATGGATATTTTTACCAAGTATAAAGGCATTTATTTTATTTCAGAACTTTAAAAGTATCAATAAGGAGTTTGATGACTTTCACTGTTTAATTTGAAAAGTTTTTCTTGTAAATTTAACTGTTTTCTTATAACTTAGCTTAATTTTCCCAGAAATGTTCTTTACATATTTTCTTTTACTTTTCAGAAGTTTTACTATAATGTTTCAGGTTATATATATATATATATATATATATATATATGTATATATATATATATTATATATATATTTTATATATATATACTTATTTATTTATTTATTTGCCCCTTATTTGCAGAAGTTCCAGAAGTTGTGGCTTGATCTCATTGGTCATTTTTGGTAAAATTTCTACCATTTCCACTGACCAGTTCTATTTTCTTCTCCTGAGATACTAATACATTAGATTGCTAACTATATCCTTATGTTTTTCATGATCATTCCTCTATTTTTACTCTTTATTTTTCTTTTTTGACTATAGTTGCCACACATGTTACATTAGTTTCAGGTGTACAATAGAGTAATTGAAGTGTCTATATTATGCTGTGTTCACCACAAGCATTACTACCATCTGTCACCACCTATTACAACACCATTGACTATAATTCCTAATGCAGTAACTTTTATTCCCATGATACATTCATTCCATGACTAGAAGGCCAAGTCTCCCACTCTCCTTCAGCCATTTTACCTCCACTCCCCTTTCCTCTGGCAACCATCAGTTCATTCTCTGTACTTATAATCTGATTCTGCTTATTGTTTGTTTGTTTTATTTATTTGTTTTAGTTTTTAGATTCCATATATAAATGAAGTTGTATGGTAGTTTTCTTTCTTAGCCTGGCTTATTTCACTTAGAAAAATACCCTATAGGTCCATCCATATTGTTACAAATGGCAAGGTCTTACCCTTTTTCATAGAAATATACATATATTTCTCACACATTTTTTATCCATTCATCTATCTGTGGTTGCTTAGATTGCTTCTGTAAACTGGCTATTGTAAATAATGCTGCAACAAACATAGGGGTGCAGATATATATCTTTTTGAAGTATTATTTTCATTTTCTTTGGCTAAATACTCAGTAGTGGAATTATTGGGTCATATGGTATTTCTATTTTTAAGTTTTTGAGGAACCTATGTTCCTCTTTCCACAGTGGCTGTGCCAATTTATATTCCTGCCCAAAATACCCAAGAATTCCTCTTTCTCCACATCCTCACCAACACTTGTTATTTCTTGTCTTTTTAATTCTAATCATTCTGAAGGGTAATATCTGAATATATATCTGAATATACCTGAAGATAATATCTCATTGTGGCTTTGATTTATATGTCTCAGGAATTGGTTGCATTTCTATACACTAATAATACAGTATCAAAAAAATAAGTTAAGAAAACAACTCCAGATACACCAAACAAAACAAAATAAAAAACCTTAGGAATAAACTTAACCGAGAAGGTGAAATACTTGTACTTCCAAGACTATAAAACATTGATGAAGGAAATGGAAAAAATATAAGTAAATGGAAAGGTATCCCATACTTGTGGATTAAAGAATTAATATTGAAAGCCCATACTACCCAAAACAATTTACAAATTCAATGTTATACCTATCAAAATACCAACAGCATTTTTTTCACAGAACCAGAATAAATAATACTAAATTTGTATGGAACCCTAATAGCCAAAGAAGTTGTAAGGAAGAACAAAGCTGGAGGTATCACAATTCCAGATTTCAAGCTATGCTACACTGCTGTAGTAATCAAAACAATGTGATACTGGCACCAGCACAGATGCATAGATCAAAAGAGTTCAGAAAGAAACTCATGCATATGTGACCAAATAACCTACAACAAAGGAGGCAAGAATATAAAAGGAGAAAAAAGATGGTTGCTTCATTAAATGATGCTGGGAAAACTGGGCAGCTGCATTCAAATGAATGAAACTGGACCACTTTTTAATACTGTGCACAAAAATAAATGGAAAATAGATTAAAGATCTAAATGTGAGACCTCAAATCATAACACTTCTGGAAGAGAACATAAGGAACAATTTCTTTCATGTTGGCTATAGCAACATTTTTCTAGATATGTCTTTTAAGGTAAGGGAAGCAAAAAAAAAAAACAAACAAACTATGTGTACTACATCAAAATAAAACTACTTTTGCAGAGTTCAGGAAACCATCAACAAAACAAAAAAGCAAACTACCAAATGGGAGAGGATATTTGCAAATGATAGATAAGATAAAGCATTAATATCCAAAACATATGAAGAACTTCTATATCTCAACACCAAAAAACAATGCAAAACAAATAATCCAATTAAAAATGGCAGAAGACATGAACAGACTTTTTTTTCAAATAATACAAACAAATGACCACTGGATACATAAAAGGCTGCTCAACAGCATTCATCATTAGGGAATTGCATGTATATATTTCTATCGCAATATGTTCCCAATATTCCTTTATTTCATTGTTTGTTTGTTTGTTTGTTTGTTTTGCATTTGTCAGGAAGTTTTTTGTGACTTATTTTGCATTTTTTACTTCTTTTTCTAATATGCTCTCAAATGGAACACTCCGTGCCTAAATTTTCACCATTGTACTTTTCAGATCCAGAGAACTCTTTTTTTTTTAAATTCATAATACTTAAATATTTGCCTAAATTCTCAATCTTGTCTTATACTTATTTAAATATAATATAAATTATTTAAAAGTCAGTTTTAGGGGAACCTGGGTGGCCCAGCCAGTTAAGTATCTACTTTTGGCTCAGATCATGATCTTGGGAGTCCCATATTGGATTCCTCACTCAGCAGAAAGTCTTTCTCCCTCTCCCTCATGCTCTCTCTCTCTCAAATAAATGAATATTTTATTTTAAAGGTAGTTTTAATAAATTTATTTTCTGGATCCTATGCATTTCTGGCGTCTATTGTTTTTATTTGTTTTTAATCATGTGTGGTATTTCCTCCTTCATCTGGATATTTTCCGTGGCATACTGCATATTTATTATAAATAATTTTAGAAACAATTTGAGGCCTAGATTGATGTTAACTTATGCCTGATTGGGTTTATATTTGCCTTCCACTGGAGGCTAAGGCTAATAATCATTTTATTTCTCCAAGTAATGAAGGATTGAGATATTTAAAACTAATTCATAAGCCCATGCAAAAGCTGACCTATTTATTGCTTACTATTATTATAAACCAGCTAATTTGGTACAGTGTAAAGCTTGAAGTAATTACTGATGCCTCCTCCTCCTAATAAGCCTTGTAATCCAATCCTGTCTGTCCACCTCCTTCCCAATTTATAATTACATTTAAAGCTCCACTCAGATTGCCTGTGATCTCAGACAGAATATATGAAATAAATTGGGGGAGAATTTAGTTCTAAATTCTGATCTCCTCCTCTGAGATCCCCTCTTTTTTGGGGGGAGGCATTTAATTCTTCTCTGCCATGCCAACTTTCTGATGACTTCAAATATAAATTTAAAAAAAAATCCTTATTTCTTTCATGAGTAAGATAGTTGCCTTAGATTATCTAATATACCATTAGATACTTAGAAGGCAAATGACTTCACATATATTTGAAAAAAATAAATGGAAAGTTTTTATAAGTACTTCAAAAAAGAATATATCCCAGTGCTCAGTGGAAAATGTCCAACTTAATAAATGTAAGGGAATGGAAAATTAAAACCTCTATATTATTTCTTATTCATTATAATGATGATATTTTTTAAAAGCCTGGTATTCATATTAATACTGTTTGCAAGGTGTGGATGAACTGACTATTTTATATTTGGAAAATAAAAGGGTAAAAAACACTTGGGATAAATATTTGGCAGTCTGTATCCAAACAATGACTATGTTTGATACACACACACACACACACACACACACACACACACACACACCATCTGAATTAATCCCTAACTGGAAATTTGTCTTATTATCTATTGCTTAATAACAAATCACTACAGAATTGGATGCGTTAAAACAGCTTTATTTAATTTCAAATTTTGTTGGTAGGGTGTTTGGCATGGGATCATCTGGGTAATTCTTCTCCACCTGCTGTCAACTGAGGTCACTATGCAAAATTCAACTGGTGGAAAGGTCATTCTGGAGAGTTTAAAATGGCTTCATTGCATGACAATTAGTAGGCATGTCTGGAAGCCTGTACTCAGTTGGACTGTTAACCTGTGCACCTACATGTGACCTCTATACCACAGTAGTTACACCGTAGAGTAATCAAATGTTTTCTATGGCAACTCAGGGTACTCAGAAAGAGTGTCTAAAAAGATAGGAAGTGAATGCTCTTGGTTTTTTAACATCTGGATACAAAATTGTCTCAGTCTCACATTCCCATATTCTATTAGTCAAAAAGCCACTGAATTTACAAAATGCAAAGAGAAGGAAAAATGACAGTATCTTTCCATGAGACAGGAATGTCAGAAGTATATACTTCTGCTCTACAAAATACACTATTAAGAGAATTAGAAGACAAGCCACAGAGTGGGAAAAAATACTTGCAAAACACATACCTGATAAAGTACTGGTATCCAAAATATGCAGAGAACTCCTGAAGCTAAACAATAAGAAGATAAGCAATGCAATTTAAAAATGAGCAAAAGATAGTACCAGACACCTCATCAATAAGGTATACAAATAGCAAATATCCTTCTGAAAAGATGCTCAACAGCTTATGTCATTAAGAAATTGCAAATTAAAGCCACAATGGAATACCACTACATGAAGGCGATAATCCATCGTGAGGATGTGGAACAGCAGCAGGGGCTCTCATTCCCTGCTGGTGAGGTTGCAAAATGACACAGAAACTTTAGAAGACAATTTGGCAGCTTCTTATAAAGATGAACATAGCTCCACAACACCATTCAGGAATTGTGACCCTAGGTATTTATTCAAATGAGTTGTCCACAATATACCCTCGCATGAATGTTTATAGCAGCCATACTCAAAATGGACAAAACTGGGAAACTACCAAGATGTCCTTCAATAGGTGAATGTACTGTGGTACAGATACTAGAATACTATTCAGTGACAAACAACAACAACAACAATCTTAAGCCATAAAAGACATGGAGATAATCTAAATGAATATTACTAAGTATAAAAAGCCAATCTGATGGGCAGCCCGGGTGGCTCAGCGTTTTAGTGCCGCCTTCAGCCCAGGGCGCGATCCTGGAGACCCGGGATTGAATCCCACGTCGGGCTCCCTGCATGGAGCCTGCTTCTCCCTCTGCCTGTGTCTCTGCCTCTCTCTCTCTCTCATGTCTCGTGTCTCTCATGAATAAATAAATAAAATCTTTTTAAAAAGCCAATCTGAAAAAGTTACATACCTTATTATTCCAACTATATGGTATTATAGAATAAGCAAAAATATGGAGATAGTATAATGATCAGTAGTTTAAGATAGAGAGAGAAATACGAATAGGTGAAGCACACGACAATTTTAAGGGCATGGAGCTATTCTATACCACATTGTGATGATGGATATATAGTATTTTGTTTGCCTTTGTCAAAACCCATAGAACATACAACACAAAGATTGAACTCTAATATAAACTACGGACTTTAGTTAATAATAATGCATTGATATTGGTTCATCAATTATTATAAATGTATCAAACCAATACAAGATGTTAATAAGGGAAACTGGAAAGTATGCAGTAGTTATAGAAATTCTTTGTACTTTCTACTCAAATATTCATTAAATCTAAATCTGCTCAGAAAGCAGTTTACTATAACAGTATAAGCAGCCATCTCTAATCTACAGTGATCACTAGCACTAGAACAAATAACAGCAATAGAAATAAATGAACAGAAGAAGACATAGCCTGAAAGAATCTACGCTCCAATTTATTCAATCTTAAAAACAAAACAAAATGTTTTTCTATGATAAAGTAAATCAATTTTATTGAGTTTTTAGTAATTGAGAAGCAGAAAAAAAGTATTATTAATTTTTAGTAAGGTTCTATTTTCACCTATGGCTTATGGGCAAAGGAATGGGTTCACTTTTGAGGTTCATTTGGTTCACTGAACACGTTTTATCGGGTCCTTTTCTGTATGTTTGATATATGTCAATAAAACATCTTAAATTATACTAAGAAAAAATTGACAAAACTATAAGGAAAATAAACAAATAATAGTCCTACAGGAAAATTTTAATTTAGCTCTCTGAGTCACTAATAGAGTTTGTTGGGGAAAAAAAATCAGTAGGGATTGGAAGATTAGCATGATTGAACAGAAAGATTAAATAACTAGATTAACAAAACTGACATACTTATCTATCAATGTACATATAGATAAATGTAGTTATATAGATAAGTACTTGGCTTAGAGTGATTTCTGGACATATTGGGATTAAGCTTAATACTAATAACCAAATAGAGATCTAGAAAGATGGCAGTGAGTAGGAGGACTCTAAGCTCACCTCATCCCATGAATACAACTAGATAACTGTCAAATCACCCTAAATACACCCAGAAATTGACCCCAAAACCAGAGGAACAAACTCTACAGCTAAAGGTAGAGAAGAGGCCACATCAAAGAAGGTAGGAAGAACAGAGAGATGTAGTTTGGGAAGTAAAAGGATGTGGTGAGGACTGAGCCACAGTCACAGAGAAGGCGAGAGACAGGCTAGCACACAGGGAGCATGAATGAGGAAAATGAATGCCCACGGCAATTGGCTTGGACAGGAAGAGTGAGTTCTTTCAACTAGCAGGTTTCAATGCCTGGAGTTTTAAAGGTCAGTGGTCATGGCTTAGATAGAGCCTGTCAGGCATTGTGCCTCTCTTGATGAAAAGGCAAGCAAACAACGCATGGACATACAGCAGAGAATCAGCAATCTGAAGAGTAGCTGAAGCACACAGTGGGGAGGTTATTCGTTCATCTCAGAGTGCATCCCAGAGAGACAGCTTTCACAAAGCGACCCTTCCAGGAACAAAGTAACCGGCTGGTACCATTTCCCTACCCTACCCCTCAGCGTAAGCATAGAGCCTTCAGTGAGAACCAGCAGGGTGCCTACACCTGCTACTTAACCTGCTTACACCAAGCCTCACCCCTGTATGCTGTGGTGGAACTGCCCCCTCCCAGCCTCAGTCCCAGCACAGTGAGCTCCTTACCCTAGAAGACAGGATCAGACTGCCTACTAGTCTACTACTTAAAACATGCCATATTCTGACCAGGGACCAAACACTGCCCATGATAGGCTCCCTGTTCAGTGGGGAGCCTGCTTCTCCTTCTCCCTCTGTCTCTCTGCCCATAACTCGTGCTCCCTCTCTCACTCTCTCTCAAATAAATAAATAAAATCCTATTGCTTATCTTCGTGTTGGCAAAGAGTGGACTACAATCAACATTTTTTGTTACTTTGGATATCCGTCATCAACCCTTCTTCATCCTTGGGAAGAATTTTCTCCCATATGAGTCTTGCTGAGAAACCAATACTCACTCTTCATGTTTCCTTTGTGTCTATTTCATGAATAGAGAAAGTGAACATTGCCCATTAAAGGTATTTGTCTTGTCTTTAAATAGACCTTGGGAATATGGAAGGAGAAAAAGTCTTCCCCTTCGTGGATGGAGGTGGTCGAGAGATTACTTTTCCTATAACAGCCATTGTAGCAATCATGCAAGCAGAATGGAGGGATTGATAAAAAAAAAAACAGAGACAAACCTGACCTCACCCAACCCAGCACTGGCAGACATGTTCTACATGAAACAACTTGGTCGCATGATTTGGGGCATTGTTTCCGGCTAGTAGCTTCCATGTTGGATTAACCAATTTCTTTGATGACTCTTAAATAAGCATATCTTTAAAAGACACAACCACCTTTTATTTTGCTTGCAACTGTGAATGAGACCTCATTTGCAGAAATCATTCCAATTTTTTATGAAATATTTCTGCCTTTTCTTAAAACATGTCCCATTTCCACTAAGATGAACACTGTGATTCTTACCGCCTTTCCATATTCCTTTTATTATTTGCATGCCTCCAGTCTCTAACTAGATTTTCCGTGATTTGCAAATAAAATCTATGTGTTTCTGATTTATTGCAACTCAAAATAATTATTATGGTAACTAGTACTTCCTAGACATGAAACAAGCTTTTATTGAACCCAAAAAAGGACACTTAGAGTTGGTAATATGTAAATAGATTTTCTGAGATCACAGAGTTATAGCATGGCGGAACTAGAACCTTGTTTACAGATTCCAAATGCCCAATTTTTATTTATACCACCAGTCTTCTATTTTGATGATAACATTATTACAGATAATGTCTACTAATTATCCAATCTTTAGTTAATTTCCAAATTAATATAGAAAGAACTCCTAAAGCACTCCAATCTTTCAGAAATAGAGCATAATTGCCTATACAGAAAATTTTGTTTTCAGTATATATCATGATCATTTTATTTTGTGTAAGACAAATGAAGTTTGAGAATAGAATGAACTTTGGGGACACCTGAGTGGCTCAGCAGTTGAGCCGTCTGCCTTCGGCTCAGGGCATGATCCTGGGATCAAGGAGCAAGTCCCACATCGGGCTTCTTGCATGAAGCCTGCTTCTCCCTCTGCTTATGTCTCTGCCTCTCTGTGTGTCTCTCTTGAATAAATAAATAAATCTTTAAAAAATAGAATGTATTTTGGATATTATTGTGTGTGTCTGTGTGTGTATTTGTAAAAGCATATCAAGCTTATATGTATATTGAAAAGGCTTATATTATTCTTCTTTCCAAGAGACAGAATGTCAACTTTTGAACCTAATTAGCAAAAGGCTATTGCTTTTCTACATTTTTATTGCGGCAAAGGCAATCTAGTTAGAAGTAATTCAACTTATTTTGGAAATGCTATAAATTACTGTGAAGTGAGTTGCTGGCCATGGCCTGCCAGAGCAAATATGTTGTACAAATCTTAGATGAAAATTAGTACTTATCATTTTGCACCACACCAAAAGAAGCTCATATTTGTAAAATCATTTCAAAGTCATGGAAAGAGCAAATATACCGAAGAAAAAGCTAAATAATCCCAAGTATTTATTTTCTACTTATACAGTTTGTCACATGAATTAAGTCCCATAATCTGCAAATCTCTACATGATATTTTAAGAACTTCATAGCCATTGTCAACCTATCATTTTAGTCATTTTTAAGGAGATGATCTGCAGAAATTAAAAAAAAAAAAAAACACCAACTAAGGGAGGAGCACATCACTGGAGGGATACATTCTGGAGTGAAGTGCAATGTTCCAGTGAACACAATCCATGGAGTGATTGTTGAACACACAGCCCATGGATGCCGATCAGCTCAAGATCATTTTCTCTCATCTACTGCATTGGTTCATACATCAAACAGAACAGAACACAGTTAAAACTGAACTCAGAACCAAGCTTATATCTTAAACTCCACCTTTATCATTTAGATTTGACCACCCTACAGATGTTATTTGAACACAAAAATAGATAATTACCAAAATGACAGGCAGAGCAAAAGTCTGGGCAAGTATCTTCATATTGATAACATAAAGAGATAAAAACTGACTTGGGTGATTTGAACAACCTCAATACTTCAATTAACAGAATTTATGAAAATAACTTGATCTGATGCATCATTGAAAAATAGGATAGCTTCTACAAAACAAGATCAAATTATAAAAGAGAGTAGCTTAAGATGGGAAGAAATGTAATGCATGAAGAAAACCAGATGAAATGCAGACACCCAAAATGAAGAGGAAACTGGATAGGCATAAATGATCACGAGGAAAGAATCTCCAAATATTAAAGAGGAAAAAACTGAATTGGTACCATGGGGGCTCAAAAGTAGTTGAATATGAACTTGAAAATTCCAATAGGAATACAGAAAGAAAGTATAACTAAGTTAAAAATATGAGATAAGTATATGAAGATTTATTTCCTGAGTAGAGAAAACAGAGACTAAAAGTTAGAATTGTATGCATTTCAGGGGAGAAATCTTGAAGCAATAGAAATAATAAAAATAATATGATAGACCAGAATAAAATTTTAAAATTTCACAGATATTTTCTTAGTTTATCTGAAATTTGTATTTTGACTTCTAATTCAACTCCACAGTTATTAGGAAAGTATTGTCCAGTAATATTATTTTCAATTTTATTTCATTGTAAATATTTGGCCTGGCCAAATTCTGTATTTTAATAAAATTTTTAATTAAATTCTGTTCAAGTTGTATATGTTATATATACATATTTTAATTAAATTCTGTTCAAGTTATAAATGTTATATATACATACATGGTATATTATTTATATGTTCTTTACATATATTGTTTCTGTTTTTAAATAAAATGTTCTTTTTACCATACCTGCAGTAAAATAAACCTAACTTTGCACCTTGATTGGGACATATTCATTCTATAAATCAATATACTTCAGTTGTTTCTTTAGAATTATTATATTTGTGTATATAAGAGAAATTGGCCTACAAATCTCTGTTCATATAATAACGATCAGAGACCTTCTAAAAATATTAAAACTTTAAATTTACTTATTTCCATTCTGTTTTCTGTGCTCTAAATATAATATATCTTAATTGTGGGTGAGAGGTGGATAGAGATGGTGGATAGACACAAAGATAGAAGATGATAAATGATAGATGATAGATAGATAGATAGATAGATAGATAGATGATAGATAGATAGATGATAGATAGATGATAGCGACAGAAGAAATCATTATCTTTATGGTTTATTCAGTCAATATTCATTTAGATTCTCATGCATATTTATCCTTCCAATTTCCATCATTTGTCACTGCTTCTCTGAAATTCCATCTGGGACCATTTCCTTCTACCTGAAAAAGAAAAAAAAACACACTTTAGAAACAGTTGAAAAAGTGAAGTTTAAAAATGATACCTCATTCATATAAAACACTTAAAAAATCAAATGCCTGAGAAAAATTTCTGTGTGAGGGGCACAAGGCAACTCATAGAAAACTCACTTTAATGCATGTGATTTTCTGTTTTTACATCAATATTCAGTATTGGAGTATAATCCCTGTAAAGCACAGTGGCTGTGTATCTGGCTTCATCCTCAGTAGATAGTGTGCAAATGTAATACACTATTTATTAATTAATATTACATCTATCTATTTCCTGGGTTTTACTAATCTTTGTAGAGTTATCTTAATATCAAATTTCATATTTATAATACACCTGTATAACCCCATTAGCATCCCCATCTTACTTTGAAGGAATTTTAGCTTCCACAGGCCAAAGTGACTTAGAGAGAGAGAACTCAGCATTAAAGTCTATATAACTCAAGATCCTCCCTTCTTTCCATTTTCTTTATTGCCTGTAGTGTATGTGCTATATGTTCAATAAATTCTCTTTCTTTAAATTGAATTTAACCTGAGAAGCAATGTTTTGTTGAGCAATAAATATGATATAAGACACTCTTCCTACTTTTCAGTTATGATACAGTTCATGGGGAAAAATTATTTCATTGTGCTGGAAACTTAAAATAATGAACACGATACTTTCCATGTTAACTGGAAACTGAAGAAAATCAAGTTGAATTACATAAGGTAAAACAAGCAAGTGGAAAAGGAAGGAATTGAATATAACACGTCCTTTGCACTCCTTATTTTTAGCTTTTGAATAAATGTTTTTCTTCCAGTGGACTACCTTAATCCATGTCTGAAATATATACTTCTGTGTCTTCTCTATTTAAGACATGTTCACTCTAATACAAACATTTCCTAAAATGAATCTTTCAAATGCATGAACTGAGTCTACTTAGAACGAAGTCCCCTCCATAATGCTTAATTGAGAGCTAGTCATTATATGTTCTGTGAGCTTGAGTGACAGCTGTACATCGAATGATGGAAAATGTGACAACAGATGATAAATGCAACATCAATAACCTTCAAAGTTGACCTTCCTTCTCTTTTCAATTTCTCATATTTTAAGACTTAATTTCTTCATCTCTCTTTGCTTTTGGTCCAAAATTGTGATGTACTAAAACATCATGCAACACAATTATAGACTGTAAAAAAAGGACATTTTTCTTTCACATAGAATCAAGCTAACTGGATTTTCTATAGCCCATATATTCCTTGTAAATTTTTTTTTCATTTTCAACTGGAAATCTTTAATAATATTTCTGAAGGGATACAGATATGCCTGTGCTCATTATGAAAACAATTCCTGAAAACAATCTGTCCATGCTAGAAAACAGTAAGCCTACATAAGATGCTGCTGTCTTATAAATTGACTTTGAAAATTATAGGCTTATATTCCTAACTGTCATCTTGTTGGATGGTTTTGGAATATCTTCTAATTTATTACATAAATGTCTTAATTTATTAACATCTAAGATAATTGCAGTCACTTGCAATTGTAAGAAAAATATACGCATAGATGCCATATAACCTATATTCAGTTTCCCACACTTGCATAGTAATAGAACATTACAACTGGGAAATTAATATAGATGCAATTCATTCATTTCTTTGTTTTATCAGTTTTAAATGCATTAATTTTATATATGTGTATGTGTTTTCAGTTCTATACAATTTTGTCACATGTATAAATTTTAAAAAAAAGCAATGTTTGCATGCTAACTTTCTTCTCACTTTTACTTCCAAATCACTTATATTACCGTATTTAAGTTTCCTTAAGATACCATGTTGAGGGGCACCTGGGTGGTTCAGTGGTTGAGCATCTGCCTTTGGCTCAGGGAGCGATCCTGGGGTCCTGGGATCGAGTCCCACATTGGGATCCCTACAGGGAGCCTTCTTCTCCCATTGCCTGTGTCTTTGTGTCTCTCATGTATAAAGCAATAAAATCTTGAAAAAAAAAAAGATACCGTGTTCATGACTCATGTTATATTTTTCCATGCTTCCAATCTTTCTTTTAACTGGTATACTTAAACCATTTGTGTTATTTGGACTACCTATGGATATATTAGATCTTAAGTCTTTCATTTTACTATTTTCTATTTGCTTCCTCTGTATCACTTTTTCTTGCCTTCTTATGGATTATTTAAATTATTTTTAGTATTCCAACTTGATTTATTGTTAATGTTTTTGAGGATATATATGTATATCATATATATACACACAGATATATATATATATATATAACATGTATAGAGACAGTAATTTAATATATAATACATTACTATGTATACAGTGTGTGTAGACAGTGTGTATATATACATATACTATATTCAATATATAATAATATATATACAAATAATATATATAGATGCTTAAAACCAGCTATAATGTAATAGTATTGCTTTTAATGATGTGAAGAAATGTAATGACCATTAAAGCTCCTTTACCCTCCCTTTAGATATAATTATTTAATTATTATTTATTATTTAATTATTTTTCTACATCTATCGAAACTCACCTAAGATATTGTTATAATTTTTGCTCTAACCGTGCATAAGAATTTAAGAATCACATAAGAATGAGCTCAGTCTATTATTTTCCTCCCTATTTTATTTCTGTGTCCTGTCTGATTATTGAAACTGGGTGGATGTGAACTGGGATTGGTCTCATGAGGACTCTTGTTTCTCATTTTGTAGACAGATTCTACTGCCTTGAATTTTGAGTCAAAGTTTGGACAGACTTGTCCAGTTTGGACGTCTGTACTCAACCTCACAATTTGTTTAACTCTGGTTTCAGTAAATCTTTTAAGATTTACTCCCAAAATAGCATCATGTCTTTTTCTCCGGGAACCAAAACTGGGAAAATTAGCTAACTGACTCTGCAAACTGTGAATGTGAAACAGGTGGCTTGTATACCACCTCAGTGGCCATTTCCCTTATTTTGCCTCTACCAAACCTTAGCAACCACAATTACTGCCATCAGACAGAGCTCTTATCAAACTTGCTATCTGGATGGCCAACTGACTATTGACTAAAATAAAATAAAGATATATATTTTTGCAACACTTCATGCTTCTGTTTGATACAACCCACAAAACAGACCCACATCTTAACTCCATTGAATGGCCCATATTTGAGAAACTCACAGGTTTTACTAGTGTGATGTAATAAAACTATCCTAGAGAAGCCAATATATTTTCCTTCGCATGATCAGCTAGGTTTGCAATCATGCTCAAGCCATATGAGAGGGATTTTTATTTCATACACCCAAAAAAAACAGTTTTATGGCAGGCTTTGGTACTTAGATTGAGTAGTTTAATATATAACAAAAATAAAATAAATAGTAAAAGCACATGCACCTACATATTATGGATTTATTACTATACAAATGAAAATTAATATTTACCCAGTGTCAGAATTTATAAACAAAAATAAAATAATCACAAAATAAATTGTATATTATTAGGTTAAAGTTCAGCTTAATTATAATTTATTTTTTGTATATGATAAATATTGACTTATCATATATTTTACATGTTCAACAACATGCATCATAAACTTTTGGGCTCTTGTAATATTAATTAAATTTAAATTATATATTTATATATAAACAAGTAGACTCTATGAGGGTACGCATATGTGCATGTGGTGCGTGTGTATATAAAAGGTAAGTGACTATATTCTAACAGTTACCCTTGACTATGAGATTCTATATCTTCATTTAATATCTTCAGATCATGTGAATATATATATTTACCTATATATTATTATTATATATAATTATATATTATATATAATTACCTATATATGATTATTATTAGAGATAAAAAATATATGATAGTGGAAAATATTAAATATCATTAAATATTACATATCAAGTATTATTAAACTAATTCCATACATGTCTGCTTTTTTTTTAATTTAGACTTTTCTTGCAAATCCTGCTACAGTAATAGCTATACACAAATTAATCTTCCAGATAAAAAATAAACATATTTTCCTCAATCACTAAACTTTAATTAGTTCATAATGCTTCCCTTCTTGTTTCTGAAACTTGTACATTTGTGAGCATACTATGATTAATTTTTTTTCTGAAAATATTGACATTAATTAATGTGATCCATTAATTATTGACTTTAAAAAGATTAAACACCACATGCATCCTGAATCAGAGTGTGCTTTGGGTTCTGATTTAATCAAATTCATCATGTAATCGTCAATACTTTAATCACTAAAAAAAAACATATTTCTTTGTGAGAGAAATATCCAGTAGATCGCCGTCCTTCTCTCTCTCTCTCTCTCCCCCCCTTTTTTTTTTTTTTTTGGTTCCCCCACAATATATACCATTGATTAATCCAAAGACAGGTTAATGTCTAGAGTAAGGGAAAATAAGAGAAATAAATGAAGGCAGTAATATAGGGATAAGAAAACACAATAAATTTATAAAACAAGTAGGGCCATATATCGTGATAATGAGGATCAAATCATGAGATATTGGTCAGACTTGTACTGTGAAATAGAGTGGATGATATAAAATTGTGGATTTTTTTTTATAAATGTAAACACCCCAGTTTAATTAAATGAACAAAACAATTTATCATCAGGTACCTTTAAAATGAAATAGTTGGTAAAAGATAATAAAACATTTTTTCTTGGTATTTAACATTTATTAGTTTATATAACATCATCCAAATTAAAGAAAACAAATACATATAGTACCTAAATATTAGCCCTGAAACAATAAAACTTCTAAAAGAAAACATAGATAATAATCTCTTGGAAATTGGCTTTAGTAATATTTTTTCTAGATATGTCTCCCGAGGCAAGGAAAACAAAAGCAAAAATAAATTATTGGAACTACATTAAACTAAAAAGCATTTGCACAGTCAAGAAAACCATTAACACAATGGAAGGGAATGAAGAGATTTGCAAATGATGTATCTGATAAGGGGTTACAATCTAAAGTACATAAAGAACTTACACAGTTCAACACCAACACACACACCACAGACACACATAATCCAATTAAAAATGGGTCAAAGACGTGAATAAATATTTTTCCCAAGAAGATAATACAAATGGCCAATAGACATATGGGAAGATGCTCAATCACACTACTTGTCAGATAAATGTAAATCAAAGCCACAATGAGATATCACCTTATACTTGTTAGATGTGTAGTCTCAAAAAGACAAACTATAACAAGTATTGAAAGCATGTGGAGGAAAGGGAATCCTTGTGCATTATTAGTGAGATTGTAAATTGGTGTAGCTACTAGGAAAACATATGGAGGTTCCTCAAAAAATTAAAAATAGAGCTAAAAAATGACACTGTGATGGTTATTTACTCGAATAAAACAAAAACACTAATTCAAAAGGGCATATCTGGGACACCTGGGTGGCTCAGAGGGTAAGCATGTCTGCCTTTGGCTCAGGGAGTGATCCTGGAGTACTAGGATCGAATCCCACCTACACCAGCTCCCTGCAGGGAGCCTGCTTCTCCCTCTGCCTGTGTCTCTGTCTCTTTCTGTGTCTCTCATGAATAGATAAATAAAATCTTTTAAAAAAAAAAAGGACATATCCACTTCTATGTTATTGCAGCAATATTTACAGTAGCCAAGATGTGGAAGCAACCAAAGTGTTCATCAATAAATGAATGGATTGTGTGTGTGTGTACACACATATACATTTGAACTGATTGTGTGTTTGTGTATAAATAATTCTCGGACTTTATATGTAGAATCTAAAAAAAAAAAAAAGAACAAAAGAACAAACAAAACAACAAGGAATAAAACAAACTCATAAGTACCTTGTGTTGCCAGAGGGGAGGAAGGTGGGGGATGAGTGAAATAGGTGAAGGAAAAAAAAAAGGTAAAATAAAAAAATACCCTGCTGTAATTAACAAATGAGTATAAAAAGTTAACTAATTTATGGTTTGTAGTAATAGATCTTAGCATGCGTAATTATAATACTCACATATAAAGTATACACAGGCCATATAATTGATGTTTGGAACATCATAATCTATTTTTATGGGTATGATTTCATACAAGTCATTAATAAGTACATTATTTATTCATTTTCAATTTAAGTGGTGTATTTTTTTGTTGTTGATGAAACATGTAATATGCAAATCTTTTGAAAATTTTACAGGCACATAACAATGTCATTAAACGTTCACTAATTTTTTTTAGTACAAGAAGGATACATCTAACTGAATATTTACTTAGGTTATATTCAAAATGAGACCTAAAACAAAGTAACTAATTGTGTTTGATAACCCATACCAAAGATAAAATTTTTATAATTTGTTAGAGTTGATTAACTTCAAAAATACTAGGCTGTGGGGCATATTCAGTGATTCCTACCAAACATCCCCACTAAATGCTAACAAACGCAAATCTTAGATTTCCTGTTTCTTCTCTGCAGATACCCTGAAATCTCTTAATTTGAAAGACCTGTTTTCTAAAACTGAAGTGACATCTGAGAACAGAGTAATTTACTCTGGTTTCCTAAACTCAGTTCTCAATTTGTGTTCTTTTAATTCATTGGAGGAAAGGGAGCCAGTCCTTTAAAGAGCCATGTGGACAGAGCCATGTGCATGAGAAGATGGCAAGGCTGTGGGTGTCTTTCCCAGCAGAGGTATAGGTTGACAAGGCATGTAGATTTTTTTAAAGTTCCATATATATTTTTGAGTCAATTAAAATGTTTTTTAAAGTCTGTCTGTAGTTTTATACCTGTCAAATGTGCTTGAACTAGAAATAAGTGCCTTAAACAATTTTGAAGTTTATTATTCCCCTGACACTGATTGAAAGAATTATGGGATGGTGAAATATTCTGAATGACACAGTTTAGGACAGGAATAATTCCCCAGAGTTCAAGCCCTGCCAAGATAGTTTACAGTGACATAGAAACTTTTGAATATAAAACATTTTTGAGAAAAAGAGCATTAAGAATTAATAGATAACATATTTTTTAACTAAAAATGTAACTAAACATAGGTGTCTAAAAAAATCTAATAGGAATGTTGTGCCTTAATTGCATATTTTATTGATGCATTTTAAGTCTAGGTGATTTCTTCTTTTGTCTATAAAAGTATGTTGCTTTTTATGATAGATGTATTATATTCCAAATAAAGGGAAATTAGAATATAGAAAATGAAGAAGAAAAATATTAGCTACTGTCAACCAACCAAAGACAATAATTGCATGATCTATGAGCACATAAATTCTGTCTTCCACAGCATATCCAATGTTTATGCTTAGCAGGATGAGAGGCTGCAAAAAATTAAATTCTAGCAACACTAGAAAATTTTGTGAAATATTAGTATTATAGAAAATCATGGAAGTTAGCTTTGAAAATCAAAACAGTGATAAATGATAGATACTATTTAAAAAGATGTAAGGGCACCTGAGTGGCTCAATCAATTGAGCACCTGGCTCTTGTTTTTGACTTAGGTCATGATCTTAGGGTCCTGGGATCAACCTAGGACAGGCTTCCCACTCAGTGGGGAGTCTGGTTGTCTCTCTCTCCCTTTACTCCTCCCCCTTGATGTGAGTGCTCTCTCTCTCTCTCTCTCTCACTCTCTCTCTAAAATAAATATTTAGAAATAAATAAATAAATAAATAAATAAATAAATAGATAAATAGATGATAGATAGATAGATGAAAGATAGATAGATAGATAGATATTTGAATCCACATCTGCAATTGGTGACAACTGTGAGTATAGGAGCACCTGGGTGGCTTAGCAGTTGAGTTTCTGCCTTCAGCTCAGGTCATGACACTGGGGTCCTGTGATCAAGTCCTGTATTAGGATCCTTACAAGGAGCCTATTTCTGACTCTGCCTGTGTTTCTGCCTCTTTCTCTGTGTCTCAAATAAATAAATAGATAGATATAAATAAATAAATAAATAAATAAATAAATAAATAAATTCTTTTAAAAAACGTGTATGATTAGAAATGTGCGTGTGTTAACACTAGGAGTGCAGGAGTGGGGATCCCTGGGTGGCGCAGCGGTTTGGCGCCTGCCTTTGGCCCAGGGCGCGATCCTGGAGACCCGGGATCGAATCCCATATTGGGCTCCCGGTGCATGGAGCCTGCTTCTCCCTCTGCCTGTGTCTCTGCCTCTCTCTCTCTCTCTGTGACTATCATAAATAAATAAATTTAAAAAAATTAAAAAAAAAAAAGGAGTGCAGGAGTGAAGGGAAAATAAAATTTAAATCTGGGATATTGTCTACACATAGGAGATCACAAAATATGTTTTGTTTATATTCAGCTTTTTTTTTTAACGGATTTATTTATTTATTCCTGAGAGACCCAGAGAGAGAGGCAGAGATCCAAGCAGAGGGAGAAGCATGTTCCATGCAGTTAGCCCAATGTAGGACTCCATCCTGGAATCACATCCTGAGCCAAAGGCAGACATTCAACCACTGAGCCACCCAGGCGTTCCTGTTTATATTATGCTTGAAACAGAAAAGTATACAAAATTCCTTAAGTATGCCTGTGTGGAAAAGAATAAACGAGCAGAAATAGCCAGAGCACAAAAAGAGATTTTACTGGCACATAAAAGCTAATCAGAGTAGGCAAATATGCGGTTTTGTGTTTTATCAAAATTTCTCTGTCTTTCTAATTCTGATATAGTTGACTCTGTGACTAGGAAAAAAAAAGAAAAGCATTAAGATTCTCATAAAGTAGTAAATGTTTTAGGCCAAAGTCTGAATTCTTCAGGGACCAAGAGAAAAAAAAAAAAAAAAGGAAAAGAAAACAACCTCACACAGGAACTGGTTTTGCCCTAAAGACATGTACTAAACCGAATAGGTTTGACTTTGCTTAGTGTCATGCAGCAGATAGAATAATAAGCAAATATTAAGACTTTTCTAAGCTGAGAGCCACATAGAGGATTCTTCTCCATAAAGAATTCTAAAGATTACACTTCATTGTAAAAATGAATCAGAAATAAATCAGCCCTATTGGGGCACCTGGGTGGCTCAGTGGTTGAGTGTCTGCCTTTAGCTCAGGTCCTTATCCTGGGGTCTTGGGATTAAGTCCAGTATGGGGCTCCCTGTGAGGAGTCTGCTTCTCCCTCTGCCTAAGTCTCTGTCTCTGTGTGTGTGTGTCTCATGAATAAATAAAATATTTAAAATCAATCAATCAACCCTGTCAACACCCCCAGGAAATTGTAAGTTGACTTAAAATTGAACAGATTAAAAGAGAAATAAATCATAACAAATTAATAGCAGCAATGTAGGCATTGTTTACATGTGCAGCCCTAACATGCCACTTGGGAAATCCAAAAAATTATTGTCAAGAATTAGTATAAGGTGGTCCCAGAACAGTGATGTCTTTAAGAGACTCACAGAAACAAATTCAAATCCTCTTTGTTCAGTTGCCACTAACCCTCAAAATGCATGCAATTTTCTAATAAAAATGAATGTTTGGCATTCAAAAATCTCTAAATACACAAGGAAATGATAGTCAATTTTTAAAAAGCTGGAAAAATATATAAAAAACACAAAGAATTCAGTTACTGGAAACATTATTACATTATGAATATATCGTTAGGAGACTGATAAATGACCTAGCAAATTTGAAAATTAAGTTATTTAAAAATATAATATTTAAGTTAAAAAATAAATGATGGACCTAACACATCAGACAAAGCAATGCAAAAGTTAACAAAGTGCGATGTAAGCCAAAGAAAATATTTCAGAATGCGATTATAGGTAATTTGAGAAGACACGGTATTTGGATGGAATCATCAGAATATAGAGGATAATGTGAGAAAAGGTTCCCATCTATATGTAATGGATATTCTAATACAAGAGAAAAAAAAATGGGGAAAGGACAATACTTAAAGATTTTTTTTTAATAAAGTTCTCTAGGGAAAAAAAAAAAGTTATCCAGGCTTTTGAAGGACACTAATCTGCATATTAAAAAACTCAATCAATTCAAGCCAAGATGTAGGAAAACAAGGCAACATCTCAATATCTCATAGTGAAATTGAAAATGACAAGGAAGAGAAGAAAAAATACTTTCATCAGGATTAGGAAATAATCAAATTACCTTTAATCATACTGCAACCCTACTTTCTAATTAAACCAATGAAGAGTAAAACATACAATATCATGGGCTGAAAGAAACCAAATGTCATTATAGACCCCAACCAAGCAAAATATCCACTGGACCAGGATCACCCCTAAAAATTTAGACTACCAGAATGCCATCAGCAGAATCACGGTTAAGAACTCCAAAGAAACTCTGAACAGATATACTTCAAAGAAGTGGAATTTTTGAATTGAAAGAATGAATAAAGAGCAAAATATTTTGTAATATATGAATAGATCGAAATCAAAATTAATTAGGTGTTAAAATTAAAAGATATTTAAAATGGGTACACATTATATTATATACATCAGAACTTTGATTAATTAGGCATTGTGCATTTTTCTACTGTATCCATAAAAATAGTAGAAACAATAAAAGTAATAATATAACAACAAAAATGGGGGAAAATAAAAATAAAAAGGGGGAATATAAAAAAGGAAACATATTTTAAGTATGGACATAAAGTATCAAAGATCACCTTAAATATAAATAGACAATAAGTTTCCTTAAGATACCAAGATTGACAGAAGAGGTGTTACTTTGTTTTGTTTTTAATCCATTTCTATGATGGTTACAAATGACTACCAAGATATAAGATTACAGAAAGATTGAAATTCAAACAATAGGAACATGCTATGCAAAGGCAATACTTTTGAAAGTTGATATTGTTATAGCAATGATAAGCAAAATAGAATTTAAGTAAAAGTATTTTTTAATATGATGGAATTATTCTTTATTATAAAAGTTTTGATTTATTGGGAAGATGTGATGATTTATATGTGTATTAGCCATATATATATATATATATAATATATATATATACCCAACCTATATAAATAAAAAATATCAGAACTACAAAGAGAAATGGCTAAATCCCAAATCACTGTAGACATTTCAGACATATATTTCAGTCATAGGAGAAAAAATTGAAATATTGAGCACTGAAAGAAGCCCTTTGATTAACAAAATTAACCAAATACCATGCATTGGAAAGGAATAGCAACAACAAAAAAGAAAACTAGAAAAATAAGTCTAAATGATCTGGGTCAAAGACATGATAATGAATATATTACAATATATGTCAGGTAAATAATCATGAAAATAAACGGCTGTAAAAAAAAAAGAAAAGAAATGGCTGTATAATGCAGCGAAAATATGTAAAGAGAAACATTTCTAACATTAATTGGGCTAGTTAGAAAGAAATAAAAAATTAATGAATGAGAGAGAACAGTAAAATATAGAATAAGGAAAATAATATACAAAAAGGCATAACTTAAAGTAACAGAAAATATATATTTAAAACTCCAAAAAATCAGAGCACCTGGGGCTCAATTGCCTTTGGCTCAGGTCATGGTCCCAGGCTCTGGGGATGGAGCCCCCTGGGATGGAGCATGCTGAGTCTGCTTCTCTCTCTCTTCCCTGCTTGTGTTATCTCCTTCCCTAGTTATCTCAGTCCCTATCTCTGTCTCTCTCTCTCTCTCTCTCTCAAATAAATAAATAAAATCTTTAAAAATAAAATAAAAGTTGAAAAATTCAAACTTTGATAATAATAATAAAGCTAAGAATCCACTAGCAAGACTAGTGAAGATACATGAAGAAAATTCTCAAGCAACCATTATCTGGAATGGAAAAGAAGGCGCAGTCATGGCATCTTCGCACATTAAAATGATGTTGTGTCATTTGTATCATTATGGGGTAGCATATGGTGGAGTAAGTCTCTCAGAAAAGAGAAACAGAACCAAAACCAAAACCAAACAACACCGTAAGCTATGCAGTAGACATTAAGCGATAATACGATCCCCCCATTCTGGCACTCCTGTGGTTATGTTGGGCCAACCTTGACAAAAAACATCTATAAAAGGTGCACAAAATAAACGAAACAAGTGACTGCAGGTGTTGGAGTTCCACCAAGCCCAAAGGACATGAGGTACTACATTCTCTGTCAGAACATTTAAATTTACATACTCTTTCCACTCTTACTGCACCGTTTAATCTTAGATCTACTACTAAGTATACTCAATATTACCATTAATCATTTCATAAAATTCACCACCTCACATCATACTTCATGAAATTCTAATAGACTCTTTAGAAAAGTCTAATGAATATATAATTTCTCAAATTTTTGCATGTTTAAAACTACACTCATTAGCCTTGGTGCTTAATTGCTGCTTGGCTGGTCCAGTACAAATATGGTTCGGGATGCAAGATGCTTATTGGGGATCCGCTTGTGAAAAGAGGTGGGAAAGCAGAATTGAGAAGAGGAAGAGGAAGAAACGAGAAGTAAACCCACAAGTCCTCAAAAAAATCAGAGATGAGTTTTGCCCATCACTTATTCTAATGCCAGACCTCCTTCTACTACCTTGTCAGCCACTGAGTACAGGGGGCATCTTGAAGGGCATGACCTTGCACTATTGACCTTGTGTAGCGGAAGCAAGGAACCATGAGAGGCATCTGCTGACCACACTTTTTTCATTCGTCAGGAAGCGCTCCCTTGAAGGCAAGGTCAGTGGCACATCTTTATTCAATTGGGGGAGAGCGTCTTTAGTTCCTGCTTTCCTTCCTCCACTGTTTATTCTGTGTCTCACCAACGTTTGATGTTATCAAGTCTTTTTAGTTTTAGCTTCTCTAGTTTTTTTAGTAATATTAGCTACGCTTTTCACTTGTATTTCCTTGATGACCAATGATATTGAGAATTTTTTCTTGAAAATGTTGACTCCATAAGTTTATTCAGGACTTTCCATTTATGTTTGTGTTGTTTGTTCCTCTTAAATTTGTGAGTTGCAAAAGTTCTTTATATATTTTAGATATGAGTAATTATTAGATACATGTTTTGCCATATTTCTTTCCATACTGTGGCTGTCTTATTTTCCTAATAGTGTCATCTGAACATGCAAATTTGTCATTTGGATAAATATATTTTATCATTTTTTTTCTTAATAATTTGGGGATATCTGACTAATACATTTTTCCTATATTCAGACCATATTTCCTCATATTTATCTGAGGCTTTTATCATTTTAGTTTTTACATTTAGGTCAATGTACCATCATAAACTTAATTTTGTTCACTGTGTATAGCAGGAAACAAAGTTCAGTTTCCTTTTATTCTTGAAATCTTTTTTTTCCCAACTGAATTATGTTTTTTGTCTTTTTTGAACATTAGTTGATGATATATATATATATATATATATATATATATATATATATATTGATTACTTATGTGAACCCCATCCATATTCAATTCTATTCTATTTTATTTCTCTGAACTAAAACCAGTTCCACACTCATTTGAATACTGTAACTTTGGAGTAAATCTTGTGTTCAGGCAGTATAAATATTCCTTCTTTCTATTATAAAATTGTTTTGACTATGTTGGGTCATTTGAATTTCTGTATTAATTTTAGAATTAGTATGCTTTTCCCTGTGTTATGTCCCCTTGCTCTTCAAGCAGTCTGAAATGAAATTTGTGAATGTAAAATGTAAAGAAGTAATTTGGGGTGAACAGAAGCCTCATTCACCTCACTTAGTTTTCTCATGTCACTAACCACAGGTTTGTATGCCTATTGTCCTATTTCTCAAAATAGTTGTTTCATATTTGTTACCATCTTCTAATTCTTTGTAAAGGAATGCCAAGATCTCTTGCCAGTTATTCCACTGAAGGAATAGACATCACATGTGAAAAGTTCTTATACTCATTTAAAAATATTTTTATCGGGATCCCTGGGTGGCGCAGCGGTTTGGTGCCTGCCTTTGGCCCAGGGCGCGATCCTGGAGACCCGGGATCGAATCCCACGTCGGGCTCCCGGTGCATGGAGCCTGCTTCTCCCTCTGCCTGTGTCTCTGCCTCTCTCTCTTTCTCTCTCTGTGACTATCATAAATAAATAAAATAAAAATATTTTTATCTATCATCTATCTATCTATCATCATCTATCTATCTATATCTATCTCTTTGTCTTTTCCCGAATTTAGTCTAGATAATTGTTCATCAATTTTACTGATCTTTCAAAGAGCCAACTTTTGGTTTATTGACTCCTTGTTGTCTTCTGGATTTCTTTTTCATTGTTTTCCATTCATAACTCTGCCATTTCCTTCCTTCCACATAACTCAGATTTATTTTTTTTTTCATTTTTCACCTTCTTAAGGTGGAGGGTTAGACAATAACTTTAAACAATGTTTGTTTCTAATAAAAGTATGCAATGCTCTAAATTCTCCTGAAACTCTACTTCAAAATCATCCCCCAAAAGATTGAAATATTGTATTTCCATTACTATTCACTCCCAAATATTTTTCAATGTCTTTTCTTACTTCCTGTAATATCCATATATTATTTAAAAACATTAATTCCCTAATATTTGGGAGTTTTGCTGGCATTTTTTTAATTGATCATTTACATTTTGGGGGTCTCGGTCTTAGGGTCAAAAATAAAGCCTAACTTGATAAATGTTTCATGTGTGCTTGAAAAGCTTGGGATTTTATACCGATTCATATATTATTTTTTAAAATGTTCTATTAGTCTATTTGCTTGGTTATACTGCTCACATTTTTATATTTTTTATCTATATTGTGTATTAGCTCTATTATTGAAAGTGTGGTATTTAAATCTCCAAGAATGATTGGGATTTCTTTTTCTCTTTTGACCACTGCCTCATTTTCTTGTTAATATATCTAGAAAATCTATTGTTTGGTATACATGTATTACCTTTTATATTAGTGAATTTACTTATTTTAAGCATCTGTTTGCTCTGGTTATACACTTTCTTTTAAGTCTAATTTCTGTTATACTAACATATCTCTCTACCTGTGTTATGATTAATAGTTCAAATTTTAAAATTGTTTTATTTTTATTTTTGTTTTTATAGATAAAATGTGCCGCTGGTAGGAAGCATACATGTTAGTCTCCAAGAAATAAACCCATACATATATAATCAATAAATTTATGACAAAGGAGCCTACACCATAGAACGGGGGAAAGGACTGTCCTTTCAATAAGTTGTATTGTGAAAATTAGACAGACACATAGCAAAAAATGAAACTGGACCCCTGTCTGACACATGAAGGACAAATCAACTCAAAATGAATTAAAGACTTGGGATGCCTGGGTGGCTCAGCGGTTGAGACTTTGCCTTCAATCAGGGTGTCCAGGATTGAGTCCCACGTAGGGCTCCCTGTGAGGAGTGTTTCTCCCTCTGCCTGTGTCTCTGCCTGTCTCTCTCTCCATGTCTCTCATGAATAAATAAGTCTTTTAAAAATGAATTAAAGACTTGAACATTAGACCCAATATCAGAAAATTCCTAGAAGAGAACATCGGAGGTAAGCTTCTTGACATCAGTTTTGGCAGTTATTTTTTTTTTTTTTTGAACTGAACACAAAAAATAAAGGCAACAAGAACAATAATGAAGTGGGACTACATCAAAGTAAAAGCTTCTGCACAACAACAACAATAAAATTAACAAAATTAAAAAGCAAGCTACGAGGGGCACCTGGGTGGCTCAGTGGTTGAGCATCTCCCTTTGGCTCAGGTCATGATCCCCGCATCAGGCTCAGTGCAGGAAGCCTGCTTCTCCCTCTGCCTGTGTCTCTGCCTCTTTCTCTGTGTCTCTCATAAATAAATAAATAAAATATTCTTTAAAATAAGCAAGGTATCAAATGGGAGAAGATATTTACAAATCATACATCTAATTAGGGATTGACATGCAAAACACATGAGTACATAAAGAACACAGAGAACACAAAAGCAAAACAAAAAATGGGAAATCAAATAGCTATAACAAAGAAAAATCTAAAAAATAAAAATAAAAAAAAGAAAAATCTACAACCCCATGTTTATGATAGCATTTAATCACAATACCCAATAAATGGGAATATCTTAAGAGTTTGTCAATGCATGAATGAATAAAGAAAATATTATATATAAACATATTTTATATATACAAATAAATATATTTTGTCCATTCTTTGTCCATTCATCCATTTATAAACTCATATATATAGTGATATACAGTATGTATAGTATAATAAATACATACTTTATTATGTTTTATTATATATATATGATATATATGTAATTTACCTTCTCCCATTTTGTGGTATAAAACATAACAATATTTAGAAAATGTAGAAATGGGGATCCCTGGGTGGTGCAGCGGTTTGGCGCCTGCCTTTGGCCCAGGGCGCGATCCTGGAGACCCGGGATCGAATCCCACATCGGGCTCCCGGTGCATGGAGCCTGCTTCTCCCTCTGCCTGTGTCTCTGCCAAACCCCAATACATACGGGTTTGAAATCATTTCTACATTTTCTAAAGCAGTTCTTTTTTTTTTATTTTTTTTGTTTTTTTATTTATTTATGATAGGCACACATATACAGTATATATAGTATAATAAATACATACTTTATTATTTTTTATTATATATATATGATATATATGTAATTTACCTTCTCCCATTTTGTGGTATAAAACATAACAATATTTAGAAAATGTAGAAATGGGGATCCCTGGGTGGTGCAGCGGTTGGCGCCTGCCTTTGGCCCAGGGCGCGATCCTGGAGACCCGGATCGAATCCCACATCGGGCTCCCTGCATGGAGCCTACTTCACCCTCTGCCTGTGTCTCTGCCTCTCTCTCCATCTCTCATGAATAAATAAATAAAATCTTAAAAGAAAAAGAAATTCAGTAAACAAATAACAACTGTACATACACACACACACAAAAAAATTTGAAAACCCTTATAACATTTCAAAGAAATTGAATTTGAATTAATAACCTCAACTCTTTGTCTCGAACTGAAAAAAACCCTTTATCTATTAATATAAAATATATGTGTAATCAGCATACTTTTTATCAGTATAGGTTCTAAATACTTGAAAAATTATTATATAATTTCTCAATAAACACCTTTGCCTAAAAATGTTAAAAATGTAATAAGATATCAAGGATTAAATGTCTCCCAAATCAAGGCAATGCAATTCACTGGAACACTGCTGGATATTCTTTGAGAGCAGCTATTATTATTATAAACCCATGCTTTTAGAAAAATGTACCATATAACCCGAAATCAGCCTTTCATATTCTATTCCTAGTTTAGTGTGTTAGAATAAGGTATTTTTGAAACACTTGAATTCATAAGGAGAATCTTTTTTTTTAAATGTCAATGAAATGCCATTTCTTCATGCTTGAACAACTAAAAATTGGCTCAAATTATTCTCCTCAAACTTTCTGAAACATTTTTTATCTAAATTCTAAGAACAATCACAATAGGTTTTAGCTACAAATGTGAGAATATTGTAAATGTCAGGGTGGATAAATTTCAAAATGAATTTTATAGTCACCTTATTCATCATAGTGAAATTGTGCTATTTTTTTAGAAATATATTTTATTGTACACTCATTTTGGTCATGATTTTGTCAAGTTGCACTTTTAAAGGCTGAAATTTAGTTTCTTATGTGATGATTGTATATGTATATATGCACACATATTATAATTTTAATATATATATGGCATATAAAATCGGTATGTTTATCTATTGTATCAAATACCCTCTTTTACGTTGTAAAAAATAGGGTGATAATAACAAAGCATATGGCTGCATCCATTTTTATGTTCCAAGAAGCAGCACACTCTATTCCTCTTCTCTGCTCACTCTAGATGATACAGTTTCTCATAAATCAAAGAACAATCATAGGATAAATCAGGGGGTTTTGATATTTGTATGGAACTGCTCTTCTCTTTAGCTTTTGAGGTAATGAAGGCAAAAAAAAAAAATAGGCATAAAATTTTAAATTACAATGCAGAATAGTATGTTTTCACCCATCTGGTTGTCCCAGCTTCTCTAACAGAAAAAAATATAAAGTAGGCTTTAGTGTGAGTTTTGATAATAACTTTAAAAAAATTTTAAAAGACTTTATTTATTTATTCATGAGAGACACAGGGAGAGAGAGAGGCAGAGACACAGACAGAGGGAGAAGCAGGCTCCATGCAGGGAGCCCGATGTGGGACTCGATTCCAGGACCTGATCCCAAGACTCCAGGATCATGCCCTGGGCCAAAGGCAGGCACTAAACCACTGAACCATCCGGGGATCCCCTGATAATAACTTTTAAAGTGAGATACAAAATGGAATACTAATTCATTTAAATTCTGCTACACTTTGAATACACTTATTAACATGTCTTTGAATCACTTTATTTTTGTAGGAATAGAAATAACATCTATATCCATTAAACAGCAATTTATTTCTAGAAATTAATCTTGCAGAAATACTCTTACAAATATGCCAAGGGGAAAAAAAAGGATCTTCAGTGAATTATTTTATTATCAGTGAAAAAGAGACTCACACATTTGGTTATAGAATACCACATGATACCCTATGTGGTTAATGGATGTAGTTAATAACATATATATATATATATATATATATGTACATATATATGTACATATATATGTTATATACTTTATAATATAAAATATATAAATTAATTAATATATAAATAAAACAAATTAATTAAAATATATAAATTATATATAATATAAAATATATAAATTAATATAAAATATATAAATTAATATATATAATATATATTATATATAATATTATTATATTATATTATTGTATATTATATATTATTATATATATAAATATATAATATTATATATATATATTATATATATATAAAAGTAGTCTCCACACTCAGAATGGAGCCAAATGCAGGGCTTGAACTCAGAACCCTGAGATCAAGACCTGAGCTGAGATTGTCAAGAGTTGGACACCTGGGATCCCTGGGTGGCGCAGCGGTTTGTCGCCTGCCTTTGGCCCAGGGCGCGATCCTGGAGACCCGGGATCGAATCCCACGTCAGGCTCCCGGTGCATGAAGCCTGCTTCGCCCTCTGCCTGTGTCTCTGCCTCTCTCTCTCTCACTGTGTGCCTATCATAAATAAATAAAATAAAATAAAAAAATTTAAAAAAAAAAGAGTTGGACACCTAATTGACTGAGCCATTCAGATTCTGCAAAAATAACAAATATTTTATGTGGATTGAAAGAAAAATTCCCATGAACTATATTAAATGTTATTGAGATTTATTAAAAAATATTTTCTGCCAAAATTAGAGATTATTCTTTAACCACAAAAGCTATATATAATATAAAGAAAATATTTTTTAATTCCAGATTCCACTAAACATCCTGTGCTCAAATTGCTATTTCTTTAATAACTTCTTATTCTCTATCTCATATGTGTGTGGATTTCCTTAAAAATCGAATCTTACTACTATTTAATTCGAATATTTTATACCTGTATTATTTTACATGATAATGTATAACATGCTATTTCAAGTAAATAATTTAGATTTTTATTTTTATTTTAGTGGAATGTACTGATTTTTAATTTCCGTATGTTACACTCTAAATTGTTACATCACAACTCAAACTAACCACTATTGCTAAGTAGGCCAAGATTATGCAATTTTGTATTCCATGAACCACATAAAAATAAACACCTTGCAGGTAAATATATGTGGAATTCTTCATTTATTTCTAGGGATTAAGTGGAATTTCCAAGCCACCATGTCAATATCCTTCTAGAAATAGTTTGACACAGTATTTTCCTTTAAATTTATGTAAAGTTTGAAACATACACCTTGTGATAATTACTTCTTTGCCTTTTATTATTTTAGCTGCATAAAGGTGTGTCTCCATGTAATAATTACATATTTTTTCATATTTTGCATTTTATATGGATAGTAGTATGACATAAGCATTTTTTTTTGTGATGTCTCTTCCTATGTCACTTTTTGTTTGTTGGATATCCTGTTTTCTGTTTGTACCCAACAGTTTCTTCTGATGTATTCTGTTGGAAACATTACTCAGGTTATTAATTTTTCCTTTGAATACCATTTTCTCATAGTAACATTTCATTTATTTATTTATTTGTATAGGAGCATTTGGGATCTCAAATTTTTGATGTTTTAGTAGCTTGAACAATATTTCTGTTTGTATAGGTACATTTTCTTCGAGGACCTGCTATGATGTGACCTAGTACATAATCGATCTAACACATTACTGCTGAAAGTATAGTCTGCAAACTCCCAGTCAGCAGCATCTGGAACACATATTAAGAGAGTCATCATTTAGAAGAGTCTCAGAAATTTGGTAAAAAAAAAAAATTATAGAGCTATTTTTTATTAAAAATAAACATTTGGCAATGTATCATGTATTTTTTATTTCAATATCAAGGAATTCACTTCACTGTATTTTATAAAAATATATGTTCATGAATAAAAACTTTCCTTCACTGAAGTTAGTTTGGGAAACATGGATCAAAATTATATTCACAGAAATGGAATTGTTTTTTATAGATATAACTATTACAAATTTAATAGTGAAATATTTTCCAAAGTGTTTGTGAAAATATTTCTACGAACTCTGTGTAAGAGGATTATTTTGCCACATTTTTTAAAATACATAATAGTGTCTTTTTCTGGGGGTAGGGGACTTTAGTTTATGAAATAGTGTCTTACTTTAATTTTTATTACAGTTTTATGTTTGTCCATTCAGATTTCTAGTTTGAATTTCTTATTCAAGCTTTTCACCAACTACATATTAGTTTTCTTGCATAATATAATTTATTAGTGCTTTAATTAATGGATTTTAATAAAATTATAGCTATCTGTGCTCTGACCAAGAGGATCTGGTTGCCTATATCAGAGTAAAGGTAATTATAGTCTGACATGTTTTCATTTAAGCATTAAAACATAAGCTAATTATAATATAAAATGCATATATAATTCTTAATTATTTTTACTTTATATATTTTTGGTGAATATCTTTTAAAAATACTGGTGGCCCTTTGTATCTCTTCTATTCAAAAGTGCTAGTTCATGGTTTTGACTTATAGGTAAAATGTTTTGTTCCATATTTTCTTAATTTATTTTAAAAGTTTGTTTTAGATATTATTGACTATTGTTTTAAATTATATAATACATAAACTCTCAGTTATTCTTTAATCTTTTTATATTATTCAGAATATATATTTGTTTAAAATTTGGAATTTTGGGGTAGCCTGAGTGGCTCAGCAGTGCCTTCAGCCCAGGGCCTGAACCTGGAGACCTGGGATCGAGTCCCACGTGGGGCTCCCTGCATGGGGCCTGCTTCTTCCTCTGCCTGTGTCTCTGCCTTTCTCTCTGTCTCTGTCTCTGTGTGTCTCTCATGAATAAATAAATAAAATCTTTAAAAAAAATTTGGAATTTTACAGTCTATTTCTTTATAGTTACTTTTGTTTCCAAACTTCAAAAGCCCTTTTGCCCTCTCAGATTATAAAATGAAACCGTTATAGTCTTTGTAAATTTGTGGATTTATATCTGTATTCAATCTCTAATAAATCTGATTTTTTTTTCTGAAGTTTTTGGTCAATTGCTCAATAACTCTCAGTAGCTGCTTTGCCCATTTATAGAATTAAACATGATATCAATAAATAAAGATTACCTTTAAAATCATAATTATTCATAAACAATACATTTATATTTTTGTAATGGGTCAAAAAAATCAAAATAGAAATTTAAAAAATACTTGAATGAAAATTAAGAAAATCAAAACATATTTGAGTGCAGCCAAACGTAGTACTTTGCCAAAAATGTATATATTACTTTTTCATACATAACTTAGAAAGAAAAACCATTAACAGTCAATAAACTGAGAAGCTACCTTCAGGAACAAGGAAGGGTTAGCAGGGTAAACACAAAGTGCTAAATAAATAGAATATAAAACAGAAGTAAAAAGAGAGAAATCACATGAAATTAATAGCTGTTTTTTAGCCATAAAGAAAACCGATAAAACTATAACCTGACTGATAAAGAAAATAGAGAATGGGCACAAATTAGGCACAGCAGGTTTGAAAAGAGGGATATCACTACTGATTCACAAGACAGTAAAAGGGTAATAAAGGATTTTAAGGGAAACAATTCCAATAAATTTGAGACATTTGATGAATGAGAAATATTCCTTGAAAGACAAATCCAACAACATAAAATAAAAAACTTGAATATTTCTTTTTTTTGAATATTTCTTTAATGTAAATAAATTAAAGAAGTTTAATCACTGAGGAGTTTTAAATTACAGATTTATTTTTATTATAAGAAATCAATTAATGATATTAAAAATTATCATTTCCCTCTAATCTCCAGAAAGAGAAGCATTGCTTTCTATGAGACTTATGTTATCTTCATACAAAATTAAATGAAAACATTAAAAGAAAGAAAACTACAAATTAATATTCATCATAAACTCAGATTCAACATTTTTTTACAAAAATTTAATATTCAGTCTTACAATACATAAAAGTATAATAAATGTGTCATGACCAGTATGGTTTATCCCTGCAATGCAAGTTCAATATGGCATTCAATATCCAGTCAGTAATTTCCTTATTAATAAATTAAAAAGGGAATATAATCACTTCAGCAAATACAGGAAAACTGATAAAAATCTGCATCCAGTTTATAAGTTAAATGTAAATTTAAATAAATTGATGTGTATATATATGTGTGTGTGTGCATATACATATGCATACATACATATACATGCTTATAAAGGAAATTTATTTACATAAAAAGGCACCTATGAAATATATATACATAATATAATTAATCATGAAAGACTAAGTGCCTTTCCCATTAGAATGTAAATGAAGTAGGAATGTCTGTTCTCATCACTTTTATTCAATATCACAATGGAGGTCCTAGCCAATCCAGAAAAGGTAGGGGGAAGAAATGGGCTTTTCAAAACATCTTCATTAAATATATATCTATATGATGTACATGATCTTCTGTGTAACAAATCCTACACAGACTATAAAAAATGATTCTGGAATTAAATACAGCATGGCTACAGGATATAGGAAATTAGGTCAATACATAAAAATCATTTGTATTTCTATCTATTAAAAATGAAATTTGAGACGTTAAAATTGCAAAGCAAAATGATAATGGTATAAAAATATGAATCAGTTAAAGACAAAATTGACCAGGGACTCCTGGGTGCCTCAGTTGGGTAAATTTCCAACTCTTGGTTTCAGCTCAGGGTCATGAAATCGAGTGCTGTGTTGGGCTTTGCACTCAGCAGTGAGTCTGCTTGAGGATTCTCACTCTCCCTCTCTCTCTGCCCCTTTCTCTGTTCATGCTCTCTCTCTCAACAAATAAATAGATCTTTTTTTTTTTTTTTTTCTTAAAGGATGAGTTTCGGGATGCCTGGGTGGCTCAGCAATTGAGCATCTCCCTTCGGTTCAGGGCATGATCCCAGTATCTAGGATTGAGCCCTGCACTTGGCTCCCTGAGGGGAGGTTGCTTCTCCCTCTGCCTAGGTCTCTACCTCTCTCTGTGCATCTGTCATGAATAAATAAATAGAATCTTTTTAAAATTTTAAAAAATAAAACAAAAATATGTTTGCCAAAAAAAATTTTGCAAGGTCTTTGCATTCACAACTACAATATATTGCTGGCAACATTAAAAAGACCTGTATATGTGGAGAGATATACCAGGCTTATGAATCAAAGGATTCAGTACCTTTGCAACATCGAATTTCCACAAGGTCATCCATAAATTGAAGTGAGACCAGTTAAAATTCCTATTTCTTTTTAAAGTAATATCCAATCAGATTATAAAATTTATATAGATGATGAAGGACTTGGAGTACCCAATACAACTTGGGAAAAGAAGAGCAAAGTTGAAGAACATGCACAACCATATTTTAGGACTTATTGTAAAGCTACAGTAAGCATGAGAGCATAGTTTTGTCATAAAGACAAACATAGACTTCAATGGAACAGAATAAAGAATTCAGAAATGGACTCAAACATAGTCAATTGATTTTCAGTAAAGGTGCTAAGGATTTTCAATATGGGAAATTCATTCTTGTCAGTAAATCTTGTTGAGACAACTAGATATAAGGGGGAAAAATAAATCCCTTTCCATTATCATCCCATGTACAGTAATTAACCAAAATGCTAATAGACTAAAAAGATCATAGACTAAGAATTAAGAGCAAAAGCTATTTCATTCAAGAAACTTACGATAAAGATTAGTGACATTTACTTAGGCAAATATTTCTTAAATAAACTACCATATATCATGGAATATAAATAAAACAACAAAAATTAAACTCTATCAAAATACACATTCAGAAGGTAAATCAATTATATATATATAAATATATAATATATATAATCAATTATATATAAATATATAATATATTATCAATTTTATAATATAACAAAATTATATTATAAATTATGTTATATCATATCAATTATATATATATATATATATCCAGATAAGAAATTTATCTAGAATATATTAGAAATACATCTAACTGAAATATTCAAAGGCAAGTCATTTAATTTTTTTTAAAAAGACAATAGATTTGAATAAGTATTTTAGTAAAAGAAACAGATGGATGGTAATGAAGCATATTGAAGGTGCTAAAACAGAACTCTTTATCAAGAAAATATAAAATAAACTCAATGATATTCCACTAAAATCATCTATAATGAAAATTGAAAAGAATGTGCATAATAGGTTTTGCTATGAATGTGGAACAAGTAAAATTTATCCCCATTTTTTATTTTTTTATGATGGTCACACAGAGAGAGAGAGAGAGAGAGAGAGAGAGAGAGGCAGAGACACAGACAGAGGGAGAAGCAGGCTCCATGCACCGGGAGCCCGACGTGGGATTCGATCCCGGGTCTCCAGGATCGCGCCCTGGGCCAAAGGCAGGCGCCAAACCGCTGTGCCACGCAGGGATCCCTTTATCCCCATTTTTGGTGGAACTATAAAAGCTGTAACCATGTGGAAAATATTTTGGTGACTTGTTTAAAAAGTTATACATCTACCATAAGATCTAGACATTGTACTCATAGGGATCCATCTACAAGAAATGAAGATTCATATCCAGATGAAGACTGGTAGGTACATGCATATTCACAAGCATTTTAAGCAAATTAAATATTTAATAATAGGTAAATGACAATCTGTGGTATATTCATGCCATGAAACTTGACTCAGCAATAAAAAGCAACCAACTATTGATATATGAAAATAGAAGGATGACATTTCAAAATAATCATGTTAAGTAAAAGAAAGCCAAATCAAAATAGGAGTGTATAATAATACTCCCAGTAATAAAACATTTTATAAAATATAGAATCATCTCCAACAACAAAATACAGTAATAGTTGTCTCAGAATAAGAGTTGGCAGGGGACAGAGTTGTTAGAAGGATGGCATAAAAAGGAAACATTTCTGGGACTAAGAGAAAGATGCATTATATCTATCATGATGATGGTCTCATGGGTTTTTGCTTATTTCAATATTCTCAAAATGCAACTCATGGGACATTTCAATTTATTATCTTAATTTCTTATTTCTTATTTCTTGTTTCTCACATTTTTATCTTTTTTTTTATCATGGCTATATTTTGCGTATGTTCCTTCTGTTATATTATAATTTGTTTATTGTCTATAATTAATTTTGAGCTTATATCATTTCAAATATTTTAATTTTCATACAATAATTTACTTTTTAATATGTTTCATGTGATGTATGAATAATCTATACATCTTTTTCTTTTTTTTCTAATTATCTTTTCAGCACTTATGAAGAAAAATTAAATGGATTAGTAACATAAGTACTCATGTATTTTATAGAATTCACTCATGTATCTCTGATGGTACAATCTTTTTTGATCATGTTGTATCTTGCTAATAATATTCTATTACTTGATTTGCTAACATTGTACTTAGGACTTTTATATTCACATACTTAAGTTATATTGATCTGCAGTATTATCTTTCCATGTTAAATATATTTGGGGTTTACTATCAGTGCTGCCCCTGCTTTATAAAATTAGTTTAGAAGTTTTATATTTCCTAATAGGTTGTGGAACACTGAATAGCAATATCATAAGCAGTTTTATAAAGATTTGTAATACATTTTCCAGAAAATTTACTGGGCCGGAAATTTATTCGGGGGAGGTACATCGTACATTTTGTCTTCTGGAGTAATGTTTTTTATTTCATCTGGATCAATCAGAAGATTGATATTTTACATAATGTTATCATTTGATCCACATTTTCAATTGTACTTGTACATATTTAAGAAATAAATTTTTACCATTTTCATTAATTTCTCCTTAAATTTCTTTTTTTTTCTTCTTTTATGGTTCTTTTCTCATTACTATCTTTTGAATTATATTAATTATTTTACTTTCATTTTTATTAGTATATAAAATAAGCCCCCATTTCTCCTGGGGAGAGCTTTACCTGCTTTCCACAGGCCTGATACATGAGACATTATTATTATTGTCACTATTATTGTTATTATTGTATTATCAACATCTTATGTATATTCCACAATTTGCTCTGATTTCTTCCCTGTCCATACTTGGATAATTAAGAAAAGCTTTTAATTTCCATGTGGCAGAAATATTTTTTCTTCCAGGTTTTTAACTAATGCTTGGTTACATTTATTGTAAACATAGGATATTTCCTGAAGTATTTTAGTTTCTGTCAATATATTTATGTTATACTAAATGTCAATTTTTGTGACTATTTTATGGTCTAATCTAAAATCTCAGAACAGAGTTTGCTCTTTTCTTCTTGTATAGGTAACATGGCTATGGTCTAATTCATTCTTATTTGCTTACACCCTGTCAACAAATAGAAAAATGATAATCTATTATAAAGTGGACTAAGGAAGATAAATATTTTCTTTCTGCCAAAACAGAGGTTAGTCTCCTTTATCTATAGCTTTGCAGTTTGATAAATATTTACAGTGTAAGTTTCTCACTTATAAATTGGTGTTACCTTTATTGCTAAAAATTGCTCTTCTTTATTTATTTCCTGACATTAGACATAAAGCTATTTTTGTTTCAAATACTATAAATATTCCATTTTAATACTTGAGGTTAGCCCTGTTAATTGTATTAACAGCTTTGCTTTGTTTAATTCCTTTATCATACTATGTTAGGCTATGATTTCTGTTTTTATAGATAATTTTTAAACTCTTACTGTAAAGCTTTAATTTTCTATCTTGTGTGCATATGTATCTTATATAATTGTGTTTTAATTTTCATTTAAATCTTCATTTTTTAATCATATATGGAATGCGTGTTCAATAAAATATATACAGAAATGTTCAAATTTTTTTAAACTATGAAACATTTAGGTCACTGACAATATTCCAACTGTAGTAACTTCATAATTTTAACAAAATGAAGTTCAAATTTTTCTCAGGTTTGGTATTAGTCTTCAAATATTTACACAGGAACTCAACGTTTTAAAAGTAGACTTGAAAAGGGGTATGTATCTTTTTATAGAACATTATATAAAATATGTTTAAAGCTGGGAGAATAAGACAGAAATGGGAAGTATCACCAAAAAAAAAAAAAAATGAAAGAAAAAGCAGGTAATGTAATATATAGAAAATCAGGAATATTCAGTTTCTCTAGGTCATAAATCCGGGCATAAGGGCTAGATTCTTTGCTCAGAGTCTTGCCAGGCTGAAATCAAATTATCAGCTGTAATTGCAGTTCCTACTGGGGTCTTAAGCTCTTTCTAAAATCAGTGATTTCTGACAGAATTCATTTCTCCCTAGATGTAGGAATGAGATCCCTCTTTTCCTGCTAGGCATTGGCCAGGGACCGCTCTCAGCTCTTAGAGGTCACCTACAGTTCCTTGCCACTTGACCACCAAAGACAATTCACAATATGAATGCTTGCTCTCTTCAAGGTTACCTAGAGTGTGTCTTTTTGAGCTTCTTTCTCTTAATCAGCTGAAGAAAACACCGCTTTATAGCAGTTATCTGATGATGCCTTACCTCCCCAGGATAATCTTCCTTGCAACATGTTACGTAGTATAAGCAAAGGAGTGAGATGTCATTATGTTCCCTCATCCCTTCAACATGCAGGGAGTGTCTCACTATGTTATAGGATTGTAATTTATGGAAATGACCGAGGTCAGTGATATTTAAAGAACAATTTATTATAGTTCCCAGAAGTAAGGCATACCATGCCACACAGGGTCACACATGGAAGGACCAAGGTTGGTCAGGAGGCAGATGGAGCAAGACGATGACATGGCCCAGAGATCTTAATGTGTTTTTAGTGAGAAGGAAAGAACAAGGCTGATTAACCAAGTGAGTAGGTTTAAAATTGTATAGATTAATAATTCTAATGGGCTCTGGGCTACAGGAGCAATCTCTACTTGTTTAGGATCTGGCTCCGGGGTGATTTAAGACAGAGAAAATAATGGCATGGTGTATGAGAGTTAGAAATGGAGGTAGTTGTGAATATAAGCTTTAAATTGCTTGTTTTGCATTTGAAAGTATATTGTCAAGCAGGTTATTTATTATCTCCAGGACTTAGCTGACTCTGGGAGGGGTAGTTTGTCCGCAGTCAACAAGATTTCCAAAATGTCGAACCATCATAAAATACAGGGGGAAAAAGACTAACACAAGAGTCATGGGAATCATCTTGGAATTTTCCCTACCAGAATTTCAAATATAATCCATAACAGCTTGTTATGATAGTTGAAGGGCAGCAACATTGATCAATAGAAGATCGTGAATAAAAAAAAAAAAACAGAAAATTTATCAATGTGTGATGCCAAGCAAATGTCTCTGTTACTCTGAGTTTAATTTCTCTATCTGTAAAATAGGTATTATGAAACATGGGTCATAAACCTGTAAGAAAGTGTATTTCAAGTATTATCATAGTATTTGGATATAGTTAGGGTACAAAATTATAAATATTTTTATTCTCATTATTCTCATCCAATTCTTACTTGATTATTCAAAACATCTTTTTTCTCCCTTTTGCCTTTCTTTCTTTCTTTCTTTCTTTCTTTTCTTTCTTTCTTTCTCTTTCTTTCTCTTTCTTTCCTTTCTTCTTTCTTTCTATACGTAGATTTCCAAGTGAAGAAAACTCTTGGTTTTATTACAGAAATGAGATGTCTGAACTTGTTGTACCCTTTCTGACTTCTAGCACAGTATGCTAAGAGACATTATTTACAAAACCGCCAAAAATACATGACATTGTGTATTTTAGAGGGAAGCAGGCATCAGAAAACAGATGGATCAGATGGAATGACTGAAGATTCATGCCATGTTGAACAAACTTTTGGATTCACATTCGGCAAGACAAGCTGTAAAAGAAATGGGTATATGAAGAATGGCTGCTTTCTAGGCAAGAATGGGAGAGAACAGAATGAGAATCTGTGGCTTTGAAGGATTAAAAAGGTTCTTTTCTGTTATTAGTCTTTACCAAAGTGAAGGGGAGGGAAGGAGAGAATCAGAGAGAAAGTGATAAATACAAAAAGACAATACAGCAACACACTGGAGCCAAAAAAACAAAGGTGTAAAATCAGGCCTGTAATTGTGTCTTGAAAGGATCTTGGCTGTGCTTATTGACACAGTTATCTTACTGGAATGATGTGAGCCTAGGGTAAAAATCCTTTGCTCAGTGAAGTTTCAAACAGCATTACAGTCTCCTAGCCACTAGCAGGAAGGCAAGTGTGACTAGAGCTCTGCAGAAATCATGCATATCAATAACCACTTCAGAGAAGTCCAGAGTAGAGAGCTGGTGACCAAGGGCCTCGCGCAGGAGCTGTAAAAGGTAAAGTCAGGAACTAATCAAAGACATTTCCCCAACCTCCTATAGAGGCTTTCATGACATCTAAGCAATAGCATTCGTGGGATCCCTAGATGACTGTTTAATAAAATAAGTGTTTACTTTATTAAACCATTGTGGTTTGGGTATTGTTACAGTAGACTGACTGTAATTCAATGGTTTAAAAACAAAACAAAGAAACATCATCTTCTTTTACCTTTAACATGAGTTGTTACGATTTTATGAAGGCAAATGTCAAAGTGCTATGTAGAACTCTTAGGATTTCATGGATGTAAAAGTTCCTCTAGGTTCCAAAGGTGGATGCAGATCACTGGTTAACACGGCTATTAAATGGAAAGAGACACTGATTCCCTGCCCTCACAAGCTCTTCAAGCATAGAAGCTTAGATTCTCTCTCTCTTATGGAGCATTAAAAATGTATTTTAAAAAGACTGTTCATAAACAGATGGAACAGTTTTATAATTGTAATCATGAAAAAGTATACATCAAAGATGACATAAAACATTTAAAATTGGGGAATAGAGGGAAAATGTAGTCAATCATTTCTATCTGCAGATGATAAATACTTATTAATGGAAATAGTGATTGACATTTTGTTATACAAAATAAGAAGAATCATTTTTAATTTGGAACCATCTTGTTTGGAAATATGGGCAAATTCAATATTTATCCACAGTTCATAACCACAGTAATGCAAAGTCTATTTATAACAGAAATCTTGGAAAGATAATAGGGTTCACACAGAGTAAGAAACTTAAGTCCTGAGCCAAATTTATTTATTTGTAAGTTTCAGAATGCTATAACATGATTTCTGGATTACATTTAGTACAAAATGTGAATTAAGAAGACTTAATGTGTAGCCCAACTCTCTTATTTTAAACTATACTTCACTGCCTTCTCAGTAAGCAAGGAAATTATAATCCTAGGCTTTCCAGAAAATTTCTGTTTATAGCATTCTCTTCCCAGTTGCAAATAAACTATCAAGATATCTCCCAGATTCTAATCTTTTTTGACAGTACTCCACTTTTAACTTGCAACCTAATGAGGAAAAGAATATGTTTGTCTGACACTCCACAGCCACTGATTTTTAATTAACAAATATTGGTCTCTGATGATAAATGATGTCCTGGTGATTGAGAAATCCATCCATCTTAAGAGGCTCAAGAAGGAGATAAGACTTAGTTGGATGTTAATGACCTGTCTATATCAATCAAATTAATCAAAAGTCTTCTATTTAATCACTCATTTAATGCTCTATTCATACATCGAAATTTCCAAGACAGAAAAATAATATCTAGTTCAACATAAGGCAAACAAGATTTTAACTATGCAGTAGGTAATACAACCTAGTCTGAATATATTCTAATCTTTATAAATTACAAACATTGCCTGAAATCTTTTGGCTATATGGACAAATGCAGTTTTACGTCTAATCATCTTTAGGTATCTACTATAGGATAATGGTAAGGGAGACACCATTGGTACCTTGACATTCAGATGTGGGCTTCAATTATAGATCTGAAACTCACCAGTAACCTGGTTTAAAGAGTTATCACCATTTCTGGGAACTTCAGTTTTCCCATATATCAAGTGTGGCTAATTTTGCCAATCACATATAGTGTTTACTAGAATGGCAAAAAGATATCTGAAGATCACAAATAAGCCAAGGTCTTAAGCATAAAATTTAAAGTGGTTTCTCATAAAATCGTATCAAAATTTTGATAAGGACTTATTAAGAGTTAGTTAGTGTTAGCAGGACCTTATACCTGATGTACTGTATGTTTTATGGAAATGACAGATGTTCTTAAAAAAAAAACTCTCAGAGATATAATAAACAATTTTTTCAGTGATTCCAATAATTTGACTTAAATATAGATTTGCATTTTCTGGACATTTTTTAAAAATGGAATATCCAGCTAATCAAGGATTAGTAGAAGTACTAAATAGTAAAAAATAAAATTCATCTAGAAATATCATTACACATTATTAAAAGCAAGATTGTTTCAGAAGTCCTAAGGTGTTTCCAATATTTACCCAAAACTGAAATTGGTGCCTTCCAATTAAAGTTTTACTTTAAATAAACTTAAAACAAGGCTATATTATTGTTGCCCTATGTTTAAGATAGAAAAAAAGTAACCTATAATCTCTTTCTTCTCGAAATACACTCTTTGACTACGGACTTCTAAATGGTGCGTAGCCATGTTGATTCCCAGGATTAATGGGTCGCGTCCATTAATTCAGACCTGTGCAGACCACCCGTCTTCCTGGGCCTGCCCAGAAGTCTGATAGGTGACTCTAGACCTCAAGGAGCCTGAGATCACCCCCTGATCCTGCCAATGCCCTCATCTTCTGAATGTACCACCTGTGACACAGTGGGATGACCACTGTACCTGCATAGTGCAACAATTGCCTCAGCTTCCAATCATATTCTCTCCGGTTCTTCCTAAATTCCCACAAATACTTAACTCTTGTGAGGGAGGTGGACTTGAGATCATTTTTTTCCCTTGGCTGCTTTGCTAATTAAATGTCATTGACTACAAAGCAGGTCTCAGTGTTTGGCTTTGCTCTGTGTCAGGCATACGGGACCCCCCCCCCTTCCCTTACAAAACAATGACAGAAAAGGTATTGAACACTGTCATCATTTATCTCTTAAACATTATTGCCAGCTAAATAGAGGGGCCCCTGGGTGGCTCAGTCAGTTGAACTCACTCTTAGTTTCAGCTCAGGTATAATCCCAGGGTCATAAGATCCAGCCTTGCATTGGGCTCACACCAAATAGAGAGTCTGCTTGGGATTCTGTCCCTTTCCTTATTCCTTCCCTTCTGTTCCTCTTCCCATGCTGTCTCTTGTGCACTGCATAGGTACTCTCTCTAAAATAAATGAATAATAAAATCTTTAACAAAACAATTTATAGCAAATTCAAATTAACTCATGTAACAGGTAACTTTTCCATAAAAAGGTATATTGAAATGCTATTTTTTCAAATATTTATGTATTTATTTTACAGAGAGAGCCGAGAGAGCATGGCACACAAGCATGTGGGGGTAAGGGCGGAGAGAGGAGTGAAAAAGACAAGCCGGCTCCATGTTGAGTACAGAGCCCACTTAGGGCTTGATCTCACCACTCAGAGACCACAACTTGAGCCCAACAAAGAGCTGAAGGCTTAAACAACTATGCCACCCAGGTGCCCCAAAATATTATTGTTTTTATTTTTGGAGAAAATAAATCATAATCAAACGTTGCAAACAACGTCCCCAATTATGCAGGAAACCTATCTCACTCATTTATATGTGAGCATTGTTCTAAGCACTTACATAGCCACTAATAAATATATGTTCAGCAAATGTATTTTAATAAAAGCAAATAATAAAAGAATATTTAGTTTTGTTAGAAGATACAAAAATTAGAGAAATTTTGAATGTAGTTGGTTTATTATAGTCTTGACAGTTTAATTTTACCCTCTCAAGGTATAAAAGATGAATTTTGTTTTGCTTTCACCTTGCAGGTTTACAGTAAAGGCATAGTTTTATGAATATAATAAACACCTTCCAAATTAATTAATATAGTGCATCACATATTATGATTACTTCCTTTAAGTTCACAAAATTCTAGCCTATTTTATACTGAACATCCAATTAAATTGAACTTAATTTTTACTAACAACAATATACTTGTTTATTTCTACAGTTATTGTTGATAATTATGAATACACAAAGCAAAATATGATTTTGTATATGAAATGAAAGTATATAAAGGATGCTAATTTTTCTATGTGTGGTTATAAACTATCTTTTTTCTTTGGAATTTGTATCAATTACAGATTTAGAGTAAGCTTTAGATAATTATTTCTACCATTTTTATATTTCATTATTCTATTAACTGTTCTAAAGGAACAAGTAACTATAATATCATACAAATAAAACGTAGGGCTCTGCTATGCTAATAATTATTTTTTTCTGAACATATGTATAAAAATAGATTTTAAACTAATAAACATAAGGTCTTCTTTTTTTTTTAATTTTCTATAAACCCAAAGTCAAAGATTTCATAATTTATAACATTTCTCTCAGTAGAATATCTAGTTTTAAAATATATAATTTCTTAAATAATAGCAAGATTACAGAAATAAATTTATTAAAATAAAGGAAACTGATTTTAAGTAAATTATTTTTTTTCTCTTCAAAACTGAGGGAAAAAATAGTGGAAAATAACATTTACATTTAAACAGGAAATGCATGTCATTTGAGGATCTGTTCAACTGAGAAAATAAGAGATTGATTAGATTCGATTAAATTTCTTACATGATTTCTGTGTTAGGCTAAATTTAATAGGGTAAATGAAATAGATTATAAAATCCTGCCCATCATATTAAGTAGGATTTATTACAATATTAATTTATATATTTTTTTCTCTCCTTTTTACTCAAGTATCTTGGGATGTCAGGCCATTTTGCAAGCACTGGTGTTTGCATTTTTGTCTTTTAACAACTTAAGGGAAGTAAAATTAACATACCATCAATTTCAGCCATTGAAGTGTACAATTCATTTTTAGTGTATAAACAAAGTTGTACAACCATCACCACAATCCTGTTTGGAAATTTTAACCTTTCCCCCAATACAAACCCCTTTTGCTGTGAATACTCACTACATTTTAATTGCCACCTCCATCCTTCAGCAGTAGACAGCAGCCAATGTGAATTCTTCTCCATAGATGTGCTGGCTGTGGATCTTTTATATAATTTACATAAATGGGCTGCTGAATTTTATCAAATTATTTTTCTGCATCTGATGTGTCCATGCTTCCCCCCCCCTTCATTATAATGACATGTCTATTACATCTATTAATTTTCAGGTGTTATGGCCACCTTGCATTTCTGTAATAATTCCCATTTGGGCATTATGTATAATCCTTTTAACCTTCTGCCCTGAATTTGCTAGTATTTTTCCTAAAGATTTTAGTGTTTATATTTATGAGGGCTATTAATCTCTAGTGTTTTTGTGATATCTGCTATGGAGGACAAAGGCAAAAGGAAATGTAGATAAAAATTAAAATTCCTTATAACCTGCAGCTCACTGACAAATACATGAGGCAGGGGGAGTATGACATTCCTTCAGGAATTCCCAATCTTAATGTTAATGCTTGAGGGATAACAACCTAAGTTTGACAATACCTACGCATCCACGATCCTGTGAGTCTTCTTTAGAACATGAAAGTCCTTTGGGAAACTACCCATTCCCTTAACACCCACCCCCCCACCAAAAATTCAAAAGCATAGAATCGATTGCTCCTCATAATCCAGGTGTAGATCTCTCTGTCCATGGGCCCTTTTGTCTTGCTTTAATAAAATCACCTTTTTGCACCAAAGACCTCTCAAGAATTCTTTCTTGGCCTTCAGCTCTAAACCTCAACATTTCCACATCAGTATCCATCTACTGATCTGTTTAGAATGAGTTGGGAAGTATTACTTCTTCTATTTTTTTTGGAAGAATTTGTGAATAGTTGAATAGTGAATAGTTATTTACTTCGATACTGAGAAGTTTTAAAATTACTAACTTAATCTTTTTATTTGTTAAGGGCCTATCCTGATTTATTATATATAGCATGTGTTAGTTTTCATATTCTGTATCTTTCTTTCTAGGATTTTTCCCCCTTTCTGCTAAGTTATCTAATTTTAGCATGATGTTGTTCATATTTAATTTACCATCCTCTTTTTTCCATAATATTTCACAATAGATAGCCATGTCCACTCTTCTTCCATTCCTGACTGTAGTTAATTGGATTTCCTCTCTTTCCTAATAAATTTAGCTAATAGAGACACCTGGGTGGCTCAGCAGTTGAGCATCTATCTGCTCAGGGTGTGAACCCAGAGTCTGGGGATCGAGTCCTGCATTGGGCTCCCTGCATGGAGCCTGCTTCTCCCTCTGCCTGTGTCTCTTCCTCTCTCTCTCTCTGTCTCTCATGAATGAATAAATAAAATCTTTAAAAAAATAATAAAATAAATTTAGCTAATGATTTATCAGGGTTTTTTTTTAATCTCTTAAAAATTGGATTTTGGTTACTTTGAATATCTCTATTGTTTTACTAGTCTTCATTTCACCACTTTCTGCTCTAATCTTTATCACTTCATTATGCTTGCTTTGTTTTTTTTGTTTGTTTGTTTTTGTTTTGTTTTGTTTTCAGTGTTGTTAAGGTGGTAAAGTCGGGTTATTCATTTGAGTTCTTTCTTCTTTAATGTAGGTTTTTAAGCCTTCTAGGGATGAAGATCTGACTCTTCCTGATGGTTCTTCTAGCTAGACTTTGAATTGAATTCACATGAAACAGATTAATAGGAGAAAATTAAATGTAATAGGTGTACCTGATGGGGACCAGGAAGCTAGCTGAGGGCAAAACACAGTCTCACACCCCACAAATCACCCCCCCCAATCCTGGGTGGATACCTGTGACACTCCTCCAGGAAGTTCCCAGCTGTCTTAATATTAACGCCTTACTAGGGGAGAAGCAACCTTAACTTGACAATGAGGCCTCTGGTATCTTGTAGGTTCTCTTTAGCATAGAAAATCCTTTTGAAGTCTCCCTTTTCCTTACTGGCCCCAACTCCCAAGTATTTAATCAGTCACTCCTCACAACCCTGGGGCAGCAGCTCTTACTGCTTATGAGTCCTGTCTCTGTGCTGCAATAAAACCACCATTTTTGGATCAAAGACATCTCATGGATTCTTTCTTGGTCATTGGCTCTGGACCTCACCCCACCAAACTTCACCTACATTCCAAAACTACATCAACAAGAATTATTTTTTCTTATAAATCTCTAAGACATTTCTAAACTGAAGGAGATTCCTGTCTTGCAGGACTGTGATCTCTATTAGTTAACCATTTGTTTTTCCCTTCTCTTGGTTTTAGGGCAGCCAGCAGTGCATAAGAAATGTCACACACAGGGACCTGGGAGTGGGGGATGGGGTTTACAGGGTGTCAGCTTGTACTTTACCCTCAGCTTGCTCCCTCATCAGTAGGAATTGTAAAAGTACATTTTAGATGAATTCTTAGAAACATGCATCTCCTTCTTTAGTACGTTTCAGACCATTGAGCTAGAACCTATAAATTTGTTGTTTCTTAACTCAGAATTTATACCAGTTTTAATAATATAATTAAAACAAGGCAAACAAATGTTCTAGAAAATAGGATTTTCCTCGTACATGAATCACAAACCAGTCATCACAAATGCAAGATGTTACATGACATTTTAAAAACACAATTGGAGTCTTATAAATATTTATCAGTTAATCCCATCAGTCTTCTTCCCAAACTAGAGGATACATGCTTTGGGTAGAAGTATAAGGCTTAAATTGCTGTTTTTAATAGAGAGTATAATACTCTCTATGAAGTAGAAAAAAACAAAAATAATTGTTGATTATGTTACAGTGCATGTAAAAAGAGCTCAAAAATCCCCAATCACATACATATTTATCACTTACAAAATTCCAAAGGTTTTCATTTTTTAGTGCTCAGGACTTGGGACAAAGACCAGAGAAATTCTGTATCATACAGTGAGAATAGGGAAGCTTGAAGTGGTACAGGACCCTACAGAATGTGTGACTTTGTCATAAAGTCTGGGTGGTTCAGTGCTTGAGCATCTGCCTTTAGCTCAGGTCATGACCCCCGGGTTCTGGGATCCAGTCCCACATCGGGCTCCCCACAGGGAGCCTGCTTCTTCTTCTGCCTGTGTCTCTGCTTCTCTCTGTGTCTCTCATGAATAAATACATAAAATCTTTTTTAAAAAAGTATTTCTGGTTAAACGTAATAAAAACTCAGCAGATATGTGAAAAGCTCTCTGCCTCCTCAATTGCCCAAATGTATATTGGAAAGAAGGCGTGGAAGAGAGCTTAACAGAGACCCCTTCTTTACCTAAAGAACTCATCTGCAAGATAGGCAACTTTGTTTTCACAAATATCTCCTTTTACCTTCTTGCTAATGAACTTTCTCTCCCTTTGTGTCCTCAGAACCTCCCCTTCTCCTTAGTGCATGTAAGCTTCACGTTGCCTCATTATCTTGGGAATCACATATTTGAGTGACTTCCTGGTAGATGAGGCAGTTTAAAATGTAAGTGAAGTTTGGTGGGGTCCAGAGCCAATGACCAAGGAAGAATTCTTGAGATATCCTTGGTGCAAAAAGATGGTTTTATTGCAGCATAGGGACAGGATCCATGGGAAGGAAGAGTTGCTGCCCTGGGGTTGTGAGGGGTGACTGATTATATGCCTGGGAATTGGGGGCAGGAAGCTAAAGGGAAGTTTCAAAAGGATTTTCATATGCTAAAGAAGACTCACAGGGTACCAGAAGCCTTGCCATTGTCAAGTTAAGATTGTTTTTCCCTCTAGCAAGGCATTAACATTGATACAATTGGGAACTTTTAAAATATGTCTATATTTAATTTTTTTGATATTTAAATTTATAGTTTTTTATATTTAAATTTAAAGATATATTACTTTGAGGACAAAATAAGAACATATATGTTGAAGATAATAGATTTTTTTTTTTGGTAATTGACTAAAAAATTGTAGGAAATACCATGGACAGAAATATGAGGGGTCAAGAGATGGGAATGAAAGAGAAATAGAAGTAATCAGAAGCAGAGGTGCCTAGGTGATACAGCCGGTTGAGCGTCTGACTTTTGGTTTTCAACTCAGGTTGTGACCTCAGGGTCATGTGATCAAGCCCCACATCAGGCTCTGTGAAGGCTGCAGTCTGTGAAGGCTCTCTCTCCTTCTTCCTCTACCATTACCTCCCTCATCTCTCTCAAATAAATAAATAAATCTCTAAAAAAAAGAAAGAAATAGAAGCACAGTCATGTGGTAGCTTATATATTGATTACTAGTTACCTCAAACTATAGAACCAAAATAAAAAAAAAAGGTGATGGAAATAAATATCTGATCCCTATATTAGGCTTTAAAAACTACTTCAAATGAATCAGATACATATGAATAAGTTTAAGAGATTTACGTGCCTACAATCTCCCTAATAGCTAATAATATGGCACTATTGACAAAACAAAACAAAAACCTGTAGGGTTATTTCATGCTGGAAATATTGAAACTAAAATAGGTACACACCATTCAAAATTTAAGTAAGATTCAAGAAATATGTTTTATGATGGAAATTGACAAATTAAGGAATCCGGAATAAACCGTAAAGAAGCTGAAGGGCTTCTGATAAACATTTGCAATGTAGGTGGACAAGGTAGAATCCAGGATGGAATATGTCTGAATCAGAATCGTCTCTATTGCCTGCTAACATTGCAAATTCCTGAGATAAAATTTCCTGGGATAAGAAACGTTGATGACAATGTCTGAAAATAAACACTCTTTAAATATCTCCAGGTGATTCCAGTTTGAGAATTGCTGTCCCAATCTACATTACAAATGGATAGCTGACACTATAGAATGTAGTAAATAAAAATAAAATTAGTTCCTGGAATTAATAAATGAAAATACATTTTTCTCTGTAGTTCACTTAGTAAGCAGTTCTCAGGTAGGAGTTTGAGAACTGCCACATGGGGGAAGCACGAGGAAAGGTCCCTCAATACCCACAATGCATCCTTATCTAAATACATATGTTTTCCTTTCTAAATCTGTCTTTTAAAACTTATTATTTTTTGATTATTATTGTTTTAGAAAAAGAAAGTGTGCACGAGTGGGGAGAGGCAGAAGGAGATGGAGAATCTTAAGCAGGCTCCAGAGCCAGCTTGGAGCACAGGACTCCATCTCCTGACCCTGAGATTATGACCTGAGCCAAAATCAAGAGTCAGACCTTTAGCAGAGTGACCCAGGTGCCCTTCTGTTTTTGTTTTTTTTTTTTTTATAATGATTTTTTATTAAAGACTTGAATTATAATACTGAAAGTTAATTATACTACTGAAAGTAAATAAACTCTAAACTTTTTAGACTTATTCTAAAAGGCTTACATATATATGTCTCAGATAAGCTGGCTTGATCTATAGATAAAATTAAAGGCAACTGCCAAGACATATAGAAACTTTATGGGGGGATCCCTGGGTGGCTAATTGGATTGGTGCCTGCCTTTGGTCCAGGGCATGATCCTGGAGTCCTGGATCGAGTCCCCCATTGGGTTCCCTGTGTGGAGCCTGCTTTTCCCTCTGCCTGTGTCTCTGCCTCTCTCTCTGCATCTCTCATGAATAAATAAATACAATATATTTTTTTTAAAGAAACTTTATGGGGATCCCTGGGTGGCGCAGCGGTTTGGTGCCTGCCTTTGGCCCAGGGTGCGATCCTGGAGATCCAGGATCGAATCCCACGTCGGGCTCCTGGTGCATGGAGCCTGCTTCTCCCTCTGCCTGTGTCTTTGGCTCTCTCTCTCTCTCTATGTGACTATCATAAAAAAAAAAAAAAAAGAAAGAAACTTTATGAAAAAAAAAAAAAAGAAACTTTATGTAGGGGCGTCTGGGTGGCTCAGTCAGTTAAGCATATGCCTTCAGCTCAGGTCATGATCCCAGGGTCCTGGCATCAAGCCCCCTGTCTGGCTCTCTGCTCTGTGGGGAGCCTGCTTCTCCTTCTCCTTCTGCCCCCCCCCCCACTTGTGTTCTCTCTTACTCTATCAAATAAATAAATAAATACAATCTTAAAAAAAAAAAAAAAAAAAACTTCATGTAAACCTTACTGTTAGGGCAGCCCAGGGGTCTCAGCAGTTTAGAGCCACCTTCAGCCCAGGGCCTGATCCTGGAGACCCAGGATTGAGTCCCACATCAGGCTCCCTATATGGAGCCTCTTCTCCCTCTGCCAGTGTCTTTGCCTCTCTCTCTCTCTCTCTCTCTCTCTCTCTCTCTCTCTCTCTCTGTCTCTCATGAATAAATAAGTAAAATCTTAAAAATAGGCTCCCTATATGGAGCCTCTTCTCCTTCTGCCTGTGTCTTTGCCTCTCTCTCTCTCTCTCTCTCTCTCTCTCCCTCCCTCTCTCTGTCTCTCATGAATAAATAAATAAAATCTTAAAAATAAACAAATAAATAATAAACAATGTTATTTTTCATACCAAAACATTTTATTTTTGTTGTACTAAAACTTAAAATCAGAGATCCTTGGGTGGCTCAGCAGTTTAGCACCTGCCTTTGGCCCAGGGAGTGATCCTGGAGACCCGGGATTGAGTCCCACATCAGGGTCCCTGCATGGAGCCTGCTTCTTCCTCTGCCTCTGTCTCTCTCTCTCTCTCTCTCTCTCTCTTTTGCTCTCTCTGTGTGTATCTCATAAATAAATAAATAAAATGTTTAAAAAAAAAACTTAAAATCATATCTATATACTCCAAAAGACAGTCAAGGGAAAGAAGAGTAGATTGGCTTGTAAAAATACTTGCCCACAGGCCTCATTCAAAATTATACACATATGTATGGGAGGACTCAGGGAAATTAAGTGAAAAGTATATAATTCCCTCGTACATTTCATTTGCACAAACATTAACCTGTGTTTTCACTAACATTTGTCAAAAGAGAGTATGACCAAAGCTTTCAAATTTTATCCAATTGACAGATACTTTGTGTATTTTATTTTTAAATTATCAAGGAGTGGGGCACATGGGTGGCCCAGTCAGTTAAGCATATGCCTTTGGTTCAGGTCATGATTCCAGCATCCTGGGATTGAGCCCCATATTGGGCTCCTTGCTCAGTGGGGAGTCTGCTTCACCCTTTCCTCTTACTCTCCCTCCATTCATGCATACTCAAGTTCTCTCTCTCTCTCATTCTCTCAAATAAATAAAATATTTAACAAAATAAAATAAATTATGGAGAAAAGTAATTTCAAGTGATAAAAATCAATGGATCTTATAAAGCTCTTCATTCTTAGCCTATTTAATAAAATATTTTGTGGAAAACTATGAGGCAGTTCTCATAAAAGAGAAATGTCACATCGGTATTACATATATCTTTGATCCCATACTTTGCAAAGAGGACACTTACGATTCTTATAAAATAATGTATATTCTAAGTGTTTTACACTCTATTTCCATAATTTCAAGTATTTTTTTCAGTCATTATCTTGAACTCCCACTATTTGGAATCTTTAAAAATATTCAGTTACTCTTTTGTTGTTGTTGTTGTTGTTGTTGTTGTTTTAAAGTCGCTCATTTATCAAAAACTACCTCATCTCAATCCCAGAATTTTTATTTTTTAAAACTCTAGTTAAAATTTGGGGAAAATCAACAGATTTTATGCCTTAATTGAGAAAGGCACATGTCTTATTAAGTTATATTCCTGGCGAGAAGAGTAGAGTGTCCTGGCCACAAATTAAAATCCAACTACCCACAGGAAAGTCTAAACATCAAAGAGATTAGTTGGTGGTACACTTATTTTGAGAATGGCAAATGTCCTATCAGGATGGTTTACAGAGTGAAAGATAATTTCTAATTATGCTATCAGATGAGAGCTAGGCTTTAACATTCCAGTAATTTCTTATTGGAATACACTCTAATCAAAAGGACCATTACATACATAATTAGTGTGAGATAATGTTGCTTATATATATATATATATATATATATATATATATATATATATATATATATATTTTTTTTTTTTTTTTTTTTTTTTTTTTAATTTAACAGGTTTGCCTGGGTGGCTCAGCAATTGAGCATCTGCCTTCAGCCCAGGGCCTGATGATCCTGGAGACCTGGGATCAAGTCCCACGTTGGGCTCCCTGCGTGGAGCCTGCTTCTCCCTCTGCCTGTGTCCCTGCCTCTCTCTGTGTGTCTCTCATGAATAAATAGATAAATCTTAAAAAAAAAAAGAAAGAAATAAAACTGCATTGTCCTTCCATAACTTTAAATATAAATCATAACAATAAAATCTCCCTGTTACTCAACTCTTTGTGGTCTTGGGGTACCTGTCACTGTAAATGAACATTTCAACTTCACGTGTTAAAATGTTACATTTGTTAAGATATACTAGTATGCTGGCTTGAGATTTCTGCACTAATATTCATGTTTATAGAGTAGTTCAAAAAAAGCATTGGGATATTGACATTAAATGTATGTTAATTGTGACAAATAAAGGTATTTCTTAAAAGGCAAGACATTAAATTTTTCAGTAATTCCTTATACATGCATCCTAGTGTTTAGTTTAGAAGACAGATCAGGGGATCCCTGGGTGGCGCAGCGGTTTGGCGCCTGCCTTTGGCCCGGGGGCGCGATCCTGGAGACCCGGGATCGAATCCCACGTTGGGCTCCCGGTGCATGGAGCCTGCTTCTCCCTCTGCCTGTGTCTCTGCCTCTCTCTCTCTCTCTGTGACTATCATAAATAAAAAAAAAAATAAAATAAAATAAAATAAAAATTCTGACTCTTCTAAAAAAAAAAAAAAAGAAGACAGATCAAAAGCATGTAGTATCTTTCAAAATCTATTATTCTTCTTTCTGTCCTCTCTCCCTTCTCTCTGTCTTCCAATTTCATAATCAAGACCTGATTTGTCCAGAGGAAACTAGTTTGGATGAGCAAAAACAAAGAGGTCATTCAAATAGATGACCTGTAAAAATACATTATTTTCTAACAACATCTTTTTGGATGTCTTCTCTACACACCTGTAAATGCAAATGATACTTTTTAAATGGATAGTGCAAGATGCAGAAGCAGCACAGACAAAAGTGAACAGCATTGTATTAACTGTAAGGTTTATAAGGTAACAGGTGGTTAACTATTATTGTGGTGACTAATTTTGCAATGTATGCAAATATTATATCACTCTATTATACACCTGGAATGAATATAATATTGCATGTCAATTATGCCTAAATAAATTTTTAAAAATCTTTATGAAGACAAAGTAAAAATAAATATGAAGAGAAGATTAATCTAGGCTCTAAGTCTCACCAAGTAGTACACTTTCTTTCCAAATATTTTGGTTTTGTTTTAAAACTTTCATGTCTTTGTTGCTTGAGGATATAAATAGAATGGAGACTAGCAAATTGAACAGCTGGCCACTTGGCTTCCATAAAGTTTAAAGTTGACCCATTCATCAGTAACAAAAGCAATATATTTTAGCAAACATCCTACCTTTGTACATTTGTCTGGAGTGTCCCGTGTGTCTGAAATGCATATACCTGTGTTCCATCTTCATTTTCATTTCCATTATTAACGTATGATTTATTAACTTATTAGCTTATCATTGACTGAAAACTGATTTACTCTGAATCCTGGTTATCTCCCAAGCTATGTCTGATCAGTTACCTTATTCTCCAGAAATCAATACTTGAAATGAATATATCCAAATTAAGTACTGAAGAGCAGGACATTTTCTGATTAAAATATTATTATGAAAGAGTCCATTTCTATTTCTCTTCGATTTCTCTCCAGTGGATTAATTCTCTCACCTTAATTAGGTGATTCTTCTAATTAGTTAACATGTAGATTACCATTTTTATTACATTTTGGCAGAAATAACTACTAAAAGATGTAGATTGCCAAATATGTGGATTATTTTTGGATAAATTTTCTACTCTAAAAATTTTTATGCCTGTGTATACCAATTGCATCAAATTTCTAGGACATAAAAGCATTTTCATGAAGTTGTAAATGAATTTTAATCAAATCACTAAGCCACCTAAAATTGAGATATGCCTTGTCATTTAGGTATCAGCGCTTTCAAATAAATTAAATACCTTTTATCTTGATATTGAACAGACTGATTAGTGCAGTTTAAGTTCTCTAAAATGATTATTGGACTTTCACTCAGCTTGTTAGCAAATATTGAAAACTTGGCTATTTGGAGGTACCTCCCTCAGCTTGAGACTGTAGTAGTGATTGGGACACAGCTGTACTCCAGAAACATCCAGCCTAGTCAGATAAAAGTAAGTGTATAGAAAATCAAAGCAGGGAGTTGCAGAGATAAGTAGACGATAACATAAAGAGGCACCTACCATTTTTTGAAAGTCAAGTAAGGTTTTCTGTGGTAGTTTAGAAGGATCACAACTGGATCTAGTGAATGAATGGGGATTAGCACACTCATAGTGGGAGTGGAGGTTACGGTGGAGTATGGCAGGCATAAGGTCCCAGGTGTGGGGAGATCAAACCCGAAATGAATTTGAGATCCATTTTATGCAAGTATTTAAATGGCATCACCAATGGTAAATATATTACCTTAGAAGAATTTTTCTGGCTTTCCATTTTGCTCTATTTTTATGGTAAACAAGTAAAAGTTTACATTTAAATGGTTAGATGCCATTATGGTGCTCCCTTAGTTGCAAACGGGCCCTAATGAGCATGAAATAATGGCATTCAAGATAGATTCCAGAGGGAAACACACTTAGTAGTTGCTCCTAAATTTCTCAGTGCCAGGTGAGGAGCTGAGAGATCAGAATGTGTATCTCAAGACTACATAAAAGTCTCATTATGTGCCCCAAGAGTCAGATTCTACCGTTGAATGCCTACAACCTAATTCCAAGATATCAACCTTAAAATTCAAATCTAGTGTTTTAGCTTTTCCTTCTGAACCAATGTCTCTGATTTATCAAATCTTTGTTTATTGCTCTGAACTAATAACAGCATCTTAAGCATCCTTAATGATATGGAGAAATCTTTAAAGCATGATTAACAGATTCATAAGACATATCAGGGTTTCTATGGGGTATTTTACTGGTCATTAGAAATTCTAAATCATGAAACATCTCCCATGTTATGCCATATGGGAGGGCTGAAATTAATTAGATGGTTACTAATCAAGCAGATGGAAATCAAGATGCATAGAGGATGAAGTTACATGCTCTACTGGGGCCATTGCTCCCCATCACATGTCCAGTGATTTGAAGATGCAGGGCTGCCAAGGGGGAGACCTCCAATAAGATGCCCATAGTAGCGTTGTTTAATGTTGTCAGTTTCTGTAAGATGCAGGAGTTGTTCCAATTGACAAGGTCCAACAAAATTTACTGACTCATTTGTAATGTGTGTTGTAAACTACGTTTTTCGTATTCATCCCAAAGACCCTCACCTCATACTGAGTACATCTGCACGTAGGGAAGAGAGCATTGTCAGCTGTGAAAAAAAAAACAGGGAAGAGAGCATAATCAGCTGTGAAAAAAACTGATATGATGATCTTTTTTTTAAGGTTTTATTATTTATTTATTTATTTATTTATTTATTTATTTATTTATTTACTCACTTATTTATTTGACAGAGAGAGAAAGAGCACAAACAGGGAGAGTGGGAGGTAGAGGGAGGGGGGGAAAGCAGTCTCCTTGCAGAGTAAGGAACCTGATGTGGGACTGGATCCTGGGATCCAGGGACCCTGGGATCATGACCTGAGCTGAAGGCAGATGCTTAGTCAATTGAATCACTCAGGTGCCCCTATTATGGAAAATTTTAAACTATTCCAAAACCTAAGCAGGGACGCCTGCATGGCTCAGCAGTTGAGTGTCTGTCTGCCTTTGGCTCAGGGCATGATCCCAGAGTTCCAGGATCCAGTCCCACATCGAGGTCCCTGCATGGAGCCCACTTCTCCCTCTGCCTGTGTCTCTGCCTCACTATGTGTCTCTCATGAATAAATAAATAAAATCTCAAAAAAGAAAACTATGCAAATGTCATACCACAGAAATTAAGACATTCTGAATTCAGCAGACTGGTCTCAACTCTTGACTATCAATTTTGCCAATTTTAACCAGTGATCAGAGTAGTGAGAAAGACATATCTTAGAGCACACAAAGCAATGTATAGGCCATAGAAAACTGAACATAATGCTGAAATAATAATCCCTAATACTTAAATATTGGCTAGATTCCGGTCTAAGGGCTCTGTGTATTTTTGCCTCTCTTGCACATACAATGTACCTATTATATAGAAGGGAAGCACTGGTACTGCCTTTATTTTATATTTTGAGGACAATGAGTTTGAGACAGTTGAAGCAAAATTGTCTTAGTTCTCACTTACATGAATCAAGCTTCATATTATAATCATCGTATCCTCTTGAATCCCTTTGCTTAAGCTTTAAATGTAAATGACAATACTTTCCTCATTGGTTTATGCACTAGTGGATTCATTCATCTCCACTTGGGTTGACTCATGAAGTTGAGGATAATCAGCTGCATAAGACACCTCTGTTATCTACCAATCTTGCAGTGACATCCCCTGCACGTGTAAAATCTGCCATGAATAGTTCCACAGCAAAGTCTAGGAAACACAAATATAAAGTTACACAGGCTTCTAATGCCCTCAAATCAGTGGGACAGACAGCAAACCAATAATGTGGCACAAAGTGATTAGTGGAAGGGGAAAGCCAGACATAGTGCAGGGAAGAGAAGGTGAGTGGAACCAGAGGGAGGAAGAGAACACAGTGAGCAGGATAGGGGGTCTGCACACTTACAGCTGCAGGCTATATCATCAATATGATTTTCCAAGAATCTAGGGTGGGAGCTGAGAAGGGACTTGTTTAAAGAGAGCAATTACTTCTGTGAGAAAAAAAAAAATGCCTCAAATGCAGCTGGGTTGACAAACACATTCAGTGAATGGTCATTTTGATTACCAAGAGCTGAGGGGAACAAATAAGAATAATTTGCACAGAAACTGAAAGCCTGTGTATTTCCAAGCCTTGGCTCTGCTTCTTACTTGGCTCAATTATTTATTTAATTATTTTTAACCTGTCATCCTCTTTCTGAATAGCAGCTTCTCTCATATTTGCAATATTCATTTCAGCCTGGACAAGCTTCATAGAATGGCGGTGGATTAGTCTGGGTTCTTCATTCATATATTTATATGCATATAAATGCACATAATTATATAGGATGACAAGCTCCAAGATCTGTAGGGTAAGAGGGTAAGTCAGCAAGTTGGAGACCCAGGACAGTCAATCCTAGTCCAGGTCAGAAGGCAGGTAAAAGCCAATGTCTCAGTTGGAAGGCAGTCAAAAAGAAGGAATTCTCTCTTACTTAGGGAAGGGTCAGTCTTTTTTGTTTTACTTGTATCTTCAACTGATTAGATGAGGACCATCCATGTCATAGAGAGCAATTTGCTTTAGCCCAACCAGCAACATAAATGTTGATCTCCTCCCATAACACCCTAACAGAAACATCTAGAATGATATTTGACCATAGCCCATTCAAGTTGACACAGAAAATTAATCATCCCAGGTGGTTCTCAAAGTACGGTTCTGGGAACAACTGATCAGGATCATCGGGGGACTTGTAAGACATGAATATTTTGAAGCCCCATCCTAGACCTACTGAATCAGAAACTTGGGTTGGGCCCTGCATCTGTGTTTCAACAAGCATTCCAGGTGATTCTGATTCAAGCTAATTTTTAAGAACCAATGGGATTATCATTGCTTATGATTCTCGCAGATATAACCGACTACCATTGAAATTTACCTGGTCAGGGATGCCTGGGTGGCTCAGCCGTTGAGCTTCTGCCTCCAGCTCAGAGTGTGATCCTGGGTCCCACATCAGGGATCAAGTCCCGCATCAGGCTCCCTGCATGGAGCCTGCTTCTCCCTCTGCCTGTGTCTTTGCCTCTCTCTCGGTGTCTCTCATGAATAAATAAATAAAATCTTAAAAAAAAAAAAAAAAAAGAAAGAAATTTACCTGGTCAGAGAAGAGAGGTATAATTTAGATGTCTCCTCCAGTTTGTGTCTGCACTAGAACAGCACGGCCTTTCAGTTTGAGAAGCCATTACATTTATTATTCAGTAAGAATGATTTTTAAAGTGTGTTTTTAATATGCCTTTAACAGGAAGTTTTGAGAACTGTCAATAAGATGGTGTCAGTATACCTCATGGCTAGGCACATATATCCTGAATTAGCAATCAGAGTACTAATATTCTTGTCCCATGGCCACCATCATTCAACTGTGTCAGCTTTGCAACATAACACTTTGGGTCTTAATGTTTCAACTGTCACTACCACAAGTAATGCCAGATCTTTCTACCTGAAATGTTTGAAGATAAAATAAGAAAAAAAAAAAGTACCCTAGTCAAAGCTTTTGACACTTAGAAAGCACCAAACAAGTACATAAAAAGAAACAGGCCAAGTTTGATACTGTCATTTTTTTAAAAGATTTATTTATTTACCTGAGAGAGTGAGAGAGAGAGAGGAACTGATTGAGGGGCAGGAGGGGGAAAGGGAGACAGAGAATCCTGAGCAACTCCCAGCTGAGCTCCGAACCCAACATGGGCTCCATCCCAGTTCCCTGAGATCATGACCTGAGCCTAAACCAAGAGTTGGCCACCTAACTGATTGACCCACCTAGCCACCCCTTGATGCTGTCATTTTGAAGAAGCGGGTGTCTAGATCAGTGGAAGAGAAAGGATTGATGTTACAAAAAAGCAGCAGAAGAGGAACTGAGTGCCTTATTTTATTAATCCTCTGATTTTGAAACATCCATTTTTGGGAAATTGAGGTAGCAGAGGAACAAATAACTACCTCTCCCAGGCTTTAGTCCTGATTATTTCCAAATGAAATTGACCAGAAACAAATATATAAGAAGCCAATATATCCTTAAGAAAATGGATTTGGAGATTTGAAAAACAAAAGATCTGCTTTCACTGACTGCTTGAACTTAAAGAAAGTCAATTGCAATTAAAACAACATAGGTAGAACTTGTCCTGAAAGATGAATATCCTCACAGGATATTTTGCTTCAAGGCCAAGGCCGGTGTAGCTGTGGTTGATTGTGGATCGAAGTATTCTTCCCAGAAAGCAGATCCAGAGCCTCCCATATTTGATCCTGAATCCCTGAATCTTTGGTCAGAGATGAGAATATTATCCCTTCCTGGCCAACAAGATTTCCATGTGCCACAGTCCTCTGTCTTCGAGTCTTACTTTGAATGGGGTTTTTGTTCATTATTTTCATGCCTCAGCCCTGCAGGGGTTGATAAACTACCATTAAGCTTGAGACTGCACATAATCATAGATGATAGACTTCGGATTAGTGACAAATTGGGTAGATTTCAAAGTTATTTTCTCCTCGGAAATGTAAGTATATTCCATGTTAAGGGGAAAGGTCATATATGGGCAATTATTAGAAAGAGGGGGAAAATATATATGTTTTTGTTTGTCTAGAGAACCCTGTCTAAGACAGACTTTTGATACTGACAGTGGTTCTCGTAGAACAGAATGTTAAGGATGAGTTTTCTGAATTGGCTCTCAGATTTCCTGACTAAAATCTCTAATCAGAATAGTTTCAAAGATGCTAATGACTCTATTGCTTGTAGTAAAGAGAACACTGATGGTCTGTGGTGTGATCTAGGAATAGAGATACACGGGAAGCACCCAATCAACCACTTACAAAAAGTGAGGAGATGGGTGACTCTGCATACTACTTTCAAATGAATGTTTATTGAAAAGTGATGAAGTTCAGTGATGTTTGCTAGTTGCTCCTAAGGTTGCTGGACCAATGGTGCAAAGAAAGCATGACCTTTGGGATTCAATACCCAACTCAAGCACCACCTAAAGGACCAGTGAGCTTCTCTGTGTGCCCTGAAACAGACCTTTATCTCCTGTAGTCAAAAAAGCTAAGATTACTCAGAATCAAATGTAAAATTTCATCCTGAGATGATTGAATTACAACACAAGCTGAATTCTCAGCTTTGCAGAGTATCCACTGTTAAGCCTAAGACATTTAGGTTAAAAATAGAATCCTCTAAGTTGGAGTGGTGCTGTGTAGGATGACCAGAATGTAGCTGGGAGCAGAGTCCCACCTTCTGATGAATCTTTACTTGCAAAAGAAATTTCCCCAACCCCAGTGGAGGTGTCTTCCTCATTCCAGTGGTATCAGCCTCTTTACCCACAATAATATGGACTTTTCCACCTTCTTCTGAGAGGGTTAACCTTACATTGACTGAGGAAAAGGTAATGGCCCCTTCTAAAGCAGTTACCTTACAGGGTAATATGATTGTCCTCAGGACTCAGCCTTTCCATTTTTCCTTGTTTCTAGATCCTTAACCAGACTCAAGTTCTGGCAGTCCCCTAAAGGTGAAGCACAATGAGGAGGTGCATTACATTTGAGTTTTCTGATTTATATAGATAGAGATCCAGGGAGCATGTATGAGATTGGATACTATAAACATGCAGGATAATAGTGGAAAAAAAGAAAAAAAAAACCTTGCATGGGACCAAATTTATTTACATGGGCTCACTAAGGTAAGATTCTTCATTTAATGTTACAACACATGAGTTAGAAAGGGCTCTATTTGCTTGATTGGTTGACTGACACATCAACCAAAAGGTGATCCACATTGAGCAATTGGAAATTCTGGATGTGCCTTGGTTCATTGTAGATGAAGGGATTCAAAGACTTAGGGATATCAGGATATCCAAGTGGACTTGTCAATTAAGACCTACTCATCCACACCAGGAAGGTCCAGAAGACAGACTTTTCACCAATATCTTTATAAATAAATTTATGATGGAAGACCCAGCATCCTTTAAAAGCTCCATGATTGCTCTTTTTTCTTAAGATTTTATTTATTTATCCATGAGAGAGACACAGAGAAAGAGAGAGGCAGAGACACATGCAGGGATCCTGTCCTGGGACTCCATCCCAGGTCTCCAGGATCAGTCCCTGGGCTGAAGGTGGCGCTAAACTGCTGAGCCACACAGGCTGCCCTGATTGCTCTTCTTTGTAGGACACATCTCAGTGTGGAAAATATCATTACTTAATGGAGAAACATGGAAATAATTGGACCCTGGAGTGGTAGGGGCCAAGTGGTGTCACTTATCCACCAAAAGCAGGATGGGTGTGATTAACATGTTGAAGAGAAGAGTGTGAGCAGCAATCAAAATTAATCTGACTCATAAAAACCTATGATAGGTAGTTGATCATAGGGTTCTTAGAAGGGAAAGAGATAATAAGCCTACCAAGTTCTTGCTTGATCTGTATAAATAGAAAACTCCTAGGTCAGGTGAACAAAAGTTTAACTTGAATCATAAAAACAGAGTGTCATGACCCCTCAATTAATTCCTACACTTGAACCAGTATATAAGCTAAGAGCCATGCAAATGAAGGGAAGGCAAGGAATGCTTGAGGAAGGATCCTTAAACACTACCAAAAATATATACCATTAATCTTTCTCCCATCCCTCCTGAAAGAGACCTTCAGCCTTCACCAGGATAGTGGTGCAGCAGGCAGAAGGACATCAAAAGATTTATCAGGGACCACTAAATACTGGCTCTGAATCAATACTGATTCCAGGATACCAAAAATGTCACTCTGACCTTTCAGTCGGAGTAGGGGCTTATGGAAGTCAGATGGAGTTTTAGCTCAGATATGTCTCAGAATGGGTCCAGTGGCTCCCAGAATCTATCCTGTAATTTCCTCAGTTCCTGAATGCCTAATTGGAGTGAAAATATTCACCCACTGACTGGTTCCCCAAACTGGTTCTCCCATCTATGTAGTGAGGGCTGCTTTGATGACAAAGGCCATGTGGAAGCCATTAGAAATATACCTAGAAAGAATAGTAAACCAAAATCAATTCCACATTCCTTAAGGGATTGTAGCAATAAGTGCCATGATAAAGGACTTGAAAGAGGGAAAGAGGCAGGGATGGGATCCTTATTACAGTTTGATTCAACCCTCCTCTTTGGCCTGTACAGGAGATAGCTAGATTTGGGATAATTACAGTGGATTATTAAAGCTTAAATACATGGTAAATCTGATTGCAGCTACTATACTAGATGTAGTCTCATTGTTTAAGCAAATTAATACATACCCTGGGAACTGGTGTGCTGCTATTGATCTGGCAAATCCCTTTTCTCCATCCTCGCCCCTAAGATCTACCAGAAATAGATTCCTTTTAGCCTGTAAGGCCAGCAAGAAACCTTTACAGTCCTATCTCAATAGTATATCAATTCTCCATCCCTATGTCATAATTTAGTGTTATAGGGACCCCGATTGCTCTTCCTTACCTCAGGGTATCATGCTGATTCTTTATATTCATGACGTGGTTATTGGACCTGGTAAAAACGTAGCAACTATTCAAGTCTTATTGGCAAACATTTGCAAGCCAGAAGATGGGAGAAAACAAACAAACAAACAAAAAAAACTGACTTCCTGTGAAATTTTTACAGTGCCAACGGTATGGAGCACGGTGAGATATTCCTTCTAAGGTCAAGGATAAGTTGTTGCATCTGGTCACTCCAATAACCAAAAAAGAGACATAATGTCTTGTGGGCTTCTGGATTTTTAAAGGCAGCATATTCCTCATTTGGATGTGTTATTCTGGCCTATTTACCAATTGACGTAAAAAGTTGGCAGTATTGAGGCGCAAAGAAAAAAAAAAAAAGAAGAAGACGACTCCACACCACAACAGATACAGGCTACTGTGCAAGCTGCTCTCCCACTTGGGCCAGCAAGATTCAGCAGATCCAGCAGATCCAATGATGCTTGTGGCAGAGGCACACAAGGATGCTGTTTGGAGCCTTCAGTAGGACCTATATATGAATTGCAACGTAGAACTATAGGATTTTAGAGTAAAATCCTGCCCTTCTCTACAGATGATTACTCCACTTTTGAGAAAAACAAAACAAAACAAAACAAAACAAAACAACTCTTGGCCTACCGGTGGGCCTTAGTAGCAACTGAATGCTTAACCATGGGCCACCAAGTTGCCATAGGATCTGAGCTTCCTATCATAAACTGGTTATTACGTGACCCAACAAGTCAAAAAGTTAGGTATACACAGCAACACCCTACCATCAAATGGAAGTGGTCTATAGGAGACTGGGTACAAGCAAACCCGGAAGGCCCAAGTAAATTACATTACAAAGTGGCCCAAGTGTCTGTGGTTCCCATTGCCTTCTCTCTCTCAGCCTGCAACTATGGCCTCATGTGGAGTTCCTCTACGACCATTTGAGAAAGTGAAGCAAAGAGTGGTTTACAGATCATTCTGCATAGTAGCCAGGCACCACCTGGATGTGGACAACACCATCACCATATCTTCTTTCCAGGACATCTCTGAAGGATGGTGTACAAAGAAATCCTGCCAGTGGGAAGAACGTCAAGCAGTACACCTGGTTGTATACTTAGAAGGAGAAACGGCCACGTGCGTGATCATGTATGAAACCACAGGTTAATGGCCAATGATTTGGCTGAATGGTCAGGGACTGGGAGGAAGTGTGATTAGAATACTAGTGAGAAAGAAATTTGGGAAGATGTGCATTGGTAGACCTCTTTGAAATGCCAAAAAAATGTAAAGATATCTCTGTTCCATGAGAATAGTCACCAAAGGGTGAACTTGGTAAAGGAGAATTTTAATAATCAAAGAGCTAGGACGACCCATTCTGTGTGATGGTACCCACACCAGTAAGCCTCTTCTCCCAGCCACCCTGGTCATCACTCAGTGGGCTCACTATCACAATGGTCACGTGGTAAGGATGGGGGTTATACGTGGCTTAACCTAATAGACTTCCACTCACCAAAGCTGATCCCGCTAAGGCACTGCTGAGTGCTCAGTCTGCCAGCAACTGAGACCAACATTGAGTCTCAACATGGCGCTGTTCCCCATAATGGTCATCCAGGCATCCGGGACAAGTTGACCACATTGAACCATGGAAGCAGCAGCAATTTATTCTTATTGGAATAGACATCTACTCTGGGTACAGATTTGCCTTCCCTGCACAAAATGTTACTGCCAAAACTACCATCCGTTGATTTACAGAATGCTGTTAAAACTAAGTACCCTAAAACTTCTGATCATACACATTTATTTTTTTTAAAGAGTCACTTTTACTGCATTGGCTAGGAACTTCAGTAACATATTTTTAAAAAGCTCTAATTATTGGCATCTTTATCTTTTCCCTGATTTGTTAAAGGGTGCTTCTCACATTTAATTCATGAGGTTATGTGATATATGGAGCTGGATAGATATTCAGATATACAGAACATGTTGTCAAGTAAGAAGTTCCCTTGAAACCATTTCAATTAAAAAAGAAGAAAAACATGAAGCAGTGCTAAGTTTCATTTAATAATTATATATATTGAAATGGTTATAATAATTCAAAAAATGGTAAAATATATACATTTTATTAAAACTTATTCTATTTTTAATTCATATAGTATTATTCATAGCACACAAGTTATTATATGCAAATAACATACTTTATGTGTCAATGTCCTTGGTTTAATACTATAGTGTTTAGGATTTTTTCATTTAAACTAATGACTCAAATTGGCGCATGATCCATATCTGGTTTTGACATTTAGGTTATAATAGCTCTAGAAGGAATTGGAATGTATATTATTATCTTTTTTTTAGCTTATTATTTGTAAGAAAAATTTTAAATTGCCGCTTCAATATTTTAAAATGTGAGATTAGTCAGATATTCATGAATCAATTATGGTATGTTACATTGTTCTAGATTTTTTTAAATAGATCTTCAAATTTATCATTTTAATGCTATAATTGGAATTTTTTATTAACTTTATAATCCCTGTTGCATCCTTAACTACGTTCTTATTTTCATTCTTAATTTTGTTTATCTAACCCTCCTTTCCTTTATAAATTTGTTTTTTTGTTTAAATTTTAACAGATTTAACTTTTTAAATTCATTATTTCATTTAGTTAAGTATTACATGAACATTTTTAAAATTAGAGTTATAAAAAATACTATTTCTGTGTTTCGATTCTTTCTTTCATAGGTTTGTTTTCTGTTATATAAATTTCTATTGTTATTTATATTTTTGTTCTATTGTCTTTATTATATTTTTCATTGTTTTTGTAGTTTGTTGGACTCATTTAATTCCAGTAAAGACAAGTATGTTTTTATCTTCATTTATATTTTAAGTCTTCACTGCATATGTATATATATACGTTTATGTTAGATTAAATCTTCACTATATATGAAATTATATAAAAATTTACACATACATCTTTTGAAAATGCTCACTAAGAAAAATTATTCTTTTCAGATTCTGCAACTCATCTTTATTTTATTTTTGTCATGAATTCTTCCTTAAGAAAAAATAGTATGTGAAATTTTCAGATTTTATTTCTTGTTATGTTAATTCATTTATATGGATTAATATTTCTTTTAGATCTTTAATTTTTCCTCCTTTTAGGCTTAATATTTAATAAACTATGACTATTAAAATGAGTTCAGTCACTATTTGGTAGAGTCAAACTCTTCGAGAAGCCATCACCACCAGATTCAGTATAAATTATTCACCATGCTTACCTCTGGAACAAAGATGGCAATAAACTGAAAACAGCAATTTTTATATCTCTTCTCAATCAAATGATCATACGACAGAAAGGTCTGCTTCGCATACTACTATGAACAGAAATATCATCTTTTTTCTTTTTCTTGTTTATTTTTTTTTCTAAATGTTCAAATTTCCAGACAGTTCACTTCTAGTCCCAGAGAAAATCTACACAGAACGAAATTGTGCATAGTTTGGTCCTAGATTGATTACTTTTAGGACAAATAGTACTCATTGCTTTTCTCTACCAAGACAAACATCTGGTTTTAATTTACACTACTTTTTGGGCCCATGATAATATTTCATTAATAAAACGTAATTCCAAATAGGATATTGAATTAACCAGCTGAATGGATTTATTTAGTCTTATGTATGTCAATATAGGCTATATCTTTCAATTTAATAGTAGTTTGATTTTGGTATAGTTAAAATTAGTTTTCCCTTCTAATGATAATGAAATAAATGTAGAGGCCTCTTCACTCTATTTTTAATTCATCATATGAAAATAAGTTATCCATATTGAAAATTATCTCCTCTTGGCATGATAGAAAACCAGACATTCATCTACTTAACATTTACTGCAGAAAGTATGCAAATCTGCTCATAGAAGTGCAAGTCAATTTTATTTTAGTTATAACATTTATAAGATACATTTTTTGAATATTTGAAATGGGCTCTTGGACCTTGATTTTTGTTAAAATTCATAATGCAAAGCAAAGCTTGGTTGCTCTCGGTGGGACAAAATGATGATAATGAAAATTCTCACTTTATTCTCAGTAGAATGTTTGATACAATCTGAAGGTGAAAAAAGAAAAGTAATTCACACAGCAGTCTTATTCTTTCTGTCAGGTGCCTTATAAATTTTCTTTTACTTAATCTTTCCTGTAACCATTTTAGATTTCTAATATTATTATATTCCAAATTAGAAAAGTGATAGAAGTCAAGCATTTCATCCAAGTTACAGAATTAACTCATGCCGAAACTGCTACTAGTATCAATAATTACCAGGGTTCAAGTCTGTATTCTTCGTTTAAAATCTTGCCTTGCACTAAGGGTGTGAGAATGTACTTTCTTATTGCTCTTAATGTTCATTAAAATTAATTCTAAAGCCATCATGAGAGTCTTGTCTTTCTTAGGAAAATCTAATGGAGTTTAGAACAATCAGCTTTCCCACTAAGATAATTGACAGTGAATCACCTTTTTATGTGAGTGTAAGATTATTTACTGACTCTTCTCTTCAAGTATTTCAATAGCTTCTTAGAAGCTTTAAGAGTATAGCTTTTACATCATCAGTTCCCCATTAAAGGACTCTCTGGTCCTAGAAATGGCATGACAGGCTTTTTCCAACAATTGTTGGTAACTATTTTGGGAGCTGGAATTGCTTTCTCTGGGAAAATATGAGTTTGTGATTCAACTGAATTATTAAAATAGAACAGGTTTTTGTTTTGTTTTCAGGCATAGGCCCACACACATGCATATATACTCACGATGCATACTCACATACGTCACAGCTCTGACTTTCCTAACTAATGAAGATTTGATAGAAGAAAATTAGTCTAATATATGAATTTTATTTACAGCTTAACTTTTTCCATATCAAGAGTTTTCTCTAGAAGTACTCAAAATATCGATCATTGATTTAGGGCGTTTGCCTAAGAATTACTTAAAGCTAAGGAACACCATACACTTGTGGCATGTATATGTCCTAGGTTTTGTGTGTTTGTTTTTAATTACAGCACTATTTTTTATTCTCTTGCATTCTAACATATCACACGTACTCGCTCATTCCTTACAATCCCATCCCTGAGTGTATCTGCAAGGGCCCTTCATGTGACAGGAAAGTGATTTATCTTGATCCTAAAACATTAATTTATTTAGAGTAGAACAATTATCTCAATTCCTTAAAATAAAAACAAAATATCTAAGATTTGTAGCAACTTTCAAGATCAACTGTCATGTATGATATTTGGAGTCCTTCTACCAGGAAAATATGGGATCTATGGGTAAGGCATTTCCATTCATGAACTCAAATTGGTGAAAGAATGGTCCTCATGGAGTGAAAGTCCATCACTAGGACCACCCAACCAGTGGCAATGTTGTTAACTTTTAGCCCTAGTCCAAATAAAGCTATACAGTTGGATGAATGTTTTTTTTTTTTCATTTGAGGCCTAAAGTTATTTATTATAATCATGTATCTCCAAAAATAAAATAATTATTTTTGAATCTTGTTTCTGAAAACTTGATTTTATTTCCACAATTCTTTTCTTTCCTCCTTTTCTGTATGCATTCCATTCTACCTTTTTGTTCATTCTGGATTTCTGAGTTTTAGCATTTTCAACCGAGTACAAAATTTCCTGTATATTTTACACAACATGCTATAATTTGGGACATTTTTCTAAGTATTTATGTTTATTAATATTAACAATATGACATTGCTTATACAATGACATTTATGCTATTATATATTATTTATATATATATATCGATTTTCACAGCATCTTTTGAATAATGTGTTCTTATTATATATTATTGATAAACTAAAAAGGAGAAATTGAAATGTTGAACGTAATTATCCACAACATATAATACAAATATATCTTCATAATAAACCAGAGGATGAGATTACAATTTAAATTTTTGGATCCCCTACAGTGGATCAATCAGAACACCTTCTGTCAATCATGGGCTTGCCATAGAGGTGTCAGGACCCAACAGAAAGCATGTCCCAGCTCTGTCCACACCTCATGCAAATAGTTTCCCTGGCCCTAAGGACATATGAATGTGGTTCACCCTGTGTTGAATGGACATGGAGGAAAGGCCATGTAATACCTAGACTTGTAGTTATTTAGTGATGGCATATTGAAGTCATCTGTAAATAGGAAAAGAGCTGTGTACATTAAAGCATATAATGTACTTTTTATATATGTAAACATTGCTTTAAAAGTGCTATATGTCTTACGGGGCATCTGGGTGGCTCAGTTGGTTAAGCAGCCGACTCTTGGTTTCAGCTCAGGTAATGATCTCAGAGTCCTGGGATGGAACCCTGAATGGGGCTCTGCAATCAGTGGGGAGTCTGCTAGAGATTCTCTCTCTCCCTCTGCCCCTCCCCCTACTCACACTCTGCCTCTTTCTCTCTAAAATAAATAAATCTTCAAAAAAAAAAAAAGTGCCTACATTTCCTAAATCACAAGATACGTCTTCTTAAAGATAAAGATCTTTAAAATGTTGAGTGCTTAGTACTCGTAGCACAGCAATGTAACTAACTTCAGAAAATATTTGGGTAATACCTAGTAGGATTAAGACCAAATCTTCTGAAAAAATAAGGCTTTATGAAGTTTGTCATTTTAGAACTGAATTTTAATTGTATGTAAAAGTATAAACTCCTACATTTTATTCAAACAAAACTTTTGAAATTACTCTTAGGTTCAAAATATTTTCATGGGAAAAATAATCTGTGGTAAAACCTGTCAGTTAAGATATAGGTGTTACCACTTTTTAAGCAAATCCAAAAGGGCTTTATGCAGGAAAAATCAATAAAGATCAAAGGTACTGGTATTTGCAGCAGAAAATTTTGTCTCTTCTCAACCTTTATAGGTCTGGGCATGAAACTGCTCTAAGTGTTTCATAAACATTTGAGGTATCCCTGGGTGGGAGCTAAATATTCAGATATTTAATAATACTGATTCTTTAGTCAGAGTTGAACTTTGTGGATATGTAATTAGAGTTGGTTTCTTCCCTTTTGCTTTTTCAGTCATGAAAAAGTTTAGCTTTGCCTGGGATGATAGGAGCATTGGGGAAAAGGTCACACTTCAGCACACCTCTTGGCATGCACATTTGTAAATGATGCAGAGCACGTGGGTAAGAATGCTTCTGTCACAGGTAGGAAAATCTTATCTACCTCCATCCCAATAGCTCAACTTCACTGGTTTCCCATCTACCATAACATTGGGAGAATTATTGTCCAAGAAAGCAGGAGTATGTTTTCCAGGAGCTGCACAAGTTGTGTAGCTGACCAACAGACAAGGTGGTTCAGTCTCTGACGGTCTCTGTCACTGGGTGTCGGTGGCTGAGATTGCCATCCATATCAAAGCCCATCCACAGTCACCATCCAAACCTGGAGAAAAATAGGAAAGGAGCTGTGTACACTAAAGCATTTAAAAAGCATGAATACTACTTGAAAAACTAGAAACTTGGGATCCCTGGGTGGCTCAGTGGTTGAGCATCTGCCTTTAGCTCAGGGCGTGATCCCAAAGTCCTAGAATGGAGTCCTACATGAGGCTCCCTGCATGGAGCCTGCTTCCCCCCACTCCCTATGCTTCTGCCACTTTCTCTCTGTCACTCATTAATAAATAAATAAAATCATAAAAAAAGAAAATAAAAACTAGAAATTTAGTTAAAACATAAAGAAGTATTAATAGGTGAGTGTGGTCTTTGATATCACAGGCTTGCAAAGCATAAGCAGAAATATAAAGCTGCAATTCTCAGACTGTAGTTTCCAAATAAGAGAGTCAAGGTGCCTGGTGATAATGCAGACAGACTCTCAAGCGCTACTCAAAACAATAATCTTGACTCAGGAAGGCCTGAGATAGACCCAGGAACTGCATTTCCACAAGCATGGCAGGTCACCCCAACACAAGTGATTCAGATCACACTTTGAGAAACAATATGAAACAAAATCACTGGAGTTTGGTGATGAAAAATAAGGTCAACAGATAGATGGATAATGTCTCAGTCTCATTCCCTTAGCCTATTTCAAATGATTGTCTCTCCTTACAAATAATCTGCATTTTGGTGTTTCTTCTCTGCATGGGCCTGGGTGGCTCTTCTGTGGAGTTGGAAAAGAGCATCCAATGTGTATGCCCATGTTCTCATCCAGCTCTTAGTCTCTGTTGGAGGTGTTGATGTGCTGGCTTTCTGGATCTCTGTGAAGTGTGTCCAGTGAGTCAGACTTCCTGAGCCAGGCTTCTCTGACTCTCACCCTGATGAACTGGTTCAAGACATGTTGGCTTCTATTGTGAAGAACCGGTTATACACTCTGGTGCTACTATAACATCCAGAAAAATTTCCTCTGACCCAGGCTAAAGTAATGTCTACAAAAATTGATATGCACTGTTCTCTTTATAGTTATTTCCAGGTATTGTGCAATTGGGTATTGATTTTCTCTTTGAAACAAAAAAAAAAAATTGAGGTGAGTATGACTTGCCAAGCACTTGTATTTTTAGTTTCTATTTTTGTCATTTTTAAATATTGCACTGGTGAAAGTCAAATGACATCCACACCATAAATATGTGGTGATATGTACTTACATTTTCTGGTAATCTAATACAGTTTTTGCAAAAAAAAAAAAAAGAAAAAGAAAAAAGGTAGAAAAGTAATATTACAAGTGCTCATGGAGTAAAACATATTTCTATCATAAAGTTGTAGCTTTAATTTACAAAAATACCTGCAAGGAACACTTCCCAAGGTAATGTTTTCTCAGCAGATGGCCTCTTGGAGTCGTAATGCAACTACAAAGAACATTGAAAATTCTCAGTATGTCTTTCATCCAGTGCAAATATACAGAGATGTGCAAAAGAATGAAGTTAGATCCTTCCTTTACACCACATAAAATAATTAATTGAAAATGGATGTAAGAGTTAAGACTATAAAACTCTTTAAAGGAAACAAGAGAATATTTTCATGAGATTGGGTTTTGGTGACATTTTCTTCAGTAGGATGCCAAAAACATGGGCAAAAAAGAAAGGTAATAGATAAATTGGACTTCATCAAAATTAAGGAGAAAAAAACAAAACCTTTTGTGTATTAAAGAACACCGTCAAGAGAGTGAAAGATGTTTCATAGAATGGAGAAAATATTTCCATAAAATATATCTGATATATTAATCAGATATATTATATCTGATATATTAATACATTAATCCCCTAATATCCAGAATGTGTAAAGAATTCTTATAATTCAAAGGCAACGACAATAAATATCCAATTTAAAAATGGGTAAAAGATTGAATTAGCTTTTCCCAAAAGGAAATACAAGAATGGCCAATAAGCACATGAAAAGAATGCTCTACATCACTAGTCATTAAGGAAATAGAAATCAAACCATATTAAGAGCCAGTTCACACTCATTAGGAAGAAAGAAAGAAAGAAAGAAAGAAAGAAAGAAAGAAAGAAAGAAAGAAAGAAGAAAGAAAGAAAGAAAGAGAGGGAGGGAGGGAGGAAGAAGGAAAGAAGAAAGAAGAAAAAAAAGGAAGAAAGAAAGAAAGAGGGAAGGAATCAAAGAAAGGAGGAAAGAAGAGAAACAAAGAAAACAAAGAAAAAAGAAGAAAATAATAAGTATTGCTTAGATATGGAGAAATTGAAACTCAGCTGCTTTGCTGGTGGTAATGTAAAATGATGTAGCTGCTGTGGAAAATTTGTTATTTCCTCAAAAAGCTCGACTTTGTTTGTCTTACAAACAAGCAATTATATTTCTTGATATAGAACAAGAACAAAAACAAAAAAAATGAAAGGACTCAAATACACTTGTACATCAGGTTTATGGCAGCATTGTTCATTGGTAGCCAAAAGCTGGAGGTGGCCTGGTGGCCATCCATGGCTGAATGGATGGACAGAGAGTTCTGTTATCAGTTTTATCACAATAAAAAAAGAAATATATTACATTAACGTTCTGAATATTATTGGTAAAATGTCAGAATATGCATAGACAGTGAAAAGCAAACTAAACCTGCCATAGAAACCACACTCATGTCCACTGACATGAGTGGATAAAGAAGTTGTGGTAGACAACTGCGCCTATTGGTTATGAAAGACTTTCCAGTCTTTATAGTACTTATACCCCATAAGTTTATTTTTCTTTATTCTTAACCTCAAAAATAAATCACTACCTTTTCGTGTCCTCTTTCAAAGATGAAGAAATTAACTTCCTCTTTTCTTCTTCCAAATCCTCCTGACTGCCTTTGTTGTCAGAAATTCTTCATCTGGTAGTCAATTCAACAAAGGAGGCTCAGGAAACTTAATCCCCCAATCTTTGGCTATTTGAGAACACCAGAGAGTTTCCTTATAATGTGAGTGAGGATACGCTATGGCCTTGAATGTTATGGGGAAGAAGCCTGATTTTGTTCCTTCTTTTTTCCATATGTATTTTGTTTTTTAACTTTTAGGGTCTTTGGCTTAGTTTAGTGACTTTTCAATATGCAGGGTGAGATTTTCATCAATTTATGATTTCATTATTTTATTTGTACATATTTATGTCACATTTGTCATAGCATGTGCTTCAGGGACACTGATTGTTTGATTTTAAGGGCATTTTCTTCCTGCCCCCCATCTTTATTTTAATCCCTTTAAATATGATCGGTCAATTGATAGCCATAATATAACCTGCTTTAGATCTGTTAAAACTAGCGAATTGGATTATGATTAATCATTTTAGGGGATGATAAATAGCATTCCTATAAAAGATATCTACAAATTTCAGTCACTTCCTCATTTTGAACAAACTAGATCTATATTGCATGTCTTACATGCTATAGGTGATTCTGTTTCATTTTTAATTCCCTCTTTATAATATGCATGTATATATAAAACACATATATATGGATTCATATATATATGAATTTTAACTTTTCTTTCTTCTGCTTGTTCATGTTTTCACAAATTTCCTTTAAAATGTCTCTCATGAGACTGACATCACTTTTGTGTAACTCAATTTTACATTTGTGGGCTTGTAACTTAACCTGTGCTTCATGAATATTTTTAAACTTCTGATTTCTCTTGATATCTGTCAACGTGATTGTTTCATTGGCATTTCCTTTAATTTCTTGATAGCCAGACTTAGTAGTTATATGTTTGTCTGGAGATTTATTTGTTGAAACAATTCTTTATAATATATTTCTCATTAATCATTTATTTATTAGAATCTTACTTCATTAGTAATTCATCCATTAGATTTTACCCTGCTTTTTTTTTTTTTTTTTTTTTTTGGATATGAAACCTGCGGGTAAATTCTGTTTTGTTTTGTTTTTTAACTCATCTTTGTAATTATCAATTCTGTTTGTTCTATGCAATAAGCATTTTGGAAAGAGTTTGAGAACATGGACTGGAGCAAAAAGGAACCTCAGTATTTCAAAAAAATTTCTTCCATCAATTTTTTTCTAATATATGACTTTTTCTTAAATCTGTATTCTCCTTAATTTTTACAATCCCTCCATGTTTGCACACAGCCTCTTTTGCCCCAAGGGTTTGTGTAGCTAACACCAAATTTTAGAAGCCAGTGCTTCCTGTTCAGCATTTGGAAGTTTTTTGTACATATTTAACTGATTCTGGTCAAGGACAGACCGGCTAATTTTGTTATCTTCTGCTTCCTTTTTACCTTCAAGATGATTTTTTGTGGGAAAAAAAAATCAAAACAACATAATGAGCAAGTCAAAATTTTAGGAAGAAAAAAGTAAAATGTCTCAAGAGTTGACTGTAAACCTCTGATCATCCAAATCTTTAACATTCCATGGTACACATCTGGATCCATGTTGACATCCCAAATTCCTTTGTTCTATCTTGCTTTATAAGTGGCATCCTAATTTGGACTATTTATATCACATAACCAACATGGAGAGAAACTCTCACAGTCGCATATATGGGTAGATCTCTATTGACTGTTACCATCTTCCCTTACTCCAGCTTAAAGTTTACACTATCTGCTAGATTACTTATAATGTGCTTTCATGGCTCTTTTTTTAATTGAAAGTGTGTTAATGTTTTGTGATTTTTTAAATGAGATTAAAAGGGAAATGATTTGATTTGTTCAACCTCTTTCTGAAAATACTTTCTAACTATTTGTATACTAATTTTGCAAACATTTCATGTAAAAAGTATAAATTATAACATAAATTCATAATGATCTTTGATTCCCTGCATTTCAGGCAGTTTTTACTGAGGCGTTGATGTCCTTTATGTTCATGCACATTTCACTCATTTTCAAGGGTTGGTGTAAGAGAAAAATGAATGAACAACATCCACATCAAATATCAGTTTTACTTTATTTTTTTTTAAGATTTTATTTATTTATTCATGAGAGACAGAGAGAAAAAGACAGGCAGAGACACAGGCAGAGGGAGAAGCAGGCTCCATGCAGGGCTCCTGACGTGGGACTCGATCCTGAGTCTCCAGGATCACAACCTGGGCTGAAGGCCACGCTAAACTGCTGAGCCACCGGGGCTGCCCCAGATTTCATTTTTATAGAAGTTCCTCTACCAATTGCACTGTAATCTAAAGGTGCACTCTGGTCTCCTGATGGACTGTCTTATTTGTGGATCTCTGAGAACTACATGCTGAAAACAGTTACATATGCTGACTGGTTTAATTTCTAATTCTCATGAGATAAATCACTGGTCAATGAACCGGTAAAATGGGATCAGAAGTGGATTAAGAAATGCATAGAGAGCTAGGTCTTCTTCCTCTGTCCCCCAAAGGCTGTCTGCCAGCTTGATTCTTCATGTAAAAGAGAGTGGTACTGTATTTGCATCCTCTGAGTGATCACAACAGTAACTGGAGGAATTCCTGAACGCTGGCCTGGAATAATGTCAGAAAAATGTCAGTGAGAAGCTCAACCAAAAGATATAAAACATTTCTTAAATTTGCATCTTTTCTTTAGAGCCTTTTAATTTAATTTTATTTTTGAGACCTTTTGAAGAGCGGTTTTAGATTTACAACAAAAATTGAGAGGGAGGGACTGATATTTCCTATCTACACCTTGAGCCCACATACGCACAGCCTCCCCCATTATCGACAATATTTGCCAGAATGGTACAATTTTTCCCAAACACAAGACTACATTGACAAATCATAATATCCAAAGTCCACAGTTTCTCGTAGAGCTCAGTTTCAGTGCTGTATAGGACGTGTGGATTTAAATAAATGTTTAAATACATATATAATGGCATATATTCATCTTTCTAGCATCACAATAAGTATTTCACTGCCCTAAAAATCTTCTGTGCTCTGCCTATTTATCTCCATGACGCAAACCTTTGTCAGCCGCTGATTATTGTCTCCACAGTTTTTCCTTGTCCAAAATGTCATATATTGGAATCATACAGTGTGTACTCTTTTCAGATTGGCTTCATCCACTTAATAATGTGCATTTAAGTTTTCTCTCTGTCTTGTCATGGCTTGATAAATCATGTTTATCGCAGCGAAAATATTCCATTGTCTTATGTGTCACAGTATTTTGTTTTTTTTTTTTATAATCAAACCATAAACTGGAGGAAATTGTGATTGTTTCCAAGTTTGGGCAATTATGTATAAAACTACTAGAAATATCTATAGGCACTTTTTTTGGCACTTTTTTTTTTTTGACATAACTTTCGACTCCTTTGGGTAAATACTAAAGAGCATGAATGCTGGGTCATATGATAAGAGTTTGTTTACTTTGTAAGAAACCACCAAATGGTTTTCCAAAGTGGCTGTACCATTTTGTATTCCCACCAGCAGTGAGTGAGAATTCCTCTTGATCCATCCTTAACCAGTATTTGACGTTGACCTGTTTTGGATTTTGGTCATATTAATAGGTGTGTTGAGGCATTTCACTAATGTTTTAATTTACATTTCCCTAATGATATGTGATGTGGAGCATGATTTCATATGCTTATTTCCCATTTGCATATATCTTCTTTGGTGACAGGTTTATTATGGTCTCTGGCTCATTTTTTAATTGTTCAAGTTGGCCGAATATTTTATTGTTGAATTTTAAGAGTTCTTTATATATTTTTAACAATTGTCCTTTATCAGATATGTGTTTTGCATGTATTTTCTCCCAGTCAGGTTTTTCTTCTTATTCTCTTGATTCTACCTTAGGCAATGTAGAAGTTTAATTTTAATGAAAACTAGCTTATCCATTATTTCTCACATAGATTATTATGTCTTTGGTCTTTTATCTAAAAAGGCATGACCATACCCAGGCCACTTAGATTTTATGTTATGTGATCTATGAACTTTATACTTTTGTATTTTATATTTGGTCTATGAGTGATTTTGAGTTAGTTGTAAAGAGTGTAAGGTCTGTGAGTAGATTCTGTTTTTTACTTTTGTTTGTGTTTTTTGCATGTGGATGTCTGGTTATTCTGACATCATTTGTTGTAAAAGTATCTTTGCTTTATTACATTTCCTTTACTCTTTTGTCAAAAATTATGTGGCCATATTTATGTGAGTCTATTTCTAGGCTTTGTTCCATTCTATTGATCTATTTGTCTATTATTTTGCCAAAACCACACTATTGATTACTGTAGCTTAGGGTAAGTCTTGAGGTTGAGCACCATTGGTGCTCTAGCTTTCTCTTTCTCTTCAATATTGTCGACTGTTCTGGGTCTTTGCTTTTGCATATAAGCTTAAGAATCATCTTGACAATACCTACATAATAACTTGCTGGGATTTTGATTGGGATTGCACTTAATTTGCAGATCAAATTGGGAACAACTTACATCTTGATAATACCAAGTCTTCTTACCCATGAACATGGGATAGTTCTCCATTTATTTAGCTCCTCTCTGATTTTATTCATCAGAATTTTATAAATTTCTTCATGTAGATCCTAAACAGAATTTGTAGGATTTATACATATTTCATTAACTTGCATGCTAATGTAAATGTCATTGTATCTTTAATTTCAAATTCCACTTGTTTATTATTTGTGTATAGGAAAGCAATTGATTGTTTTGCATTAATATTGTATCCTGCAACCTTAATAAATTGCTTATTAGTTCCAGGGTTTTTTTTTTTTTTTGTATATTCTGTTGGGATTTCTGCATACCATTCATATAATCTGAAATCAAAGGCAGTTGTATGTCTTTCTGCTCCATCTGTATACCTTTTATTTCCTTTTCTTGCCTAATTAGATTAGCAAAGGCTGGCAGTATGATGTTGAAGATAAATGATGGGAGGGGATATTCTTGCCTTGGACCTGATCTTAATTGGAAGCTTTCATGTTTCTCCAATGAAGGACGATGTTAGCTGTAGATTTTTTCTCATATGTTCTTTATCAAATTGAGGAAGTCTCATTTTGTTCCCAGTTTACTGAGAGTTTTTATCATGAATGGTTGTTGAATTTTGTCCAATTATTATTTTTATATCTATTGTTCGGATTATGTGATTTTCCTTTTTCAGTCTATTAATATGATAAATTATATTAATTGGATTTCAAATGTTAAACCAGTCTTAGACACACGTGGGATAAATCCTACATGGCTGTGGTTTATCATTATTTTTATACCTTTTTGGATTCCATTTGCTAATATTTTGTGAGAATTTTTGCATCTATGTTTATAAGATATATCAGTCTATAGGTTTATAGACTGCTTTCATAATTTAGGGTGGCATACTTGCTTAAATATGTCTTTGTATTTATTTCTTCATATACTCCTTATTGGTCTTGCTTTCTAAGATGTATTGGTCAATCTACCTTTGCAGTGTGAGGAAGAGCAAGCAAGCATGTCAAACTGGTTGTCTGAAATCCCAAGTAGAAGAAAGAAAAAGAAAAAAAAAAAAAGACAGGCAAATAAACAGAAACAGTACAGATACATACACTGAAGCCTTCCCTTACAAAAGAAGCTATTTTTAAGCATCTTGTCTGTCTCTCTCCCCCACCTCTTTTGGGAACACCACTTTAAAAAAAATAAAAAAAAAAAAAAAGCATAAACCTGTGATGGTAGAATTTTTTGGGAACATGTATCATCCTGTTTCTATGAGGCACTATAGTAACTACTGAGAGTGAAGATGCTATTTCTTTGAAATTTTTAGACAGTGAAAATCTACTCATTCTTTAAATCTCATTTCAATGGTTTCTTTTAAGAATCTTTCCTATACTCCTCAGACCAGATAAGGGAAAAAGCCCTTCTGACTTTGTCAGCAACATTTGTTGTAACACTAGCCACAAATAATATTTTAAAATTAATTTGGAAATCCTTACTTTATGTTTGTTACTGATGCTGGGATGTAATAGGCATGAGAAACAGACCTTTTCTTTCTTGTATGCTATTTTCTTGCTCCTGCCAAATGCAGCATCTTTAATAATTTCTGCTCCAAAGATAATGTGAAGGAATATTTTAAACCTAGCAAAAATATCTCTCATGAAGAATTCTTTTTTTTCCAGCATTATTGAGATATAATTGAAATATAAATCATGCAAGTTTAAGCTGTAAAACATGATCATTTGATACATGTATATATTGCTAAACGATTGCCACGATAAGTTTAGTTAACACATTCATCACTTGACATAATTATATTTTTTGTATGTGTGCTAAGAATACTTAAGATTTACTCTCTTAGCAACTTTCATACATATAACACAGTGTTGTTAATCATAATCACTGTGCTGAGTGTCAGATCTCCAGAACTTACTCATCTTATAACTAGAAGTTGTACCATTTGAATAACATCTCCCTATTTCTCACCGCCTCCCCAGCCCAAGGCAACCACAATCTGCTCTAAGTTTCTATGATTTTTGACTTTAGATATTTTTAGATTCCATATATAAGTAAGATCATACAATATTTGTCCTTCTCTGTGTGACATATTTCACTTAGAATAATGCCTTCAAGGACTGCCATGTTGTCACAAATGGTAATACTTGCTTCTTCCTCTTTTGAAAACTGAATTTTATATATATCTTTGTCAGCAACATTTGCTGTAACACTAGCCACAAATAATATTTATTTTATTTTATTATTATTTTTTAATATTTTAAAATTGATTTGGAAATTCTTACTTTATGTTTGTTAGTGATGCTGGGATGTAATAGTCATGAGAAACAGACCTTTTGTTTCTTGTATGTTATTTTCTTGCCCTTGCCAAATGCAGCATCTTTAATATATTATTATTTAGAAAAAAGAGTTATAGATTTTCACAATTAAGAATGATTTTAGCTGTGGGTTTGTCATCTATGACTTTTATTAAATTAATGCCCCTTCTAAAACCAATTTGTTGAGAGCTTTTATCATGAAAGTGTGTTGAATTTTCTCAAATTCTTTTTCTTGGCATCTGTTGAAAGGATCCAATAACCTTTATACATTCTCTTAATGTGTTTTATCATTTTTATTTGTGTATGTTGAACCCTCCTTGGATCTGAGTATAAATCCCACTTGATCATGGTATACAACCTCCTTAATGTACAGTTGAATTGGAGTTGCTAGAATTTTGCTGAAAAAAAAATCTTATATACACTTATCAGAGATACCTGTCTGTGGTTTTCTTTTAGTGTTCTTATCTGCTTTCTCTATGGAGAGTTTTTATTTCTATGTCAGTCTCTTTAGTTTTCATCCATTTGTTCAGATTTTCTATCTCAAGATTCATTGTTGGCAGGCTGCATATTTGTCGGAATTTATTCATATTTCTCAGGTTAACCAATTTGTTTTTCAATTGTAGAATTATTTTTAATGATCTCTTATGATCCTTTGTATTTCTGGGGTGTCAGTTATGATGTCTCCTCTTTTGTTTATAATTTTGTTTAGTTGAGTTCTCTTTTTCTTTTAACTGACTTGTTTAGCTAAAGGTTTGTAAATTTTATCTTTTCAAAAACCAACTCTTAGTTTCATGAATTTGTTCTTTTGTCTTTGTAGTCTTTATTTCATTTATTTCTGCTTTAGTCTTTATTCTTCTGGTCCTTCTATGGGCTGTTTGTTTTTCCTTTTCTAATTCCTTGAGGTATGAAGTTGTGTACCTGAGATATTTTTTTTTCTTATTATAGGCATCTAGTGCTGTAAACTTTCCTCCTACAAAAAAAATTGCATTTGCTACATGTCACAAGTCTGGGTATTTGAACTTTCATTTTTGTTTCTCAATATACTTTCTGATATCTGTTTAGATTTCATCCTTGACTCACTGTTTTTTTCAATTTTCAGCTATTTGTGCATTTTTAGTTTTCCTACTGATTTTTAGTTTGATATCACTCTGGTAGAAAAAGATACAGATATGATTTCTTTCCTTTTTTTAAAGATTTTATTTATTTATTCATGAGAATTTGAATGCCTTTAATGTCTTTTTGTTGCCTGATTGCTGAGGCTAGGACTTCCAGTATATGTTGAATAGCAGTGGTGAGAGTGGACATCCCTGTCTTGTCCCTGATCTTAGGGGAAAGGCTCCCAGTGCTTCCCCATTGAGAATGATATTTGCTGTGGGCTTTTCGTAGATGGCTTTTAAGATGTCGAGGAATGTTCCCTCTATCCCTACACTCTGAAGAGTTTTGATCAGGAATGGATGCTGCATTTTGTCAAATGCTTTCTCTGCATCTAATGAGAGGATCATATGGTTCTTGGTTTTTCTCTTGCTGATATGATGAATCACATTGATTGTTTTATGAGTGTTGAACCAGCCTTGTGTCCCGGGGATAAATCCTACTGGGTCATGGTGAATAATTTTCTTAATGTACTGTTGGATCCTATTGGCTAGTATCTTGTTGAGAATTTTTGCATCCATGTTCATGAGAGACAGAGAGAGAGGCAGAGACACAGGCAGAGGGAGAAGCAGGCTTCATGCAGGGAGCCCGACGTGGGACTCAATCCCAGGACTCCAGGATCACTCCCTGGGCCAAAGGCAGGTGCTAAACTGCTGAGCCACCAGGGAATCCCCCAGATATGATTTCTTAAATGTGTTAAAGATTGCCTTATGGCTCAACAGATAATCTAAACTGGACAATGTCCTTGCGTATGTCATAAAAAAGATGTATACTGTGGTGTCATTGGAAGGAATGTTCTGCATAAGTTTATTAGGTCCATTTGGTCCACTATGTCCTTATTGTCCTTATTAATTTTCTATGTGGATATTCTATCCAATTATCAAAAGTGGGGAACTGAAATCCTTTACTATTATATTGTGTTTATTTCCTCTTTTAGACCCCCTGATACTAATGATATACACGCCGGCATTACAATATTAAGATATTCTGAATTTGACTATCCCCTTATAAAATACCCTTTATTTTTGTTTGTTATTGTTGTTGTTATTGGTGGTGGTGCTGCTGCTGGTATTGTTATTTAATATCCTTTCACTGCAACTTGAAGAACTCTGCCTAGCATTTCTTTAAGGAAGTTCTAGTAATCAACTCTCTTAGCTTTTGTTTGACAATTTATTTGTCCTTCACTTCTGGGGGATAGTTTGCAAGATATAATGTTTTCGTTTGGCTTTTTTTTTTTTTTTTTTTTTTTTGGACTTTGAATACACCATCCCACTCTCTCCTGGTCTGAAGATTTCAGCTGAGAAATTCACTGATCACCTTATGGAGATTCCCTTTTGTGTGATGGCTTTTTTTTTTTTTTTTTTGCCACTTTCAAAATTCTTTTCTTGTCTTTGACATTTAAGATTTTGATTATAATATATCTCAAAATAATTATCCTTGGGTTGATCTTGCTTGATATCCTTTGAGCTTTCTGTGTCTGGATGCCCATAGTACTTCCAAGATTTGGGAACTTTTCAGCATTTGGGTTTTTTTTTTTTTTATTTATTGAGAGAGAGAGAGAGAGAGAGAGAGAATGAGCTGAGGGAGGGACATACGGGAATGAAAAGAGAATCCTCAAGCAGACTCCCCACTGAGCATAGAACCCAACACAGGATTTAATCCCAGGACCTTGCGATCATGACCTGAGCTGAAATCAAGAGCTGGCTACTTAACCAACTGAGCTACCCAGGTTTCCCTTAACAATTATTTATTTAAATAAACTTTCTCCCATCTTTTCGCTTTTTTATCTTTCTGGAAATCACATGATGTTAATTTAATGTTTGTTATTTTGATCTCTCATAATTCATGCAAGTTTTCTTTACTCTTTTTCATTATTGTTTTTTTCTTTCTGTTTCTCTAACTGGCTAATTTCATGTGATCTATCTTTGAGTCCACTGACTTTCTTCTGCATGATCAAATAGATTTTTGAAGTTCTTTATTTTTTTTTTATTCTGAAATTATATTATTCAGTTTCAGATTTTCTGCTTGGCTTTTTCCATGATTTTTATTTCTTTATTGAACCTCTCATTTTATTCATCCATTATTTATCTTATTGCATATAGTTGTCTACTTGTGTTCTCTTTCATTTCATTGAGCTTACTTAAGAAATTTATGTTTCCATTTTTCATCAGGAAAATTATAGATTTGCATTCCTTTGGGGTCTGTTATTGGACCTTTATTAGTTTCCTCTGATGGTGTCATGTTTTACTGATTTTTCATGATGTAGCTTTGTATTATAATCTGTGTATTTCAAAGAACAAATATCTTTTTTAGTCTTTACAAGACTGCTTTCAGCAGGTAAAGTCTTTCCTATCCATTCCACAGGCTGGTAGGATTACTTCTTGACTTGCACTCATACCGGGTTGGAGCCAGTTACAAAGGATGTCACTAGATCTATAGTGGGGTCCATGATTGACTCGTCATGGGCTTGGGTGGGCATGGATCTGTCTGGTCCCTGGTTGTATAGGACTGTCTACAGTATCTTTTTCAGTAGGTTGGAGCTGGGACAAATATTTACTTTAAGGTTCACAGTTGGGCCTTCAGGCAGCAGGCCTTTTACCTGGTTCATGGAAGGTATGATTTCCATTCAGTTCCTGTGAGGGTTACTGCCTGGACATTGGGTGGGTTTCTGAATCAACAGGACCAGCCCTTATTGTTACTAAGAGAGACTGGAACTGTGCTCCAGGTCTGTTTCAGATTGCACAGTGAAGATTGAGGTCTACAGATGTGGCTCTGAAGAAATGGGTGGATGTGTCTCCAACCAGGTTCCTGGGCTAAGTAGACCGATAGTGACTGGAGGGGCTAGAGTTATATATATCCTTTCAGGATCTCCAGGGATCCAGATGGCAATATCTCTGACTGGTCCTCTGGGCCAACAGCACTTCTCATGGACTGTGGCTGAGAAGGGCTGGGGTGATCATAGAGTGTTTCAGGGTCTCTAGAAGGGTAGGTTGAAGGGTTTGTTACTGGATGCTTTGGCTGGTAACTCTTATGTCCAACTTCAGCTGTGATGAGGTTGTAGCCAAATATATAGGGGGATCTCTTCAGGATCCCCAAGGGTGCAGCCAGAAATATTGCATGCTGAATCTTTCCGCTACCAGGGCTGTAAATATACTGCAGTTGGAAGGAACTATAAGACTCTTTCAGAATCTCTGGAGTTGCAGATGGGAGTGTCTCCCTGGATCCTAAGAACTTATAGACCCAAATAACTGATAGCAGACTAGCTATAAGGGGCTAAAGCCATATATAGGGACTTTCTAGGATTTCTGGGGACATAGGAGTTTCTCCTGCCTGGTCACTGTTTCAATAGGGACAGTTTTGGACAGTGACTGGTAGGAGCTGGAGCCACATACAGGACTCTCAGGGTCTCTGTGTGTTCAATTGTCAATGTCTCCTACTGGTTCCCTCTTCTGATAGGACTGAGCTTTGGGGGCTTCTGGACTATGTCTGAGTGGGGTTTGAGCTGGTTCACAGGTCATTTTAGAGTCCACAGCTAGGACAGAGGTCTGTATATCCATTTCCTGATGCATAGGTTGACATAACTCTTCCTGGGTCTCTTGCTATCTGGTGCTGGTGGCAGAACCAAGGCCAACAAGGCTGTAGACAATTCTTCAGGGATATGGAGCTACTCCTAGATCTACAGCCAAGATCATGGTTTGTGAGCCCGCCACCTGGGTGTGACCCTATCTTCTCAAGATGTCTCTCCTTGATCTTGCAATGCACAACAGTTTCACAATCTCCTGCTTGGATCTCAGATCTCCCCTGCAGGTATTTATGTCTGGAAAGATACCAAATTAATCTTATGAGAAGTTCTTCCAAGTACAGTGTATCTTCCATCCATTCACTCTTTCTTCATAAAAGCTTGATTTTGTGAGTGTGAATTGCTCTAAAATCTACGATGGATCCTTTTTTTTTTTTTTTTTTTTTTTTTTTTAACCAAATCCCCTGTTTGCTCTTGGGAGACAGTAAAAGATTATCCAGAATATGAATTCACTGGAAAGTCAGTACTTTCTCCCTCAAAATACTATTCACAAGAGTGAATAGGTATTATTAAATTTCCTTAATATATATTCATGTCCTCATTGCTTAACACCATATAGAAAAGTATATATTCATTAAGTGATTGTTGAGCATCTGCTTTATACAGGCACACTTCTAAGGGCTCCGACACCAGATGAGAACTCGGTTTTTGTGGTTTACATTCTAACAGAGGAAGCTGGACAGCAAGCATAAAGCAAATAAATACACAGGATAAATAAATAAATAAATAAATAAATAAATAAATAAATAAATAAATAAATACATAAAACTAGATAGTATATTTGAAGGAGACGAATGCGAGGGAATTGGAAAGCAAGAGTGTAAAGCAGGGAAGAAGAGGGGAGAAGTCTGACTGAAATTTTAAATAAAGTGATTATAGTAGGCCTTCTAGAGAAGATGACATCGGATCAAAAACTTGGGGTAGATGAAGAAGCAAGCTGTGTTAACATCTGGAGACAGAGCTTTCCTGTGGAATGACCATACAACAGAAGTGTGCCTGGCACTTTCTGGGAATAGCAAGGAAGGAAATGTGACCCAGAAGATCTGAGGTGCCAGAAGAATAATACAGAAAGTCAGAAGGTGATGGGGTCTGGGTGACACGTGGCTTCTTAAAGCATTCTAAGGAATTGGCATCTATTCTGAGTTAAGTGTTAAACCATCGCAGGGTTTTGAAAAAGGAGTGGCATGTTGACTATTTATGTTTTAACAGGATCATACTTACAGCTATGCTGAGAATACTGTGTGTGGTGTGGTGAGTGGAGACTAGCTAGGAGGAAGGTGGAACTCCAGGTGACATAGTGATGCTCATGATCACAGAGGGAACCAGACACAGAAGGTACAGCAGCTGGGTGTGTTTTGATGAAAGAAATGACAACATTTTGGATTTGGAGGACGAAAGACAGTGATTAGTCAAGGATGAACTCATGGTTGTGGTCAAGAATAATGAAAAAGAACAAAGGAATGTGACACTTCATCGCGGAAAGTAGCAGCTGGAGGAGGGAGGGTTGTATTCAGACCAGAGTTCCTTGCACTTGGCATGACTGAGATATGAGACATCCAGCAAGCCATGATGAAGGTCAGCATCTCAGGGGGCGGGGGTGTGAAACTGAGGTATACATTTGGCAGACAGTAAATATTTTGTCAATATAGTTTTGCTATTGGAAAAAAAAGATTTAAAAAGTCTACATTAGTGGACGCAGGGTGACATCCATTGTTAAATTTCATCTATGGCAGGACAAAAATGCATCAGGATAAGTGTGCATGGAAGTGAAGAAGAATAAGAAACTGTCTCTTCCAAGTTGTTTCTTATCTTCTTACATTAACCTTCAAAAATATAATTAAATATTTTTGTATATACTTTGTACTTTTGAATATGTTTTTAAGATATCGCATACATCAAAATATTAATTGAAATGAATATATTTCAAGAATAATTTTCAGTAAGTGCATACTTGTATGTTTTCAGAATCTCCACGACAGTCATTTTTACCCATGAATACCCTAAGAAAATAAGTGGGTTTAAATTTTTACTGTCACATGTTACTTCCTTCAACACTAACTTTCTAATTCAAACTATATGTATTTTTCTTCTATTGATTAGATATTATATTGAAATCATAAATAAACTCTCATGTTTCTTTGGAAAAAATGAATTTAATATGAAGTACATTCTGCTGCTAAATCTGGTAAGAAATAAGGCACATGGAGAGCTTAAAGCAATGACAGAAAGTAAGAAAGCATGGTACACGCAGTCTTCTATACTGAACAATTTTTTTAAAAGATTTTATTTATTTATTCATGAGAGACAGACAGAAAGAGAGAGAGGCAGAGACACAGGCAGAGGGAGAAGCAGGCTCCATGCAGGGAGCCTGATGTGGGACTCCATCCTGGGTGTCCAGGATCAGGCCCTGTGCGGAAGGCAGGAGCTAAACCGCTGAGCCACCCAGGGATCCCCTGTACTGAACAACTTTTACTCTGCTACTATATCATTACATTGCATAAAATGGAAAACTATAAAAGCTTAATAAAGCAGTATTGGCTCTGTATTACTATTATTATTATTATTATTATTATTAAGTACAAATCAGTGGATGGAGGGTTAAAGATCCCCACAACTAAATAATGTGGATCCTCAGAAAACAGAAATTCCTTTTGAAACCATAGCTCTTTGTTTCCTTTACGTTGGTGAGGGTGCACCCCTGCCAAATGCCACTGTCAGGTGGTTTCCGGGGCAGAGAGGTAAGTGTGTTGTGACATACAGTCATGCTTGTGATGGCAGCTCCATCGTTCCCTGGAACATGCCTCAGAGACCACAGAGCCGAATGATCGTAAGTGGCTGGGACCAGCAAAGAACAAAAGAGTTGAGCACATTGTGTCGTGAAAGACAAACGTGTCCAAGGAAAACGCTTGCTGGTAGTGACATTCCTTTCTATGCAGAGCTGGCGTGCCTGATTTCTAAAAAGGGCTCAGTGCTTGAAATTTTCTTTGAGCAGAATGTTTGAAATCATGCAAGCTGGAGTGGCAAATAAGGCAAAACCATTCCCCACATGTAGAAAAATCAGCAGAAGCTTTCAAACATATGACTTATGAAACGACACAGCTGGGATTCTTTTTAAGCAGTGTGTCAAGCTATTACTCAGAGCACTGAAGATGTGGTTTTGCTTCCTGCTATGTTTCTCTGAAAGGCGGTTGAAAAGAACCGACTGGCTGCATTCAAAACGTGGAGAGAAACATCAAAAAAAAAAACATTAAAAAATGGTATATGCTATTCAATCATGAATTTCTGTGCTTTTGTTGACGCTGCAGCCTTTGTTATCAGTTAAAATTACAATGAAAACACTGCCACTTAAGTAAATCATTGATACTCCGCAGGCCCTTATGTGACACGTAGAGGTTGGTGACATAACAAAATAGTGGAGAGAATATATGATTTCAGGTCAAAGAGCTTGGATTGCAGAACTCGATCCGTGCATTTCTAGTTAAGATAAATGAATTTTACCAATTTTTAAATGAGGCATAGTAAGAACACAGACCAAATAGTATAGGTAATTTATGAGGAGTGAGCAAATGTTTGTAAACATTAATTTTCAAGATGTAATCACTCAATTTCTTACACCCAGTAAGAGAGGTACCAAAAACAAAATGTTGGTGAAAATGTGGAGAAAACAGAATACTTATGCACTGTTGGTGGGATGCAAAGTGGTGCAGCCATTGTGGAAAACAGTTGACAGCTCCTCAAAATACTAAAATTAGAATAACTATATGATCCAGCAATTCCACTTCTGAGTACATACTCAAAATAACTGAAAAAAGGGTCTGTACACCCCTTTTGGTATCTGTACACCCATGTCCATAGGAGTATTATTCACACTAACTAAATGTGGAGTTAGCCCAATGTCCGTTGACAGATGAATACATAACCAAAAGGTGGTATGTACATACAATGAATTTTTTAAAAAAAGATTTTACTTATTTATTTGAGAGAGAGCATGTGAGAGAACATGAATAGGGCATGGACAGGGAGAAGGAGTCTGTTTTTAGCTAAGACATAATTAAGTTGAAAAATGCAATCATAGGTGTGCTCTATGGCATCACCTTTACTATATAATGTTAGTTTGAAACAAGTCACAGGGCAACCCACACTAAATTGAAGGAGATTACACAACTGTGTGCATCATTGGGCGTCACTTAGGTACGACACACATTTAAGGCACAAAGTATATAGTAAATTAAAAGAACAGAATACAATGTCACTCATTGATAAATACTCGCCCCAGAAAGTCTTAGGCTGAAATAAATCCACAATCAAATTAAATTATCTTAAATGGCAGTATGTCATTTTTGACTTTAAAAATAATTTAAAATGGAAAGGAAAATATTCAAGAAGTCCTTAGTGAGTTTTAGCTAAAACAAATAAAACAAGTAACACAAACCAAGGAGTAGGTCTAATTGCTATTATGTGCACCCAAGAAACTTGAATAGATTACATTTTAGTTTTGCCCTCATATTCTTAGCACAGCGTCTAGATCTTAATTTTAGGGTTCCATGTTATAATGAAGCTTTCACTAATCGCATGTTCAATACAGTTTCAGAGACAATATCAGAAAAATTTGCGTGTGTCCGAGTTTTTCTTATGACTTAATCCTCCTTTTTAATATAAATTCCATAACTCAAGAAATAGGAGTCTCAAACCAAAGGATAAAAAGTTCTCAGGAAACTTGATTTTCCTGACTGCCGATCTTCTCTGCCACATACTTTTCTTTCTTTTTTTTTCTTTTCTTTTCTTTTTTTTCTTTTCTTTCTTTTCTTTTCTTTTCTTTTCTTTCTTTTCTTTTCTTTTCTTTTCTTTCTTTCTTTTCTTTTCTTTTTTTTTCTTTTCTTTCTTTTCTTTTCTTTTCTTTTCTTTTCTTTCTTTTCTTTTCTTCTTTCTTTTTTCCTTTCTTTCTTTTTTTCTTTTCTATTCTTATACATGCTTCTTTTCATGTCAGCTATCACACCAGATATTAATATAAAATGATCAATACAGATTTTTAGACTACCAAAAAGAACAGAGGAACAATGTACTTAGTTGGGGTTCTTCCAAAAGAAGTCAGTGGGAAAGTCAAGAGAAAAAAAGAAGACAGCTTAAGCACATTACTTTTGTTAAAAGAACATATTTTTTAGCTGGAGTAGTTTCAGTGATTTAAAATTAGTAACTTTCTCTGTTGTTCTCTTCAGGGTTGTGCGCTGAAAGCTGAACTTGATAAAGTATGCATGTAACACTGTAGAAATAAAAGCAAGAAGCATCAAGGTGTAAAGTTACAAAGACCTGCTGTTATGATTCCTGTCCCACCCCTAGTGCAGGTCTGTCCATGATCTCTGGCAACGTGCTTACTAGCATTGATGCAACCGTGAGCAAACTCCACCTTTACTTTGCAGGTTTCCATTCTACCAAGCAATGGTAAACCAGGATTGTGTGTCAAGAATCATTACCTCTCCTAGGAGGATCAGTGCTCTGATCAAGTTGGTGATTGAGGATTTGAATACTGTCTCTGCCCTCTGGAAGCTAACAGCATGAAAGAATAACAATAAGCTTGATAAATTGGGTACATCTTCTGGGCTACAGCAGTAAGCCCAGCCATTTCTATTCATAATCTCAGTTGGCACTTATGACATCCCTACAAAATAAGTATTATTGCAACTCTAGTGGAGACAGCAAAGGGGAAAAAATTACAAGATCTTCAGACTCTAATGATATAGAGACAAATAAGTAACAAATACAAAGCAAGAATCAAACAAAGAGCAATTTGGCCAATTTATTTCAAGGAAACATTCCCTGATAAGTTCCTATGCATTTTGCTGAGGAAAATACCATGTGGGGAAACAGTACTTTTAAACTATCTAAAGTAAATGATTTTTTTTTTTTTAGATTCCAATCATTGTAAATATTTTGTAAGACACAATGAAATGAAAGTGAAAATATCAGACATATAAAAGCCCTATTTTTATTATTCGATACAACCAACATAAAACTACTTTATAATAATTTCTAAATATTTCCTAAATTTTTAAAATTTTTATTAAAAGCCCTAAGTGCCTGCTCTGGATTCCTTTCCTTCTTTAATGACAAACTAGCGACCGATTTTGTGGATCATATTGATATGCAAACCATACTATGAGGAACAATGATACTGAAAAAGTTTCTGACATAATTGCTAGAATTTTTGTAATAGAGAGATCATAGAGCTATTTAGTATAAGATTTTTCAAGGTACATCAATAAAATAGTGCTAAATCAAATTTCAATAGCATACAATCTTTGAAGGATGAAATAACGGTCTAAAGGAACAACTCTTTAATGATGTATATTTAATATAATAATTAACAGAATATCTGAGAAAATATTTCACTATATACTATGTCAGAAAATTGTCTACAAATACGATTTATCCGAAATTACTATTAATAAAGATTTAGGAACAGGTAGGTAGTTTAAGGTTACATTTTCCCTAAAGATCTTGCTTCACATTGATCAATGGAGATTTTCAATCAATTGCAATAGGAAGTTTTATCAGTCTTTTGAAAAACCAAGCTACACGATTAGCATATTCCTAAACAGAAAGAATGGACTAAAGATACTGTATCATTCTGAAGATACCATATGAGGTTGTCTCTAACAATTTGAAAATGATGATTGAAAAACTGAAATTCTGCATTATTGAATTTTCAATATTGCAATTAACAATTTCTGATCGAAATTGTGATTGCAGTCAAACCCACATACAAGGAAACTGAATTAAGCCTACAGATGTTGTCAAGTAATATCACTCCCTGGTGAACCCCAAGATGAATTATTTGATACATTTACTCTCAGATAACTTATAGATTTTATATATTTTATGCACTTGTTGGATAAAAGCCAATTGAATATTGGATGACATCTGCCAAAATAAGTATTATGGTTTAAATGTATTTGACATTGTGACATTCCTTCGGAAATTGATGAGGTTGCAGAGCTAATTGTCTGTCGAGTTCACTCTTACAATATGAAAATAAAACCTTAGACTTAGCATTGAAGAAAACCCATATAATATTCTATCGAATAGCAGGAAACTATGTTTAAATAATGTGTTTAAATAATTAAGGAAGATTTGATCCATTAAAATGTATGGAGATTGTAAAGTACAGTACAATGCATTATGCTAAAATATGAACTGATGTGTTTGAGACTATTAATTCTGACTCTTTTTATTAAGATATAAGTCATATATCTATATAAAAATAATTCAGGGATCATGTAGGTTTATAACAACTTCCCCCATATTGATTTGTGTCCATTGAGTTAAAGTTTGAATAATGAATGTTAATTTTTATCTTTAAGATTTCCACAAAACAACAGGAGGTATGAGTATGATCTATAAAAGATGAGGCTGCCCAAATCTTACTGCTCCATGTGAATAATGGTGACCTCAAAACTCACATGTGCAATCTGTCATGAATGAAACTTGCACACATTTTAGGGTTAGTAGAATAATGATTATTCAACTGGGAGTGAAGGCTGTAAGGTTTCTATTATCAAAATAAGATGGATGACATTATGTGTCCAACTAGGTATGACCATGTCCTTGACTTACCAAGATCACATCGACAGGGAATTGAAAGGCTCTGCCAGTCAAAACAGGCTTTCAGATGGAAGAAGGCACTTCATGAGCACTATTTTGGAGGAAGACACTTCATTTATTTGTGTTTATGTATGTATTCAATGAAAAGTATAGTTATATAACAAATGTGATCATTGAAGCCACCTGAATTTTCCTTAGATTTTAGAGCTGAGGAGACAATGTTTCTCACAGACTAATCAATATATTATGTGCTAACTTTATATTTGATTAGTTCAGCAATTTGGGTCTGGGAAGAAGCAGATGACTGTAGGTATCCCTAGTGTATACACAAGGATAATCCCTTCTATTTTTGCAAAATTATCACCTGTGACTTGACTTAGTTTAGATGAGGTTGCCCAGAATGCAGATACTGAGGCCATGATGGAAAGCTGCATTTCCAGGGAGCAGCAGAGAGGCAGAGATGGAGACAGGACAAGTGAAGGTCCATTTTGGAATGTATCATCAAGCTAGTCACTACTCTGTGCAGCTGACTTTTGTTTCCATAGCACATTCCCAGAGAAGCCTCATTAAAGGCTTCTTGAAGTCTTCTATGGTGGAAGAAAAAAACAAATAAAACAACAGAGAAGAATTTATTCACCAATCTTATCTCCTATTAATCACATATTTGCCCCATGCAATCACTCAAGTTACAAATGCATGGAAACGTAGCACTCTTCTGCTGGGGTCGGTCATTAAAACAACAGCTGGAACAAGAAACAAGTAAGGAAGACAGTACCAAAAGTGGATGAGAGAGATTTATGCAACTGTTTGAGTTATCAAATAAACTAGTGATAAAAAATAAAAATAAAATGTGGGGCACCTCGTTGGCTAACTGGTTGAGCATCTGCCTTTGGCTAGGGTCATGATCCCAGGGTCCTGGGATCAAGCCCTGCTTCTCCCTTTGCCTATGTCTCTGCCTCTCTTTCTATGCTGTTCATGAATGATTAAATAAAATATTTTTTAAAAAAAAATAAAAATAAATACAAATTAAAAATATCAAGTTGCTGATAGGCGATCTCATTATAAAGACTTTTTTTTTTCTTTTTAAATTATGCTACAGGGATGCCTGCATGGCTCAGCTGTTGGGAGTCTGCCTTCTGCTCAGGGTGTGATCTCAGGGTCCTGGGATTGAGTCCCACATCAGGCTCCTTGCAAGGAGCTTGCATCTTCCTCTGCCCATGTCTCTACCTCTCTCCCTGTGTTTTTCATGAATAAATAAATAAAATCTTTTAAAACATATTTTTATATATTTTTATTGGAGTTCAATTTGCCAACATATAGCATAACACCCAGTGCTCATCCTGTCAAGTGCCCTCTCCGTGCCCGTCACCCAGTCACCCCATCCCCCCACCCACCTCCCCTTCCACTATGTCTTGTTCGTTTCCCAGAGTTAGGAGTCTTTCATTTTCTGTCTCCCTCTCTGATATTTCCCACTCATTTTCTCTCCTTTCCCCTTTATTCCCTTTCACTATTTTTTATGTTCCCCAAATGAATGAGACCATATAATGTTTGTCCTTCTCCGATTGACTTACTTCACTCAGCATAATACCCTTCAGTTCCATCCACGTCGAAGCAAATGGTGGGTATTTGTCATTTATAATGGCTGAGTAATATTCCACTGTACATAGACCACATCTTCTCTATCCATCATCTTAAAAAAATAAAAGAATATAAAAATAAAATTATGCTATGGTTTTCCTTAAATATAGTTGCTTGTTATTAGATTGCAAAGGAAGAACAAAAACTATCATTTTCACATGTAATATTTTACAAGTTAAAAAAAAATCCCAAATAATCTACAAGTCATCCCTGGAACTAATAAGTGAGTACAGCTTGTTCAAAGAATAAAGCCTTTTTTTTAATTTTTTATTTATTTATGATAGTCACACAGAGAGAGAGAGAGAGAGGCAGAGACACAGGCAGAGGGAGAAGCAGGTTCCATGCACCAGGAGCCTGACGTGGGATTCGATCCCGGGCCTCCAGGATCGCGCCCTGGGCCAAAGGCAAGCGCCAAACCGCTGTGCCACCCAGGGATCCCAGAATAAAGCCTTAATAGACAAAATTCAATTGCTTTCCTATATATCAGCAATAAAAATTGAAATTTGAAATTGAAAGAGAATAAAACCACTTAAAACATCAAAAAAATAAGGAAATACCAAATTAGATCTTCATAAATTTCAACAAATTTACCTTGCTAATATTAGACATTAATAGGGGAAAACGTGTGTGGGATATATGCAATCTATTTTCTCAATTTTTCCATAAATTTAAAGCTGCTCTAATGTGTATATATACATTATGTAAAATTGCACTATATATATATATATATACACACACACACACACACACACACACACACACATAGAAATATTGGTAGCAAAAAGTCCATATGTAAAGAAGACCAAGATACTCAGGTGGTAGACTGGGACTTGTGGCATTTGGTTAGCTATGTAACTTTATAAGGTTTTTGATTCCTCATATATGATAGAATGAAATTAGCTATAAAACCCAAATTGTTACTTCTATCTTTAATATGTGAAAATATGTAAAGACCCAGCAAATTCTATTATAAGTTTACCTGATGAACAATGATCCTATTGTAGAGACTCAAAATAATGTAATCCATTTTTATAAATATGGTCAATTCTCTGTTAGTGGATGGATTGTCTTCAAATTAAAGATTAGTAAAACAAGACATAGATTAGAAAAGAGAGAGAGAGAGAGAGAAAACTAAGCCTACACAAAATAATCCCCCCCCACCTTGGCCATGTCTTCTATTGGTTTTTATACAGTCCAGTGTGTATGAAATGTGCTATACATTGTGTTTTTATGTCTCCTAGCTAATATCTAGTCTTTAATCTTTTTTTTTATAAATGCTCCTCCTTGCCTTGGTTTCTTCTGTTTTGTGTAAGAAATGTTAAATATTAATATTATTTAATGTTCAATCTGAGTTTCTTAAATCCCACTTCAGTGTTTGAAGTTGATTAAACATCTAGAAGACCCACTCTAGTTATGTTCCATTCAGAGAGCCTAAAGGGAAACGCTGTTCTTTCTGTTCAGACATGAGGCTGAGTGGGTTCTTCCTTTTCAAGTGGCAACTATATAAAATTGATGATTTTCTATCAACTTCCCTACGTGCAGATATTTTATTTCTCATATGTCCCCTTTTTTCAGTGAGCTCTACCTTCTTGGATATAAACATTAATTTTGTATTTGCCTGTTCTTTTATAAACAACATGAATTATATTAGTCCCTATTCCATAGAATAGGTTGTTTGAAATCCTACTCCCCCTAAATAACACATTCTACTAATGCTATCCAGCTTAAGCATTATATATCCAGCTTAAACCTTAAATATGTCTTTCAGAAATGTTTAAAATAAAACCTTTAAAAAATATTTTTCTTACTTTTGGTTTTTGGAATTCTTTTAAATTAATATCATGATGCCCAAAATATAAGCAAAATATGTACTAAAGTGTCCTATAACTAAACATCCTTTCACTTGCCTTACGATGTCCGGACAGTTATATAGTACCTTCCCAGAGAATGACAGAGATCATTATTTTTCTCACTTATCTGCCTTCTAGTTCATAAAAAGATCAATCTTGCATGGGCAAGAAAAATGCATTCTCTTCCTCCTTGCTTTTCCCTATTTGCTCCTCTGGCCTCCACTTCACTCTCCTGGATGTTGACTACTTGGTGAAAAATACTGGCCTTTTTAAACATCATTGTGCGAAAGCCACACAGTCCTTCTAATAATTAATTGTGTGTATACACAAACTTTAAAGTTCAGGTCTACTAGGCAAACAGACTTGTTTCTTTTTGTTAAACCCAAACTCCCACTCCAATCAAGCACATGTTACGATTTGGGTTAATATTAAGTGGTCAACTCTCTCACTAAGCATAAAGAAAAAAAAATATTTGGGATGACTAGGTGACTCAGTTGAGCATCTGCCTTTGGCCTAGGGTGTGGTCCCAGAGTCCTGGGATCGAGTCCTGCATCAGACTCCCCTTAAGGGGCCTGTTTCTCCCTCTGCCTATGTCTCTGCCTCTCTTTCTGTGTCTCTCTTGAAAAAACAAATAAAATCTTTTAAAAAAGGAAAAAAGAAAGTCTATTTTAATCCCAATTCTTGTAGTACATTCTGTTGTACATGTACAGTATGATTGAAGTTTTTAAAAATTCATTAAAATACATCAGTTATTTCAGATTCGGCCATTGATCAGGAATAAAGCAACTCAAGAAAACTCTAGAACATGTCATGGTACTATTTTTGCAAACACATGGGTGTTACCAATACTCCACCTCAGCTGCTCAAGAACTGAATGTTTCTTGCCACTGAGTTTACAGAATGTATAAACTCAGTCACATGGCTGTGGTTTCACTTCTGCCCCCATCATTCTTGATTGTTGGAGTCTAGAACTCAGAACCCTGACCACAAAGGAATCAGGGGAAGTTAGGCTTCATCCTCAGACTCATAAAGCAGAATATGATATTAATGCTTTGCAAGTGTTTCATCAAATCTTTAACTCTAAATTCAGTGGGGTTGAGAGCCTGACTTTTGCCAGAATTTTGGTAGATGACCATATGTAGTTTAAACACAACTCCTAGCATTTCTCACAGGTTTGAATTATCTTTATAAAATTTAATTCACTTTTAAAGTCAAATCATATTTAAAGGCTGAAATAAGCTTTGTTATTGGTTATTACAAGTTGAGGAGGAAAAAGAACATGACAGAAGAGAGGTGGGCATTCACAAATTATGTAAAATTATGGATATATTTGTTAGGGGAATAATATCTACTGTGTGTATAAACTATTAGATATTTTGAACATTGATCAAGAAAAAAAGAGCTTTTGAAATAGCTTGAAGCTCTTTTCTGTCAGCTTCCCTAAGTGATTTCAAGTGGTACTGCTCATTATGATGCCCAAAGGAGATTGTTTTGGGAAATGGGAATTTATATGATGAAATGGAATAAAATGTATTGCACTCAATTTTCATTTCATAGCTATTATCCAAGCTGGGTAGTAGAGCTTCTAAAAGGTGGAAAGGAGAAGTCTTGCCTATGAAAAATAGGTCCAATTTTTAAAAATATATTGTGCTTCTAAAGCCAGCAGCCAGGAAGAACAATGCCCACCCCTCCCACACAGTTTATATGCCATGAATTTCATTATGCTGATGCCATTTTAACCAGCATTTTGAGCAGGTTTTGAAAATTTCTACTAGATACAAGAAATAGCTAACTGAAAAATCTGATGTAATAATTAAGCTTCTGATCTAAAATGATTGACTCTTCACAAGATAACTTTGAATTAATCTTTTTAAAAAGATTTTATTTATTTATTTGAGAGAGAGAGAGCACAAATGGTGGGATAGAGGGAGAGAGAAGCAGAATCCTCATTAAGCAGGGAGCCCCACACAAGGCTCTGTCCCAAGACCTTGAGATCATGATTGGAGATGAAGGCAGATGCTTAACCAATTGAGTCACCCAAGTGCTCCACTGGTTGAGTCTTAAGTGAAGGTAGTAAATCCTCATCCTTGTGGAAGTTGTAGAAGTATCTGATTCTGGACTAGGACAAAGAAATCTGCATTCTCCAGTATTGCCAGAGGCATTATCATATCTTTAAAAATAAATTTACATATTTAAGAGCTCTGTAAAATTCAGTGGCAGTAAGGAAAAACTGCTGCAGGCTACAAAGGGTCTGTTCAAATTAATAATTTAAAAGTTGAACCTGGAAGCCTTTACCAGTCTCTTTACGATCATCACACACGCACACACACACACACACACACACACACACACAGAACTCCTTTCCTTTTTACCAGAAGGCAGGAATTGAAATTCTTTGATAACTGACACCTTATTTTCTTTTTCCATTGACAACAACAAGATATCTTGCCCCATCTGAAAAATAAGAACAATAATCTCGGAACAAAGTCTGATGCTGGAGCCCATAGATCATTCCTGCTCAGCTGAGTACCATCACTTCTTCATAAAGACTATGCTTCTTAGCTTGTAGGTACAGCTGAAGTAGGTAATTTCCTCACAAAGTCAGAAATGCAAATATGAGAAAAAGACTAGAAAGTTTTATAAGGATAACAGAAAGATAAACAAAAAGGTTGCTGTGTTAAAGCAAGCACAAAATGATTGACAAAGTGATTTTCTTAAAAAAAAATAAACTCATTTATGCATCAATTCTATCCCAGTAAATTGTCCAAAAAGTTAATATTCCTAGCATACTGTTTTATATGCTGTTTGTATTTGACTTGAGAAGGAAGGCATAGGAGAAAGTACTGGAAAAAACAGGTTACTACATTTATATATCAAGTATTTATTAATATCTACCATGTGTCAAATATTTGGAAGAAAACCCTGGAAAACAAGACATGGTCTTTTCTATAAAACTGCTTATCTCCTGTAAGTGGGCAAAAATTAAAAATTTCAATTAAAGTGTGATAAAAATTTGTCCATTTGCAGGAAAAAAAATATGTACATGTAATTATTCATGTTTTCACACTTAAGGCCCCACCAGCTCATTGGGAAGCCAGCATCCATGCCTTCTTGTGATAGTGAGATGCCATGTACATGTGAGTCCACTTGGAAAGGAACAGAACTAGGAATAGAAAGACCACCCAGTAGTGTGTTCCAGGCAAAACGGTGGCTTGAACCAAAGCAGTGAGACATATTTGGTTTGTATTTCAAATGTGTGGAAAGTACAAGCAAGCACCTTGATAGCACACAAACAAAAAAATGTAGTGAATGTCTGTAGAAAACAGATTCAGGGATCCCTGGGTGGCGCAGCGGTTTGGCGCCTGCCTTTGGCCCAGGGTGCGATCCTGGAGACCCGGGATCGAATCCCACATCGGGCTCCCGGTGCATGGAGCCTGCTTCTCCCTCTGCCTGTGTCTCTGCCTCTCTCTCTCTCTCTCTCTCTCTCTCTCTGTGACTATCATAAATAAATAAAATTTAAAAAAAAAAAGAAAGAAAACAGATTCATCAAGATAGTTTAAATACAGAGGCTCAAATAAAGGGATTGCTTTGGAATTTAAAAGAAAGGTGAAAAAGGTTAAGGCATTCAGGTTCTAATGAAATTAGTTGCCATTCACATGGCTACATGTCTCAATAGCAAGGAAATATTTTATTTAGTCTTGGAAGCTGAGAACATAGAGAGAGAAGTGATAAAATGGAATAGTTATTGCCCAAGACAGAGCACAGAGACTCTCATAGAGGAACACCAATTCTCTTCCTATTCTCAATCTTCTTCCATTGGATGAGCACAAGAAGCCAACTGGCAAGAGCACTCATATGACTGAGTCCAGCTTTATGGTGCAGAGTCAGGCAGACCAGATGGATAAAGTAGAAGTGAAGAAACACACATAGCATACATATACACCAAAGCAAAGTCAAAATATAAGTGACAATAACTGATAAAACAATAAAATGACTAATTTTATAAAGAAATCTTCATATTCAGTAATAAAGTCAATAGGAAAAGTAGCAAGATACAAGTAAACCATTCAGAGAAAATGAGATGTATAGGGCAAACACTATGAACTGATGCTTAATAACATTGAAATATAATACATCGAACTTAAAACTGTACTCAATAAACACTCACCTATCACCCATCTTTCATCCTCAGAATGACGAGAGTTAAGTTTTTGAGTATAATTTTTTTGACAAAGATGGATAGATGGGCTTACTTATATATAAGTAGGAAGATAAATTTACACCTATCCAAGAAGGACAATTGTGTTCTCCCTCTGTTTCCAGCTCCTCTCTGGAAGGAATTTGTCCATACCTGTAGTACTCCAAGAGCTGCCACCTGAGAGATGGGACCCTAAGTTTCCCTAGCTCTGAGAACCAATAAGGTTTGTTTAATATCAGTCCCACAGAACTATAGCAAACAAACAAACAAACAAACAACTGTTGTTAAACAGATATGCAAGTATTTCCCTACAGCTATAGCTCTGGACTCAGGGTAAAACAAACAGACAAAATTGCTCACTTCCCAGATTCTCCTGGGAGGAGTTTGACTGTATACTTTACCAGCTACAGCCTGAGGGTCTGGCTTCTAAGGAGCCTGCATTTAGGTTCTGATGTGATATTCCTGGGAGGCCAACAGAACTGGTGGGCACTTCCCCAAATTCTCTCTCTGGCTCTCTCCTACAATAAAATTGAGTCTCCAGCTGTTCCCTAAAAGGAGCTTGTCCACACATCTAGCATACTAACTTCAATAGGTATTATCTGAGAGATGAGCCCTCATATCATTTAGTTCTGATAGCCAATGGGAATTGTCATTTATGACTTCCATAGGATCATATTAAACAACAAAAAAGTTTTTTTTTTAAACATGTGTGCAAATACTTCCTGTAGGTATCCTCTCTGAGCTCAAGACAGAGGGAGCAGATAAAAATGCCTATCTTCCAGTTTCTCCTTAAAGGTTATTTGACTTCATAAAATCTCTCCTGCAGCCTGAGGGTCTTGCTTCTATTTATCTTGAATTTGATTGCTGATCAGGATCTTTTAGGGAGCCCAAAGAGCTGGTCAGCAAATCCTTCCCATCTTCCATGGCTCACTCCACAGTAAAATCAGATTTCCAGCTTTACCCAGAAAGGAGATTGTTCAAACATTTACCACCTCAACTCTGATGGCTGTCAGTAGAGAGACTGGTTCTGAAGTCTCTCAGCACTGAACACTGATGGGACTCAGCATTTATGAATCCCAAGGGACGTAAAACAACAAGGTGGCAACTTTGATGCACAAACACTGCCACACAGTTCCCCTACCTCGGCAAATAGGGAGTAGGCAAAAACACCTAACTCCCAAGTTCTCCCTGAGAGGGAGGAGCTATATTTCAAATCTAACATCCTGACTTTCCCAGCTCATGCCTGCAGGCTGGGCTTCTCATTAAACTCCCTCAGGGAGCTGAAGGGGAAAGCAATCAGTAGTATTTTGGAAGCCTGAACAGCTGAATGTGCCATTGAGACACTGATGTGTTGACATGCCCTCATTTATTGGGAGCCACTAAAAACAAAGATGGCACCTTGGGAAAATACAGAAATTTGAATGGCAAATAGGAGCTCAAGTAAAGATGATTGAAGAGGTTTACCTCCTATGTAAGATCAGTCTGTCAAGGCTGAGAGAGGTGACTGTTTTATCTAATGCGCACAAAGCAATGCAAGAATGAAGAAAAATGAAGAAACAAGGAGCTATGTTCTAAACAACAGAACAAGGTAAATCTCCAGATACTGACCTTAATGAAATGGAGGTACATGATTTTTACCCGATATGGAGTTCAAAATAATGCTCATAAATTGCTCACCAATGTATGAACTAAATAATATTTTAACAAAGATAGAAAATATTGGCCCACCTGGGTGGTTCAGTCAGTTAAGCATCTGGCTCTTATTTTAGCTCAACTCATGATCTCAGGGTCATGAGATTGAGCCCCTTATCAGGCTCCGCACTCTGCATAGAGTTTGCTTGAGATTCTCTGCCTTCCCCCTCTCCATCTGCTCCTGCATTCACTTGCTCACTCTCTCTTTCTCCCTCTAAAATAAAATTTAAAAAACTTAAAGTATTAAAAATATCAAAGAGATATGAGAAATGCCAAAAAAAAGAGAGAGAAATAAATAAGATCTCACAGAACCAATCCAAAGTTAGTAGAAGGAAAGAAATAACAAAGATCAGAGCAGGAAAAAAAGAAAAAGAAGCAAAGACTAAAAATTTTGACAATAGAAAAGATCAATGAAACTAAGAGATACTTTTTTGAAAAAAAAAACTGACAAACTTTAGTTAAACTAAGAATAAAAATGGCAGGATTCAAGTAAATTAAATCATAAATGAAATAGAAGATATTAGAACTGATAACACAACATACTAAGGATCATAAGAGGGTACTATGAACCATCATATGCCAACAAATTGGATTACCAAGAAGAAATGGATAAGTTCCTGAACACAGACAACCTACAAGGACTGAATTGTAGTAAAATAGAATATCTGAGCTGACCAATTACTCACAAAGAGATTAAATTAGTAATCAAATTCCTCCCAAGAAAAGTCCAGGACCAGATGGCTGAACACTGAATTCTACAAAACGCTTAAAGAAATAATTTATATATTTCTCAAATCCTTTCAACAAATAGAACACTTTCAAACTAATTTTATGAAGCCAGAATTATGCCAATATTAAAAACAGACAGGTAGCCCGGGTGGCTCAGTGGTTTAGCGCTGCCTTCACCCCAGGGCCTGACCCTGGAGACCTGGGATAGAGTCCCACGTCAAGCTCCCTGCATGGAGCCTGCTTCTCTCTCTGCCTGTGTCTCTGTCTATCTCTCCTCTCTGTGTTTCTCATGAATAAATAAATAAATAAAATCCTAAAAAAAAAAAAAAAAAGAACAGACAGAAATGGTATGAGAGAAGAAAACTATAGGCTGATACCCCTGATGAACATAGATGCACAAATACTCAACAAAATAATAGCAACCTTAATTGAACAGTACATTCAGGGAATACATTACAGGATGGAATGGAATTTATTCCTAAGATGCCAGAATGCTTCAACATATTCAAATGAATAAATGCGATCCACCACATTAATGGAATGGAAGATAAAAATCATATGATTATCTCAGTAGATTAAGAGGAATCATTTAATATCATTCCATATCCTTTCATGATCAAAACTGTCAGCAATATGGATATAAAGGGAATGTACCTCAACATAGTAGAGGCCATATATGAAAATACCACAGCTAGCATTATATACAGAGGTGAAAAGTAGAAATCCTTTTCCACTAAGATGGAACATGACAAGGTGTTCACTCTTGCCACTTTTATATAAATTATTATTGGAAGTCCCAGTCAGAGCAATTAGGAAAGAAAAATAAATAAAGACATCCAAATTAAAAAGGAGGATTTATAACTATCCCTATTTGCAGATGACTGGATACTAAAGACTTCATCAAAAAAATGTTAAAACTAATAAATGAACTCAGTAAAGTTGCAGATAAAATATAAAGAATATATATAATGCATAATATATAATAATAAATAATACAACACTTAAATATAAATTTAACAAAAGAGGTGGATGATTTGTAAACTGAAAATTATAAGACATTGATGAAAGAAATGAAGAAGACACAAATAAATGTAAAGATACTCCATGTCTGTGGATTGGAAGAATTCGTATTGCTAAAATGTCCATATCACTCTGAACAACCTACAGATTCAATATAATTGGTATAAAATTCCCATGGTGTTTTTTATAGAAATAGAAAAAAAATTCTAAAATCTGTATGTAACAACACTTCAAATAGCACAAGAAATCTTTAGAAGGAATAACAAATTAGTAGACGTCATGTTTCTTGATTTCAAATTATACTATAAAGCTATAGTAAGCAAAAGCTATGGTATTAGAACAAAAATAGACGCATAGTTCAATGGAACAGCATAGATAGCCTAGAAATAAATCCATGTATATATGGTCAATTATTTCTCAACAAAGGCAACAAGAATGCTGTCGGGAAAGGATAAACTTTTTAATAAATAGTATTGGGGAAACTGGATACATACATGCAAAAGAATGAAATTAGAGCCCTATGTTATACCATATACTAAAATCAACTCAAAATTGATTAAAAGCTTGAACGAAAGACTGAAAATCATAAACACTTAGAAAAAAAATAGAGGGTGAGTTCTTTGACAGTGGTCTAGTTAATGATTTTTTTTTTTGGATATTACATCAAAAGCAAAAAAGACAGTAAACACTAAAATTAATGTATTAGGCTACATCAAACTAAAAAGCTTCTGCACATCAAAAGAAACCACCAACAAAAAGAGAAGACAAGCTATGGAATGGGAGAAAATATTACAAATTACATATTCTCTAAGGGGTTAATATCCAAATTATATAAGTAACTCATACAACTGAATAGCAAAAATAAATCCAAACAACCCAACAGATATCTGGGTAAAAAACCTTGATAGGCATTTTTCCAAAGAAGATGTACAAATGGCCAACAGGTGTATGAAAAGGTGCTCAATTAACATCAATAATTATCAGGGAAATGCAAACCGAACCACAATGAGGTATCACGTCATACCTTTTAGGATATATATTCAAAAAGACAATAATAAATATTCATGAGGAGGTGCAGAAAAGGGATCATTTGTACATAGCTGCTAGGAGAGTAAGCTAGTATTTCCACCAGGGAACAATATAAAAGTTCCTCAAGGAATTAAAAATAGAAGTAATGATCCAGCAATTCCGCTGCTGGTGTATATCCAAAGGAAACAAAAGAATTATCTCAAAGAGACATCTATTCCCATATTTGCTGCTGTTTTATTCACAATAGCCAATGTATGGAAACAGCCTAGACGTATGTGAACTGATGAGTGAATAAAGAAAATGTGGTGTATATGCAAACAAATAAAGTATTAGCTATGTATACCTTTTTTTAAAAAGGAAATTCTGTCATTTGCAACAACACAGATAAACTGGAGGGCATTATGCTAAGTGAAATAAGCCAGAGGGGAAAAATTGTGAACTCATATCTACTGAGAGTAGAATGGTGATTTCCAGGGACTGGGGAAGGGAAAAATGGGGAGAAGTTGGTTAAAGTGTAAACACTTTCAGTTATAAGATGGATAAAGTCTGAGAATCTCATATACAGTATACATATACTTGACTACACTTGAAACTAAAAGGTTCTGAAAGAATAGAACTTAGTGACATACCAAAAAAAAAAGATGTTAATATTGGAAGTGATTAATGTGTTAATTACTTTGATTGTGAGAATATCTTCATGATGTATACATATATTAAATCATTACATTGTGCACTTTTTTTTTTACAGATTTTATTTATTTATTTGAGAGAGAGAGAGTGGTGTAGGGGCAGAGGGAGAAGCAGACTCCCTACTGACCAGGGAGCTTTGAGTGGTTTATCCCAGGACCCTGAGATCACGTCCCGAACTGAAGTCAGATGGTTGACTGACTCAGCCACTCAGGTGCCTCATACACTGTGCACTTTAAATATATTACTTTTTTTTTTTTTTGGTCAATTAGACTCAATAAAACTGAAAGAAAAAAGAAACGGTTTTTGAAATTTTAGTGCAGTTTCACTATAGTAGAATTAATTCTACTAATGTAGTTCCATATATGTGAAATAACACATTAAATTATTATGTGTGGTACTAATAGTATGGTCAAAAATTGAGAAAATTCCATCTCCCTAGTTGCAGCACAGAATGAAAAATAAGATTATTTTGTCCTGATGTTTGTTATTATTGAAGAAATCTGCTGCTACTAAAAATATAAGGGATTGACATAAAATTTCTTTAAATACAGGGAGATATTATTGTTGTACTTTATATTTCTTTGCTGATACTGAATGACCATGAAGCTGATATAACCCAAACTTAAAAAAAATTGTGATATTTCCATCAATAAATGAAAAATATGTATAACTCCATCTGATATCAGTTAGACATTCAATTTTTGATAGCATTAATATCGTCAAATCAACAATATTCATCATTAAAGATATATATTTAAATCAGAATTAAATAATTTTGTAGATATGTGTATATTTTTTGAAGACTAAATGTGAAAAAGAACATATAGAATACTGTTTAAATCTAGGAAGATCAGAGAAAAACCAAGCAAAAAATATTAACTCCACTCAAAAACTGTATTCAGACTTCTGAAAACCAAAGACAAAGAGAAAACCGACAAAGATGAAAGGGAAAACAAACACTTGCCTAGAAAGGAACAATTATAAGATTTATAGATTATAGCACTTTCTCATCGGAAACCATGCAAACAAAAGAGGGTACAGTGACATGCTTAAAGTGATAAGAGGAGCATAAACACACTGCTATAGAATTCTGTGTTCAGTGGAATTATCCTTCAAATGTGAAAGAAAAGCGCAGATTTTTCTCATATTTAGAAATGCATATTTCAAACTTGAAGGCAGTGACTAAAAAGAAAATTAAAAAGAAGTGTAATGGGGATGCTAAAAGAGGAGGTACAGAAGTATAACTATATGAAAATAATCAGTTAAAAACAGAAAGCAAAAAAAAAGAAGGAACATAAATACATAAAATGAATAGAAAAAAATTACAAATAGAATAGGTATTAATTCAACATCCATAATCAACTTCATATGTGAATAATCTATAATCAATTAAAAGAACAGCAATTGTCAGTGTGAATAACACTCAAGACCAAGTTATATGTTGCCTATTATTATTTTTTTAAGATTTAATTTATTTATTCATGAGAGACACAGAGAGAGAGAGAGAGAGGCAGAGACACAGGCAGAGGGAAAAGCAGGCTCCATGCAGGGAGCCAGATGTGGGACTCGATCCCGGGTCTCCAGGATCACATCCTGGGATGAAGGCGGCACTAAACTGCTGAGCCACCTGGGCTGCCACATATGGTGCCTATTAAAAATCGTCTTTATTTATAAAAATTAAGATAGATTAAGTAAAATGATGGGAAAATATGTCATATTAGCGTTCACTAAAATGAAGCAGGAACAGCTACATTAATTTTCATAAAATAGATCTTAGAACATGAAAAATTTTCAGGAGTAATGAGAGGAATTGAGTGATGATAAAAGAGTTATTTCTCAAAAAAAAAAAATCCTAAACACTTGTGTCTTTAACAATAGATCATCAGAATAGGGGAGGTAAAAACTGGAAGAACTACAAGAGAAAGATAAATATACCCCCGGATACTTCAACACCTCTCTTGCAGTAATGCTAGATCAAGGAGGCAAGAATTAACAAGGATCTGTTTGGCTTCAATTTGCTACATTCTTTTCCAGAAAATAGAAGCAGAATGAATACTTCCTGACTCATTCTTTAAAAAGGCCAGTGTTACTCTAGTTCCAAAACCAGATAAAGACATCATAAAAGAGGAAAACTGCAGAGCACTGTCTCTCATGAACACATAGCAGAAATCCTCAACATAATATTAGCAAATCAGATCCAACAATGTAGACAAAGTATTATGCCCAACAACCAAACAGGATATGCAAGGCTATTTCAACTTTGGAAAGTCCATCAGTGCCGCAACCCACTACATCAACAGGTTAAAATAAATTGATGTGGAAAAAGCATCTGCAGATGTTTGACAAAATTGATTATGGATTCCACAAAAGAAAAAAAACCACTTAGCAAACTAAAAAGAGGCGCTCAACTTCATAAAGAACATCTCAAAAAAATGGTAGCTAATATCATCCTTATCAGGAAGAGACAAGACACTTCCTTCTTAAGACTGAAAAACAGCAACATGTCTTTGGTCAGATTTACACATCTATTCAAAACTCAGATGTTTCCAGGATGGAAGTATGAAGGTTGGATAGGAGAAGCACAGGAGGAAAATGAGCGGCATTGTTAAAGTTGGCTCATGGCACCACATGTTTATGAAAATCCATAGAATTTACAGAACAAAGAATGGATCTTGATGTCAGGAGATAGAATAATTTAAGAGGTCCAGGCATAACACGTTGAAATGTAAGACCGTGACATAAGAATCTAACTGTATTAGAGATATAAGAAGGAATCTTACTCAAGGGGATGGGGGGAAATGATGGTGAGCTAAATCACTTTGGAAATTAATGGGGTCTGTAGGACTAGAGGCAACAGAAACTTGCACACAAGCACTGTGCTTTAGGAGGTGATCCAGTGGCTGGGTCTGTTAGGTGTCCAAGTGTTGGTCTCAGGGTTCTGAGTTCAAGTTCTACATTGGGCCCCATGCTGGATGTAGAGCCTACCTAAAAACAAAACAAAACACTTGCTTTAATAGATAAAATGGTTTCCTATAGAGTTATGGATTAACACTTGTGAACCCACTATAGGAGCACACTAGTTTTAAACTATTAAGTAAATGTTTGGTGGACAGCGCAAACTAGGTGTCTCCTTGCTGTAACTGGAAGTTACAGATGAGCAAGGGGAAGAGGCTGCAATGATCCATGTGCTACTGGGTTAGAGTTGGAGATATCAGAATGAGCTGTATTTTGCTTAATAAAAATATAGATGACTTCATACAGAAACATTTATAAATATGTCCACATATATGGGTTAATATGCAACTATATTATATCCTGACAATAAACTAACAGGATCTCACTTCTTAGGTGTAGGCTGTGCATAGATTAAAAGAAAGATTATTTTAACAACAACAACCAAAAAAACCCTCATTGAGTAACAAAAATAAAACCACAACTATAGAAACTCAGAGCTTTTTACTTCCTGAGCACCCAAACAGAGAACAATTATGGTTTAATCTGACATTGGATGGGGATATGAGTTAATAACATGAATGGTGTAAGATTTGAAAATTAGTAAGTAAAAGCATAAAATACATGCCTTAAATTTAGTTGTAGAACACTCTTTTTCATTGAGAAGATATATTATACACTTTGAAAATGATCAATCTTCCCAAAATTCTCTGTAATTTCTTTGCAGAATGTGATAGATATTCAGCAATAGAGTTTTAAGATGAGAAGACATGCAGAGGTTCAGAAATTATGGGATCCAAACACTGGGAACTGAAAAGTAGGGAAGGGTGGATTTCAATTGCGTGAAAGAGGAAGAAAATCCCTTAGATGTGTGGACAACAGGGAAGACATTAAAAAAAAAAAAAGACATTACTACCTTAAATAACAAGACAAGGTTTTGCTGTTTAAGTGATTCAATCTGCATGTGGTCACAAAAACAAAGTAATATTTGGTAGAATGAAGATGAACAGCACAGACACAGAAACATAAACTAATTTGTGTTGGGAGAGGCAGCTGTTGTCTGTTTTCATAGTGATGGAAAACCTCACTTTTTCAAGTTTCCCTTAAAACTCCCTCACTTGGCTTGGAAATGGGAGCAGCAGAGTTTTTTCTGGAATGTAACAATCTTCTGAAAAGAACTCTTTCTCTCTCTGCTCTTTATTTAGTCTTTTCTTACAGATGGACTCAAGCTAGTCTTTGCTATTACAATTTTGAGCTTCAACAAATATTTCTAGAACTAAGAAAATTCCTTTTAAAAAGCCGTTGTAGGTATAATGGGTATTATTTCTCTAGTGCCTTCTGTCAGAGGGACTGAATGCAGCTCCAAGTACTAGGAATACTACTTCCAGTAGGATAACAAAAATCAAGATTTTATTTTTCTCACATGGACAAGAAGTCCGACCAAAGGGAGGAGAGAGAGCTGCAGACTGTGCCCACCTGATAAGACAGAGGTGTCACAATCCCAAGCGCCTATATATATATATATATATATATATATATATATATATATAAAACCAACTTTAGGATCTAGATTTTGTCAACTTTGTCTCATGGTTGCAAGTCAGCACCTCCTCCTACATCGCCTAGTGGCTCACAAAGGAGTAAAGACCTGTGGAAAAGACCTTTTAAAGATCTGTGTCCTTTGCATAGGGCCATTCCGTGAATTGTTGCTTATTCACCACTCTTAGCTTCACAGGAGGCCAGGTGTGTTCCTGTACTTAACAAAATCAAAGTCCTGAGAATAAAACACGGGGAGAATTTGACATTGGATGCGCGGATAACAGTTTCTATTATATCTCCTCAAAAGTCTAGACAACACACACATGCAGAGACACACACAGATGGTCAATGTCCTCATTTTACTTATACAAGGAAGTCGTCTGCCATTTGACTGCTTATACAAATACTTTCCTTTTTTTTCCCCCAAAGATTCGTTTATTTATTCGTGAGACAAGAGAGAGAGGCAGAGACACAGGCAGAGGGAGAAGCAGGCTCCCTGCGGGGAGCCCGACATGGGACTCGATCCCAGGGCCCCGGGGTCATGCCCTGAGCAGAAGACGTAGATGCTCAACCGCTGGGCCACCCAGGCATCCCTACAAATACTTCCAATTTAACATTGAAGTCTGAAACAAATTCTGCCAAGGTTTAATCTTTATAGCAAAAACTTTAGAAAAGTTACCTTTTTCCTTTTTATTTATTCATTTATGAGGATGGTAAGCTATAAGATAGGCCTCCCTCTATATGAGTAAGAAAAGGAATACTTACCAGAAACATAATATTTCAAGTAAAGAGTCAATTTATTTTGAATAAAGAATTATTTCTTTTGGATGAAGACAGATGAATATGGGGCTAGAGCAAGAAAAAACAGTCAAATTAAATGAGTTGAGTGATGTGACCAACATTCCTCTTTACTTGAAATAATATGAATTAGAGTTATTCCAATAGAAATGTAATATTTTAAGACTTACGATTAACAATCTATTTGTTAAGAATCTTATTTCCAATAAAAGTGTAATTGTTGCATAGAGGAAGTTCATGGACTTTGAGTGGCCCTAATGTTTGTCTTCAGTCTAGAACTTCCTGGGATTTCTAGGATAGTAGTGGACGCAAGGAAGATAATCACAAGCGTCTATTAATGACTAGTATGTGGGAGAAATTCTCATATTCATAACTGTGACTAATCCCAGAAATTTTGTGAAATAAGTAGTATTCTCTCTCTCTCTTTTTTTCCTTTCTTTCTTTTTCTTTTCTTTCTTTTTTTTTTTTTTTTTGCTACTGGTAATTTTATAACTAAAACTACTAATCATGAAACGATAACATTTAAGTTGAATGTAAGCTAAACCAAAGCAGCCAATTATGCAGAGATATTAAACACTGGTTTAGGGAAGATTTAACAATAATTTGACAGTTTCAGTTATATTACTTTTTAATTTATTTTTTAAAAGGATATACTACTTCATTTTGAGATTTCCACTTTTACTGAGAGTACTTTTATAGGAAATTTCCTTGTCTATTATGCCATCCATGCAAGTCTTGTTTTTTTGAAAAATGAATAGACAAGTGCTTCGTTAAGGAATCTCTGAAAGATCCTCAATAGGTTGGGGAAGGTCTTTTTCTCTCTTTGACCTTTTGAAATTGTATTTTAGAATAGGAAACGGTCTTCCATTCAGAGCAAGCCTCATTATGTCTGTTGCAGTTTCTCTCCACTTAAGCCAGGAGGAGGTTATTAAACATCTTTCAGAGAGAAATGCGTGGAGTAGTCAGAAGAGATGCTTATGTTAATGTGGACTGGTTCAGGCCTCTTTTTGTCATGAAATAATTACTGTTGCAAAATACCAGCAGGTGTTGAAAGAGCAGGATTAATTTGTAAGAGTTGAATGACATCATTTCAAATGGCTTATTAAACACTAATTAGATTTCGAATTGTGTGACTCCCCATATCCTTATGTCAGGATGGGAAAGTTTAAACATCTGCTTTCTCTATGATGGAGGTGAGTAAGGTTACAGTTTAATTTTCATAGGTGACAGTTTATCAAATGAAATCAAAATGGAGATATCCAGCATCATGTTTTATAAAATGGAGAGTATATTTAAATCTCCATTTCTGTCCTCAGTGTTCTTAGCCAATTAAGTGACTGTATTAAGCGGTATAATTCCTTGATCTGCTGTTTGTAATTCAACGCATTTATGTAATGAGGTTACTTCAGATGTATTGTTGAGTAAGAACACTGAGACTCCTGGATTAAAGAAAACTCAAAGAATGGTCAAACTCAGTGCTGAATAATACCACATTTTGTCTTTATAAATGTAGACGGTGCAACATTTTATGTATTCAGCGTAACACGTTTTGTTCTAGAAAGCAAAGATATAAATATACAAAATACTTAAAGCTCTCTGAGGATATAGTATTAAACTAATGTAATGATCTTAAAGAATCACATGAATGAAAATAAAAAAAGAATCACATGAACTAGTTATAACTAGATGCAATATCTTTCAGAAAGATGAGTTATGCTTCAGCCTATTAGACGCAATTGCATATACACTGGAATTTGGGTCAAGATAACAGCAGATATAACAAAACATATTACATTCTGAACTGACAACCTGTTGCCACTGTCTTAACATGCAAACAAAATAAAAGGACAGAACGATGCTGAATGCCAACTGATTACCCTCACTCCCCAGTGAAACGCATTTCACCTTTACCCTCCAAATGTACGCGGAAATTTGCAGAGTAAAATTCCCCTAACGTCATAACAGTGACTTCCTGTCCCAGCACCGGTACCTGTGTCTTCCTCCTTTTGACCCTCCACCGCACACCTGATGCTCCAGTGAGCTGCTGAGCCAGACTGGAGCCAGATGCAAAAGAAAAAGAAAATATGCATTGTCATACATGCTTATCAAAATACCCTCCCAAGTCTTGAACCTGCAGAAAAGCTAATAAAATCTCTACAACTAAAAATTAGCATTATATTTAAATCCCTTTGTTGCCCAATCTGTTACCATGCCATCATCAGGCCTCATAAAGCGATGGGGTAGGGGCACCTGGGTGGCTCAGTGCTTGAGCATCTGCCTTTGGTTCAGGTTGTGATCTCAGGGTCCTGGGATCAAGTCCTGCATGGGGCTCCCTGCGAGGATCCTGCTTCTCCCTCCGCCTATGTCTCTGCCTCTCTCTGTGTGTCTCTCAGGAATAAATAAATAAAATCATTTTTTTTTTAAGAAGCAATAGGGTGGAGTGGGGCAGCAGGGAACCATGTGTGATCACAGTGCACTGTTTCCCTTTCAACAAAAACACAGGCTCATATGACAACAGCTTTTCTTTACAACATTTCTATAGTCTATTATGGATATTAGACATTAATTTTGTGTTTATGCTTTAAAATATTGCATAAAAATGATTGTCTGGATTACTGAGGTTTTATTTGAATTCCTTTAAATTTTGCTCCAAAGCAAGTCCCCTCAGCCTTATCAGCTCTGAGTTTAGTATTTCAGAAGTAGTCCATGTTTGATCTCACCAATGGTGGGCTTTTTCTTTTTTTTCTTTTTTCTTTTCTTTTTTTTTTTTTTTTGCATTTGTTTTCCCACTTATTCCCAGATTTTCTAATAAAAAACAAGTCAGATATAAACAAATATATAATATTTACAATTATGTTGTTGATTTTTCAGTTTGCCTGTTTGCTTTTATTTCCTACGCCTCCTCATCCTTATGTCCACAGTAAAAGCAAGTTCCATCAAAATAGGAACCCATGTCTTCCACTGGTCTTCTATCAGCTTTCCTGGCACACAATAGACACCCAAAGACTCTATATTGGATGAATGATTGTATAGTTTTGGTTTGCTCCATTTTTGTTTTTGTTGTGTGTGTGTGTGTGTTTTCCTTTAAGCATGGGACATGTAGTTTTCTGGGAAAAAAAAAATAAGTTATCATTTCCCTGGGAATTTACCAATTACCATTTAATGTATGCAATCAAAGAGAGGAAAATTGAAATTATATCATTTATAATCACTCATGCAAGCTCTGTTGGCCATTTATTTCAAAACATAGGCAAGAATGTCCATGCTGATATTAGCCTATGCAAAGAGGTACCCACTGGGTGTTATTAATGGTAACAAAGCCGCTGTGCCTTAGGTAGAAGTTCTGTTTTGAAGTCATCACAGTTGAGGCCAGGGTGCATATTCTGCAAAATATGTTATGTGTTATGGTCAATAATTTATCATATAACCAAAGGGAATAGTTAAGATTTGAAAGGTCTGATATCTTTGCATGAGAGCTAATTTACCTGCGGTGTACCGGACATATTGAAAAGGTATTATCTAGTGCTAAAGACAATAGGGCAATGAGTTAGCAAGGTTTTCTGGCAGGATATTAGAGAAAATATTAACAACAGGGACAGATCTAGAATAAAAGTACCTTAAAAAGATCAGATAGGAGAAATCTCATCCTTTCAATTACTATAGACCTAAAATTAGCTTACCATAGACCATACACCATATTGTGTCATTTTTTAACCAGACTCTTTGAATTGATTGATTGATGATTCATTTATTCATTCATTTCAAAATACCATATTTAGCAATTTCTATCATCTGCATTGCTTTGTCCTAGATAGTGGGGACATGGAATGAATGATATTTTAAAATAACCAAAGATATGAATAACCAAACGTTGAATATTAAGCAACAACCTAGTTCTAAAAATAGTTGAAATGTAAATAGAGCTCATCTCAGGACTATGCCAGTATTAATACGGATTGAAAGGTTTTATAAGATGAAAGGCAAAATATCACTCATTGTGACATATTTCTAAGGGAATAAGTGGGTAGCAAGAGTACAGAACAGCTATATTTCTATCTCCAATAAAAATAGAATATTGGATGATAGAATGTTGCTGTGACTGTTTTGTCTCTTGCTCAGAAAAAAAGTTTTATTAACTGTTTGATCTATCCAATTGACTTTGCAAAAATCAATTGTTAAGACTGATGAAAGCTCTGATTGAGGGGGAAAATGGTCCTGTAGCAACATGCAGCAGGAACTCGTCTTAATCCACACAAGCCAAATGAAACTGTAAAATGGACAGTTTCTAGAGATCTAACAAAAGTAAAAATAATGTAATCATAAAATATGTGCTTGGCAAAATGCCTTATATATTTTGGCGTCATTTTCCAGTTCAATATTTTTATAGTGAAATAGACAATACTCTTTATAAGAGCACTAACCAAGCATTTTGAAATTTTTATTTAGATCCCTGTTCAGTGAATCAATATTACCTGTTCACACCTTGATTCTGACCTCACAGCAGCGCCACCACTAAGACTAGTGCAGTGGTTCAGATTCTGAATGTTTTGCTTATGTCACAGTCCTTAAACATTCCATTTAATGAGCAGTAGTGACCTTTTCAACCTAAATGTACACTCTTGGTTAAGTTGTAGTTTTTTTTTCATCTTACATTGCTTTGATGGCACAGTATTTAATAATATGAGTTAAAGAGAGCAACTCAAATTCTTTATGGGGTTAAATTTCTATATTCAGGTTACTGAGAGCATTACTCAAAATACTAGTAGAATTGTAGGAGAATATAGTGATTCTGCATTAATCTACTGTATAGCCTCTTAGATGATGTTTTGCTGGCTGCATCTGTTTTATTATAGTATTTGTTTTAATTTTGCAGTAGTTGATAAAAGTTTTATCCTTGCATTTTTACTATTTCAGCCCCTACCCAAATTCTTTTGTGGGGAGCCCCCCTATGAAAATAGTGTTCTGTCTAAAAAAGTTACAGTTAGCTATGTTATTGACCCATCCATATAGGAAAATCTATGAGTAACAAAAAAAAAGACGGAATATTAAGTCTAATATCACTTTCAGTTGAGAAGTAGGTATTGTTTGTGTGTTGTATCCAATCCATGTCTGCAAAGAATCAAGTTAATTCTATGTTAACAAATCATGTAAATTTATAAATCCTTTTAAAATTCACCTATAACCCCAAACCTTTGGTAGGGTAGGAACTTAACGTCAAGTGGTGACAGTCAACAAGCCCACGTGGGTGTCATGTGGGCCAACTCCCCCTCCCCACTTTCTGTAAAGTTTCTCTTGACTCTGCACAAGTCTTGCCCCATCCCCTTCTGTCATTCTACCTTTAAGGCACTCAGTTCTGCACAAATCAGAATGAATTTAGCTCTTTCCCCCACCATCAGTAGTTACTGAATAAAATCTGTACTGATCTAACTGGTATCTGCTGTTGTCTTTGACAGGTATATGATAAAATATGATATAATCCTGGGAAAATATGGCTGTAGAGAACAATTTACAAAAAGTGTATATAATACATACATGTGCATACACATATGTATGGGTTTGAATACACAGGTACATATTTATATATATTTTAAACACACCTAAACACACCTGGAAGAGAGACAGTCCTTATATATCATGCAGTTTGCTGACATTTATGCAAAGGACTTGTTGGTGGTGATAGGGACAGGAGAGTGCTGTAAAGACTCACTACAACCCATTGGAGTAACACATGGTGAATAATGCAAGTACATGGGACTTTTGTCTTCTCACTTCATTCGTGTACTTCATTAAAGAAAATCATTTAGTAAATTGAAGAAAATTAAGAAGAGTTAAAAAAGAATAAAAATAAATCAATCAAGCCCTTCGGAACTATGAATAACCCTTCAGTGATTGGAGGTTTTCATATTCCACTGTGATTTTAAAGTTACTTTGACTGAGTTACAGTTACTGAGGTCTGTTTAAAATAGATTATTTGTAGTATTTGTTAATGTGGTAGTTTTTCTTTTTGTTTAAAGATTTATTTGTTTGTTTGAGAGACTGAGCAGGGGGAGGGGCAGAGGGAGAAGGAGAGAAACTCAAGTGGACTCTGCACTGAGTGAGGAGTCCACCTTGGGCTTGATCTCACAACCTTGAGATCACACTCTGAGCTGAAATCAAGAATTGGATACTCAACTGACTGAGACACCCAGGTGCCCCAATGTGACAGTTTTTCTAATAGCAAAAGTAGTGATTACAAGAACACAAATTCTGAAGCCTGGTCTCAAATTACAGCACTCACCCATGTTGGCTGTGTGACCAGGCCAACTTGCTTAACCCATTCCATGCATGAACTTCCACGGCACTTTAAACAGTAGTAGTCATTGAATATATACTATACTGTTATATATGTAAAATCTTCTATGAAAACCTCATTTACATTTTACTAATTTTATCATCCAAAGAGGGGGAAAAAATGTGTTGACGTTTTTTCACTTGTTGTCTTATGGGAAATAGTTTTAAGAGTTCTGTTAGAGTATAAAAATCCATGATTCCTCATTTTTTATAAATTCTTCATTGTGACAAAACATAGTGATGCTTGCTGAAATATTTAATGTTCATCTTTTTCCTTGATTTTTAATTCCTGAATGTTAAAAAACATTTCAATATGAAGTTTTATTTTTAATAGCCCAATATTTTGTTTGTTTCATTTTCAGATATACACTTTTTACACAAATCTAGGTAGATATTTTTGTTTGATCAAATATAAGAATCAAGTTTTTGCCATTGTAATAGGAGAATTTAAGCTGTAAGATTTAACAAATCTCTAGTTAAACTGATATATTTTGTTCTTCAGTTCTAGACCACTGCAAGTGACTATAGCAGTAAAGTGAGTCAGATAATTTTTTGGTTTTCCAGTGCTTATAAAAACTATGTTTTGTACTATGTTTTAGGCTATTAAGTGTGGAGCACACATTTAAAAAAACAATGCACATACCTTAATTAAAAATAGTTTACTGCTAAAAAGTGCTAACCATCATCTGAGCTTTTAGTGAGTCATAATCAATAATCAAAGATCGCTATAACCAATATAGTAATAATGAAAAAGTTTGAAATATTTTGAGAATTACCAATATTTGGCACATACACAAAGTGAGCAAGTGCTGTTGGTAAAATGATGCCAATAGATCTCAATTTATATAAAAAATAAAGCAATATCTGTGAGGTGCAATAAAGTAAAATGGAATAAAATGAGGTATGTATGCCTATGGTCTTCTATATTTTTTTTAATTATTTATTTGTGATAGTCACACACAGAGAGAGAGAGAGAGAGAGAGAGAGAGAGAGAGAGAGAGAGGCAGAGACACAGGCAGAGGGAGAAGCAGGCTCCATGCACCGGGAGCCCGACGTGGGACTCGATCCCGGGTCTCCAGGATCACGTCCTGGGCCAAAGGCAGGCACAAACCACTGCGCCACCCAGGGATCCCCCCTTTTTTTTTTTATTTATTTATGATAGGGTCTTCTATATTTTATTCAAAGTTTGGTTTTTATGGGTTTCTTTGTTTTTTCCTCTATTAATATATTTTGACAAGTACACATTTTTAATTTCTAGTAATTTTAAATGTATGCATATATCTTTTATACTTTTGACACTTTTCATAACATTTTGAAAATTTTAAATTTTAATATTTTTTTATATTTAGTTTTAGGTATATTTACATTGTCAATTGACACTTTCATTTTTAACTGTTTGTATTATAGTGCAATAATATGGCAATACCTTTACAACACATTTATAATTCTCAAGTGGTTTTGATTTGCCTCATTATGAAAGTTTCCCTTATATATATGAGAATATATGACTTAATCCCCCTTGTTTTCCACTGCAAACAGCTTGATATGGCTTTGAATTTTTGGTAACAGAATCCTCTTTAAAACTCTCTGCAAGGGATCCCTGGGTGGCGCAGCGGTTTGGCGCCTGCCTTTGGCCCAGGGCGCGATCCTGGAGTCCCGGGATCGAATCCCAAGTCGGGCTCCCAGTACATGGAGCCTGCTTCTCCCTCTGCCTGTGTCTCTGCCTCTCTCTCTCTCTCTGTGTGACTATCATAAATAAATTTAAAAAAAATAAAAAATAAATAAAACTCTCTGCAGTGCATTTTGCTCTCACATTTAGTTTTGTCAAAGCTGAAGGTTTTTTTTTTTAATTTTTATGTATATTTTAAGATTTTATGTTTTTATTCCTGAAAGGAATAGAGGCAGAGATATAGGCAGAGGGAGAAGCAGGCTCCATGTAGGGATCCCCATGGGGTCTCCATCTCAGGACCCTGGGGTCACGACCCGAGCCAAAAGGCAGATGCTCAACTACAAAGCCACTGAGGCACCCCAAAGTTGGAGTTTATAAAAGCAATTTTTTTGGCTGTTTTGGAATTTATTTTTATTTCTTTATGTACATTGTTTAAAGTTTCTTTTGCATCTGTGGAAGTCTGTAGTACATTGTCTTTATCTGCAGCACTGAAGTGTGGAACTGACCTCTTACCAGGCTTTGAGATGCAGTGTAACACAATGTATTTCTTGTTTAATAAAGCATAAAAAACAGAACCTGAAAGAAAATTCACATTTAGAATAAAAACAAATTAGCAAATGTATTTCAAAATAGAAGCACAACATTATGTTTTCATTTAATATTGTAAGTTTAAAGTGAGAATGCCATATGGACAAAAAAACAGCCCCAAAACTATGAGTATGAAGAAGAACTCTTTTGAAAGAAGCACAGATATGAAACGTGTGGTGAATAAATAATAGTAAAGAATGGGAGACTCTCTGACCCATTTTCTCAAGAAATAGGTCCAAGGTAATCCATGGTTTGTAGATGAAACAATATTCATGAGAAGAAGACCATGTGTGGGACCACTGATTGACTATACTCAAGAGTAATTCAGTGAAAATACTTCAGTATAATATGGTATGAAAAAATGTAATAAATCCCAATATTTTATTTGTTAGAAACTCTTTCTGAATGCAACAAAGATCAGAGAAATGGTGAGTGGTTAGTACTGGGAGTCTGGAACTGTGTGTCCCTTTTGATGACGTGAAGGTAATGATGACTACAGCAGAGTGAGGGTTAACTCAGAAGGCGCCAGGACACCGAGAACCAGTTACAGTTGGTGTCTTGTAGTGGCAGGAGCAAAGGTTTATACTCAGTGCAGCCAGAAGGAGAGTGTGATGAAAGAGTTTTGATAAGAAAGGAATAACCAACTAAATTGATGGTAGGAGAAAACTCAAAAGGCAAAAACATCAAATAAAAGAGTCTGTGCATCCTTTTAGACTATAACTTCTTTGAGTACAAGAACTATGCCTTATATTTTTGGTGTCTCTCCATCATCCTGTGTTTTGTTCAACATGTAGAGACAATAAATAATTGATGAATGATGAAAGAATGGCATCAAGTAAACCATGCATCATTTTTATAAAGAAAAATATATAATTATTAGATTATAATTATATTTCTACTTATTTTTATAATTGTGTATAAAGTTATAATTATTTATAAATTGCTATATAATTTTATATAACTGTTTATATATACATAAGTAGTTTGGTATTGACAGTATTTTAGAATACAGATTTCTTTTAACTTTTCATTATTGGGATCCCTGGGTGGCTCAGTGGTTTGGCCGCCTTCAGCCCAGGACATGATCCTGGAGACCCAGGATCGAGTCCCATGTCGGGCTCCCTGCATGGAGCCTGCTTCTCCCTCTGCCTGTGTCTCTGCCTCTTCTCTCAGTGTCTCTCATGAATAAATAAATAAAATCTTTTAAAAAATAACTTTTCATTATAAGTTGAGGAAGTTTTTATGTATTATGTCAAAATCTTTTAACAAATAATTGTAACTGATTTTTCTAAAATAAGGTCACTCTTACTTGGTTTCTTTTTTTAAATTTATCTACTTCCTTCCAATCCTTAAATTTGTATATTTAAATGACACACAATGCACATTTCTGGCAAATACATTTTGAGTCTCGGTTACCTAATTTCTTTTAAATAAATTGACTGCCCTGGAGAGTCTGGGTATATACTTATCTAATTAAATTCAGATCCTATTTCAAATGAAAAAGAAAGTCATACTTACAAGGTGTGAAATTATCTAAAGATGCCTTTCAATTCTTAAATGTGGTGAATATTTTAGAGTTTTTTAATTGTCTTCACAAGATGAGATTTTTAAGTTCTATTTCCATGGAAAAGTTAAAAATGATCACTCTATAATTGGTAAAAGTGAGATTCATAGTGAAAATTTCTCTGTCTCCTTAATTTTCAGATAATACTTTGATGCTCTAATTTCTGCCAAAGTAGGAAATACTTCTAATACTAAATCCCAAAATAAATGATAGAGAAGTTGAAGTAATTAGTTTCAAATGTCTTCAGTAAATAATAATTTCTAAAATGTTAAGAGTTGACCTTTTAGAGGTAGAAGGTGTTCAATAAAAGAAAGTTATCTAAAATACATTACTATTGAAAGAGTTGTTTCTCTTTTAAAGCATGATCAATACAGGAAAAAAAATACGAAGTCAGTCACTGTTTGTATATAACTGATTTATTTTAGTCAAAAACCAGATGTAAAGTGTAAAACATCTTTAAAATTATGCCTGCCTGCAATGCAGAAAAGACTGTATTTAACCTTATATTTCCTGAGGGAAAGCAGCCTCGGATGTGAACAAGGTGGTTCAGTAAAGTATGTGGGATGAATTTATAAAAGTTATAAAAGTCTTCCACTGAGATATATTGTTTTTCTCTTTCAGTTTTGTTTTTGTTTTTTTAATAGCTATCTAACTTGTCAAACCAGGATAACCTATAATGCTTAATTAGCAAAACTTGCGTGTTTTCAATTTTGTCTCTCCATATGCTGGTAATTTAGAAATTTATACTAATTAGTGTAATGGATTGCACTCAATAAGTGTTCAATAAATGTTTTTCCATTTTCTCTAAATATGAATTTCAAGGAACAATATCAAAGTTCAGTGTGGGAATTGAAAAGCTAAAATTCATTGAATATATTTTGTGGCATTAAACCTCAATATCCTGCCATAACCCATCTTTGGAGCCTCACTACATTGGTGTGTCTTTTGATTTAATAAATGATGGCCATATAGTCCTACTTGCCATATAACTCCCGGTTGCTTCTTACTTGAATACCTACTTTGACTCAGAAAAGGACCAGGGCCACTGGGCCACAGGTTTAAAGTCCTAGGTAGATCATATGTGCAACTTGATCAATTAGAACAAGAAATTTTTAGGTAAAAGTGACTTAATGAACGTGTATTTCGCAAATTTTCAGATAGATAAGTGAACAGCACATTTAACTACTGTTCTGAACGAATTCTAATATTATTCCGTTACCTGAAAATTTCTCCAAGATACAGCCTTTCAGATTTAGTCCATACCTGCTGAAATTCTGCTCTGACATTTTCAGGAACATGAAATCCTGTATAGATGGTCTCAAATATCAAAGCCTCTTCATGATAGAATATCAGATTCCTTCATCAATATGCCTTCCTGACAGGACATACATTTACCTCTGTGTAGCTTTTAGTAATTCTTTGATGCCATTGCCATATTGTGAGCTATTTTTCATATGTGGTATAGTGTGATAGAAATAATCCACAACTAGGCATTCTAAGTCCTTGCGTTTCACCCTCAGCTCTCTTGTGATCAATGTGACATCAGTGGAGACACCTTATTTCACACCCCTAAAATGTGGTTGTGACTAAATTGTCCTCCATGATTCTATTTTCCATCACTCAAGAGAGAACTACATTTATTTACTAGGTTCTTGCTCATTATTTCTACCTTTGATTTCTCTAAAAAACTCAAATTCCTTCATAACTATATGTTCTTCCCAGTACTGAATCCTAGAATGCATCTTAACATCAACTCATCTAGTATTGACCTATGTGACCGGCTTATCAAATGGCAATAGAATGAATTGGTAAGCAGAAATGAATTCTGAACTGACACCATTTGGTTTCATATGAAGTTCCACGTTTACTAGTGACCCCAGGCAGCTTTCTCAATTTGCCAGTGCCTCAGTTTCTTTCTAAGAAATCCAAACCTAGGGATGCCTGAGTGGCTCAGTGGTTGAGGCTCAGGGCATGATCTCGGGTCCAGGGCTCAAGTCCCACATCAGGCTACCTGCAAGGACCCTGCTTCTCTCTCTGCCTATGTGTCTGCCTCTCTCTTTCTCACAAATAAATACATAAATCTTTAAAAAAATAAAATAAAAATAAGAAATCCATACCTCATTGCACCTAATCAGAAAGATGTGATAAAGAATAACTTAGCCATCGAAATTACTGTTAACATTTTCAGAACTATACAGGTATTAGTCAAACTGAAATTAGATATCTAAATAGGACATTTTTTAAAGATTTATTTATTTGAGAGACAGAGAGAGTGAGAGAGAAATGGGGAGGGCAGAAGGCAGAATGAGAGAGAGAATTGTAACTAAAACAGACATAATAACCAAAATATTATGAAATAATAACCAAAGTATTATGAAATAAAAATATTATAAAAATAATTCAGAAAATTGGACAACATATACAAAAAAAAATTACTTTGTTTGAGAGAGAGAGTGCAATCGAGGAGTAGCAGAAAGAGAAGGAGAGAATCCTAAGCAGGCTCCAGGCCAGCGTGGAGCCCCACAGGGACTTTGATCTCAGGAACTTGAGATCATGACCTGAGCCAAAATCAAGATTTTGAGGCTTAACTGACTGAGCCACCCAGGTGTCCTAGTAGTTTTTGTTTTGTTTTGATTTGTTTTTTTTAACCATGCTTATCTAAGTAGGAAGATAGAATTAAAACAACTGTCAATTACTTTGCGAAAATAAAACCTTGTAAAATAAAATAATTGGCAAACTATTCCATAGAAAATTAAATTAATTACATATGATTGAAACTTTCTAAGTATGCATACAACTCTGAAATCATCATAAAAATTCAGGATAATGAATATATTTCCTATATCTAAAATTTTATCACACTTATGTAATCCCTGAAGGGTTACATTAGCAACTGGAATTACTTTATTGTCACTCAGTTTTCTTTTTCACTCTCATTCCTCTTCTCTGCAGCCCTAATCTTACCTGTCATTATGAAGTAAATTGCATTTTCTAGAGTTCCTACTCAGTATACTTATTTTGAGATTTATCCATATTATAGCGTGCATTCATGAGCTCATCCTTTTTACTGCTGAGTCGTACTTCATTCTGTGAATATAATGCATTTGTTCATTCGTTCACTTGCAATGGACTTTGAGTTGGTTTCTATGTATTTTATCTATTAAAAAAACCTCCATGAACAATCTTGCTTAGGTACCTGTTTAGACATATGTTTTCATTTCTCTTGGGTAAATATCTTGGAGTGGAAAGTCTGGAGTGTATGTGAGATACACATCTAACTTTTTAACAAAATGACAAACTATTTTCCCAAGTGCTGTTTTACGTGACTTTCAGTGGTATAAGAGAGTTCCCCTTACACCACATCTTCACTTGATTTGAACTTTCTTTGTAATTTTATCCTTCCGATATATACTGGTAATTTACAACTTTAATTTATATTTCCATATGGACTAATGATGAGTAACTTTTTATTTTATTTTCCATATTTACAACTACTCTGATAAAATGCTGTTAAATTTGTCCATTCTGTATGAAAGCCCTTTATCAGGTACATGATATACAGTATTTTCTTTCAGTCTGTGTCTTGTCTTTTAAATTTTCTTAGAAATTCCTCTTGAAACAAAAGAGTATTCAACTGTGATAAATTCCAATTGGTTCTTAATGTTTTAATGGATCATACTCTTGGTATCACATAAAAAATCTTTGGCCTAAAGTTACTGCTGGTTGTTGCCATGCCTTCTTATAGATGTTTTAAAGTTTTAGCTGCTAGTTAGATTTATATTCTACTTTGTGCATAATCTCATAGGAAAACATCACACATATATCAGAATGAATAGCATGTGATGCTAATGTTTAATAAGCCTTATACTTCTATGTGCCAAACTCCATGTGATATGGAAACGAAGAAAAATATTATGGGAAGAGTAATTTAATACTTTTAGAAGCCATAGCAATATACACAATTAATTCTGTGTGTGTGTGTGTGTGCTTCTGTCTGTCTCTCTCTATGTATCTATGTATCTGTCTATCCTCTAAAGAAAAACAACTCAACAAAAAAAGTAAATATTTTCCTTAGAAGATACATGGACAAACTGCAATATTTTCTTGGTATAGATTATCAGTGAGTATAAACTTGTTTTTTACATGCGTGTTTATTAACATTCTGAGACCTTTGTTCTTTTGGTCAAATCCTTTTAAAAATATGTATCTTTTTGAATACATAGCTCTACAGAAGAGATACAAAGATGGTAGAGGGTACCATTTACCCAACTCCCATAGTGCTAATGCCTCATAAAACCATAGTACTTTTGTTCAAAATATCAATAACTCACCATTTTGATTTCACGAGTTTTTCCATTAATTTTGTTTTCCTCAGTTCTGGGCTGGACACCACACAATTACGTCTCGTCAGTATGTTTCCTTACGTCTTCTGACCTGTGGATGGTTCTTAGCCTTCCCTTGTTGATCAGATCTTGAAAGTTTTTAGGAACACTGGTCAGGTATTAAAATGAATGTGCCCTTCAGGTTACTCTGTATGATATTTGTTCATGATTGTACTGGATTATGGGTTTGTGGGAGAATAACACATAGGTGAAGTGTCCTTTCCATCACATCATATCAGGGAAACATATCAATATGATTTATTACTGAAAATATTCACCTTTAACAGAGGTTAAGGTGGCATATGCAGGTTCTTCCACTGTAAAGCCACTATTTTTCCATTTCCATATATTTTTTTTTAATTCCTTGGGAATGAGTCACTAGATTCAGTTCACATTCAAGGAAACTGATTAGTTTATCAGTTGTTTATTCATATCAAAATATATTCATAAATATCATATATTACACTTTGGTTGTTTAATCCAAACTAGCCCTGAATTAGTATTATAAGCCAACATTACATTGATTTTTTTTTTCTTCCTTTTTATACCATTCCAGTTTTTCCATTGGGAGACTTTTCTGAATGATCGTTTTTTCCTTTGATGTATATCCATCACTTTGTTTATTGAATGCTTCCTTGTTTTCTGGCTTTAAAATATATTCTGAATTCATCTCATATTTCTTCTGCTCCAGACCTAAAATAAACCAGTTCTCCAAGGAGTACTGATTACTTTTTTTGGAGAATGACATTTAGAGGCCAGGGTCTGTATGTTGGGTGCATTTATTCCTATTATGGTGTCATTACCTTTAGGCCCTCTTTATAAGCAGAGATGACATTATATTTATATACAAATATATATGTATATATATACATATATATATGTATACTCACTCAACTATACAACTATACAACATATATCTATAATTTTTCTGCATCATATTATGCATATGTATACATATGTTGTTGTTGTTCATGCTAATTTTTCTGACTCTGATATAGTACCACAGGCTTTATTCTAGTCTTCCTGCCATTGCTTATATATTATTTCACTTCCTAACAATAAGGAATTTAGTTTCTACCATTATCCATCAATTTATATTTTACTTTTGTTAAAGATTTTATTAATTTATTTGACAGAGACAGAGAGCACAAGTAGGGGAGGGGCAGAAGGAGAGGAGAAGCAGGCTTTTTGCTGAGCAAGGATCCCAACACAGGGATCCCAGGACCCTGAGATCATGACCCGAGCCAAAGGCAGATGCTTAACTGACTGAGGCATCCTCCCACTTTTTAAAAGATTTTCTTTATTTATATGAGAGAGACAGAGAGCATAAGTAGGGAGGTACAGAAGGAGGGGGAGAAACAGGATTATTTGTCAATCCTAGTATACATGCCCTATAGTTTTAGAATTGCTAACCCATATCTCTATAAGAAACAACTTTACTGACTATAAAGCAGCATTTATGTGTATTTGACCGTTGAACAGCATGGTTAAGGCTACTGACCCTACCCTACGTGCAGACGAAAATCCATAATTTTTGACTCCTCAGAAACATAATAATCTGTTAGCTAGAAGCCTTACTGATAATATACATGGTTGATTAGTATATATCTTGTACATTTTATATATTATACACTCTATTCTTACAATGAAGTAGCCAGAGAAAAGAAGAACTATTTTTTTAAGGATTTTACTTGTTTATTTGAGAGAGAGGAGAGAGAGAGAGAGAGAGAACACAAACAAGAGGAGTGGTAAAGGGAGAGGGAGAAGCAGTTTCCCCACTGAGCAGAGAGTCTGGGACCCCAGGATCATGCCCTGAGCCAAAGGCAGATGCTTAACTGACAGCCACCCAGGGACCCCCAAAAGAAAATATTATTAAGAAGCTTATAAAGAAGAGACAATACATTTATAGTCCTATATTGTAAAAAATCTGCATGTAAGGGGCCCATCCAGTTCAATTCACTTTGTTTGAAGGTTAAAATTACATGTAACAGTACAGGTTACAGGGGAGTAAACTCTTTAATGTGCTGAAAGGAAAACCTATCAACCTAAAATTCTACACCCAGTAAAACCATTCTTCAAAGGTTAAGGGGAAATAAACATTCATAAATAAATGAAAACATATATCCTACAGGAAATGTTAAAAGACATTTCTGACACAAGGGATATGAGATGCTTTCCACTGACCTACCATCTTCAAGTTTTTGGTTTCTAGTATTACCATTTAATTATTTCTTACAGGTTCCAAGTTTCTGCTGAAATTATCTGTGACCTCACACGTTGTCTACCTTTTGTGTTAGAGCCTTTAACATATTACTGTTATTTTTAAATTTGCGCCCAAATAGTTCAACAAGAATCTTATATCGTCATCTCCTTTGTCCCCTTGCTTTTTGGCATGCCTTACAATTATTTATTGAAAGGTGAGCATGATTATAGAATATGGATACTGAGATGATCCCCCTTTTGTTTTTGCTTGGAGATGAGTATGATTTTCATTCTGTTAGGTCTTTCTTGTGTTGATTTGTTTGACTAGTTAGAAGTTGGGTAGTTTCAAAGTTAGTTGTTGTTATGCTAATACTCAAGTTCACGAAGCTTCAATTCCTCCATAGAGAGCAGGTGTTGGTTCTTTGAATTTGTATCATCACTTTTTATAACGCCCCAGATGGAGTGTGTGGTCTGCAGGTCTTCTATCTATGTATTTCTCCACTACTCTATTCAACATTTGTGTGATATCTGGAGGTATGGGAGGAGGGATTCTCTAATATTCTAATTAAACTTCAGTCTTAAGGAGGCTGAAAACCTGAGTTCAGGGTTGTGGGCTTCCATAAATGCACCTGCCCCTTTTCCAAGTATAGTGCTGGGGTATGCATGTAATCTTTTCCCTTCCTCAGTGCTAAAGTTTCTCCTTTTTTTCACCTGTTCACCTCCTCCAGCCGCAGTTCATTTTTACCAGTCCTCTTGGATTATACTTTTGGTGTCCTTGCCCCAGTAGGAAGGAAGCTATCCTTTCTTCATGGTGATTAAATAGTTTGGGGTATGGAGAAGTTTGGTGTTGCTGTTGTGGTGTTGGTCGCCTCCTCCAGCTGCAGGCCTTTCTCTTCAGTTCCTTTAATCTACAGGGATGGATGATCTTCCTCTGGATAATAAAGCTTTTGCTGTGCCTTGAAAGTGGATATGGCTGCATGGAGTTTCACCAGTGCCTGCAGTTTCCCTACTCCTAGTCAGCTCCAGAGAGGGAGTGTTACCAAGATTCTCTCAGATTTTCTCAGTGACCACGTGGTGGGGTTGCTACAATAAAACCCTCGAAAAAGATCTAACCTTCACCCCCAAAACTACAACCTTCTAGAGCCTCACACTGTCACACTAACCCACTACCTCACCTTTCATAAATTCACTTAAAGTTTCTGGTTCTACTAGCTTTCTAAACCTGTGGTAACAAGTTAATATAAACCAAGCAGCTAAAAACAACACAAATTCATTATCTCATAATTTCCAAGGGTCAGAAATTTGGGAGTGGAGAGGCTCAGATGGTTCTCAGCTGATGTTCTCACAAAGCTGAGATTGAGGTGTCAGCCCCTGAACTCCTATATGGAAGCTCTGGAAGATAATCAGCTGCCAAACTCATCTATGTATTTACAGACTCTGGTTCCTGTGGCAATAGGCCTGAAGTCCCTGTTTCCCTTTGGAGGGTTAGCTGTGGGACACCTTCAGCTCCTGGAAGTATCTCTGCAGTACTTATTTAATAGCTTGACATCTCTGAGCCAGCAGTAATATGTGGGATCATTCCCATGCTTGGACTCTCTGATTTCTTCTGCCACATATCTCTTATCTCCACCCAGAAAATGTATTCTGCTTTTAAGGGTTATGTGATTAGATTGAGTCTACTTAGATAATCCAGGATAACTTCCCTACTTAAAGATCTATAACCTTGAATATATCTGAAAAGTTCCTTTTATAATGTGGTATAATATATTACAAATATATTCATAGGTTTCAGGGATTATAACATAGACATCTTTGGCAGAATGCATTATTCTGACTACAACACAAGTTAAGTCTTTTACCAGCTTATATAGTGTTCAGATTTACATACATGTATCTATGTGCTGATATTCTTGTATATCCCCCCACACACACACACATCTTCAAACAAGCAGATGCTTAGATGCTCAGGATCTGTTTCTGTCTGTAGATTTTTGTTGCAGCCCAGCTGTCAAATTGAATTTTTGCTTTGTGACCATAGTTACCTGAAAAATTAAAGAAATACTTTCTAATTTTCATTTTCCAGCCTTTTCTTTTATTGTAAGAGTGGGAATGATGCCCTTACAGCTCTCTGTATGATAGCAAAATCTGTAGGTTCAGTTTATTTCTCATTTAATATTGATGTTTTAACTATATTCAGATATCTTACGAATTTGATCTTTACGTCAGTGTCTCAAGCTCTGTGAATAAGGATGGTTTTTAAATTATAATTATAGGAATTATAATTGTAGGAATTAATTACAAGAGTAGAAGTTTTTATAAATTCCTCTGGCTCTCAATGACACGATGATTAGTATAGTGTATCTTCACTACTTTTTCACAATTTTATTATCACAATAACTTTCTAGTATAATCATCATCTTCCTTATAATGAATTAAAGATTAATTCTTAGTTGTTTTTCTCTTTATCAAGGAATTAATTAGGATACTCATATTATAAACCCGTATATTAAATTGCATAATATTTTGGGTTGCTTGGGTGGCTCAGCAATTGAGCATCTGCCTTCAGCTGAGAGCATTACCCTGGGGTCCTGGGATTGAGTCCCACAACAGGCTCCCTGCAAGAAGCCTCCTTCTCCCTCTGTCTATGTCTCTGCCTCTATCTCTGTATCTCTTATGAATAAATAAATGCAATTTAAAAAATTAATTGCATAATATTTTATCTATAAAATCTAGGTATTAAGTATACATTTTACATAGTTTTTTACATTTTTTCAAAAGTTGCAAAATGCTGCTTATGAAATGTTTATTTGACAAATTATTGCCAACTTCATTTTTTTTTTTAACTAGGGGAAGAAATTAAGATTGGTTAATTTGTTTACCTTTGTTTGTAATGTTCATTGAAGTGTTCAGATTGTTCAAAATTTATATTTGCTTTATAAAGTTTCAGTTTTTTTTTTAAAGGATATAAGTTAATTTTTACTCGAAATAAAATGTAAAATTGGTGGTGTGAAAAGCCAGCTACTATTTCTTGGTGAAATATGGACATAGTTGTGACCAATAGAATTGAATTTCAAATTTGAGAAATATTATGGTTAATTTGTGACCTAAACTATACTAAGTATAAGTACCTGGAAGCCTTCATATAATAAAATGCCTGGTGACATTTTCAGATGTTGGCAATTAAGGGAAATCTTTGTCAAAAGGCCATGGCTACTTCTTTCTAAGTGTAGGACCTTGAGGGATGAAAGTCCAGGATCTAGAAATGAGGAATGATTAAATAATGTTTCTGGTAGTGTCCATGATAAAGGTGGGAAAAGAATTATGCATGTCAGGAAGAAACATTTGCTTATAAGAATGTTCAAATCATATTCACAGGGAAATTAAATTGCTCCTATTTCCTTCCTTTATTTTTCTCTAGAAGGATAAAATCCAAGTAGCAACCAACCCCCTCACTTGCTTATCTATTGGGAGCACAGAATCCCAAAGCCATTCAACTTTGACAAAGACTATTTCTTGACCTTTCTCTGGGGAACATTCCAGCAGCCTAGGATCTAGTCCCTGGGAAAACCCAGTCCCCATGAGTTTCTGTCTAGGAATGCCCAAAGCTTGCCAAAAATTGCCTTTTGCTTCAGTCAACACTGACAATAAGTCCCTGACATCCCTTACTTAGAGCATTTAGTGAAAAACAAATACTATTAGGGGTGCCTGTGGGGCTTAGTTGGTTAAGCATCTGAATCTTGATTTAGACTCAGGTGATGATCGCATGGTTGTGAGATTGAGCCTCATTTAGGACTCCACACTGACTGTCCTGCTCAAGATTCTTTCTCTCCATTTCCTTCTGCCCCTACCCCTCTGCTCACTTTCTCTCCTCTCTCTCAAAAAAAGAAAGACAAAAAGAAAGGAAAAAAAAAGAAAAAGAAAGAAAGAAAAATAAATTAAAAAAAATCTTAAATACTATTATAAATCCTTCCTTTGTCTCCTTGAGGTATATATATATATATATATATTCTTTGAAACCAAAGGCCACTCTAACCATTCCCATGAATTTCCATCATGTGGAAGGTTAGGTCCCCTGTCTCCCCATCTCTGTGGAGACTAGGAACGTAACAACCAGTTAGCTGACAAAATTGGCCTAGTTGCATTGAGTGGTGGCTGACCACTTGAGGAGCTTGTTACAGAAGCAGCACAGAGCCACCAGAGGAAGCTGTAGATCAGAGACAGAGAGGGACCAAGGTGGGTTGTTGACACATGGTCAGAATCTCACCTGCCCCATGACTCACTCACAAGACTCTGTTGGTAGGTAAGACCCCAGTACCTTGGCCCCACCTGACACTAAATTTATCATCAGCCTGATGGGATGGGTGCATAAAATAAAAATCAAGCTTACCCATATAAAATAAAGGAGTAAAATAATTGTTTTTATGTTATGGTTTAAGTCAGTGATTTATTACTATCTCAAGAGCAAATTACGTTTCTAAATTGACTAGGAAAAAGTGAAAGAAGGTTGAGGAAATAAGTCACCTTTACCTTTTGAAAGCTAGCCATGAACTCTGCGTTGCGGTATCCATAATGCTATGCTTGATAAAAAAAATATGTTCTGATTGATCAGTTTTTGTCGAGTACATGTACCTGGACATGGGTGAAAGTGCATTCATTTGATCTCTGTTACTTTAGAAGAATCTATTTTGAGCCTCTTGGATTACTATCATATTTTCTAATTTTGAACATTTGGTGATTAGCAGAAATCATTTATTTTATAAAGCATAGCAAAGAAAAATGGTTAAATAGTGTATAACAAGAAATTTGGCTGAAACTGAGAACTCAGATATTTTTAATCTCATGAGAGTGGTAAAAGCTAGGAAATATTTGATTAGATGTCTTAAATTTTTCTTTTCTGAATAAGACTGAAGTCTTGAGTTCAATGTAAACACTCTGCCTTTGTTCTGGGAAAACCAGGAGCATTTGCCATTAAGTTATTCAAATGTAAAGCAAAGACCCATTTTGGCTTGAGAACATTTGGAAAGCTCAATGGGAGTTCCTTTGAGGCTCAAAGCAACTGAATCATTTCATATGGTCAAGTAGAGGTTATCTGGTTTTGAAAATACGGAACTCTTTGAAATAACTCTTTTCTAAATATAAATTTAGGCTGGACTCTGGTCTCAGACCACTGAGATCCTGACAGACATGATGTTTGTATTCAAGCAGCTGTTTCTGACCAGGGGTTAAGTCAAGACAAAGAGATGAAGGAGCATTGTGCCCAGATCTTCAGCTCTTTCTGTCAAAGCACGTTAAACTTTTAGGAATGGGGGAGCTGGATGGAAAAAGGTAGTAATCAGGTTATCAAATCTCTGTTAAGTAGATTTTAAGTGAAAAAAGGAAGAAGATAACGTATGGGTTACTGTACTGTAACTCAATTCAGACATTGCTCCATGATGTGCAATACTTGTGAAATGTTTGCAACTACTGGCATATATTGTTGGCTCCCTGAATAAAGAGGAAATATATAAATAACACTTGCTCCCAAATGATGGGGAAGCTGGACCTGAGTCCGTCTATGTGGGCTGCTGTAACCAAATATAATGGACGAGGTTGTTTATAAACAACAGACATTTATTTCTCACAGTTTTGGAGGCTGAGAGTCTCAGATCGGGGCAGCAGTATGATCAGGTTGTGGGGAAGGCCCTCTCCAGATTCAGACTGCCAACTTTCCTGAGTCCTCACAGGGTGGAAAGGGCAAGGATGCTTCTCAGACCTCTAAGAGTGTTAACCTCATTCGTGAATGCTCTGCACTCATGACCTAGTGACCTCACAGAGGTCTCACCCCCTATTCCCATCACTTGGGGGTTAAGAGTTCAACATAGGGATTTGGGGAAATAGATTCATACCAAAGCAACATGGTATCCTAGTGAAGCCACCGTGGCAGACACTGTTGGTGAAAGAATAAGGTTTTAAAACCTCTCCCCCATGGTCTAAGTTATATGTCTATACTTTATGAGCACCTTCAGTTGACTTGGACATTCTCTATGGGAGACTTGGCAGTATCTGATCAGATCTGCCACAGGACAGACAAACATTCATGTGGCTGTGTACCCATGTTTTACTTCTGGTGTAGCCTAAACTCACTATCTCTCTTCTGAGGGAGGTATTGGCATTAGGGTGATGAGCTTTGTTGTGATAATCTGCCTCTGTCCATGTTGCAAAGATAAGGGGGTGTGTTCATGGAGAATGGGCATTGTTACCTGGAGGAAATATACATTCCTCACCTGACTTGTTAGAACAAAAATTGATAATTAGAATCAAATAAGGACTCTTGACAACAACCCATTTTATCATCTTAAAGATCATGCTTTTTTCTCCCTTTGTATCTTAGTGTTTCCTTACAGATATTAAAAAAAAAAAAAAGGTAGAAAAATACTTTAGATACTCTGCTTTTGGGAGTCAGCAAGGCTCTCTTCATGATCAAAACTGGGTACTAGGTAAGCAGAGAATCTAGCTCCACACAAGGATCAATTGTGAGCTCCATTTTTTGTAAAATGTCTTCCTACCATAAGATTTTTAATCTTGGCAAAATGTTGCAGCCTTTCTTAGAATGTGTATTGGAGAATTGAAAGGTAATTTTTGGAGAAAATCTTGCATGAATCTCTGTATTTCTGCATATCTAGTGAAGAAGTGTTGACAGTTTATTCAGTTTATTTACAAACATCCATAAAAAAAAAAAAAAACAACATCCATTTCAATGAGGTATACATAGCAGACAGCTTTGGAGGATGTAACCTTCCTCCTAGGCTTAAGGCAATATATACATTTTTTTTTTTTTCCTGACCAGTATAAGAAAGATAATACCTCCCTTGGAAACAAAGTTTGGGCAGATTTGCCAGCAACAACCTTATACAATTGGGGAGTTTCTAAATTCTTGTTTTCTAAGCCTGTGTAGGCAACCTCTGCCCAAGCCACTCTTGGATCTACCCAGAGAGACCTGTTGGCATATAAATCAAAGTGAACATGAAGCCTACTGCCTGCTGTGCCACTAGTAATAAAGTCCTTTGTCTCTGACCTTGGATTCTCATATCTATGTGCATCTATGAAACCATGACAGGCTAACTTGTTAGCTTTAAATCAGGAAAAAATCTCAGAATTTCTTGATAGTAGGGGTCTTGACAAAAGTTTGAACAGTGAACCAATGGATAGAGTTCCCTTTCACATCCAAAGGATATGTGTCAGGAGCAACTCCTGTCAACGGGAGACTTTTACAACTGGAGTGGATTGTGCAAAATTAAATATTTGATGAGAACAAACCCTGCCCCCAACATATGTGTATGTTATTTGAAATAAAAGTCATAAATTCTGAAATATATGAAGTATAATAAAGTCCAGCAAAACTCTGGTTTGTTTCATGGTAGTAACTGATGATTTCCAGAAAAATTAATTAGCAATATTTACAAATATATGCTTTTCAGCATTTTAGTGACAATGCTTGGGGGTTTAATCAACTATTTTGATAGGAAGGTGTGTGGGCTATACTAGCTATTAAATCGTTGGAACATCATCACGGATTGTCACCATAATTGCTGTAAATCTGTGAGTGGCTTAATTGCTATAATGTATTATTCACACTCTCATTTCTTTCTTCCTCAGTTTCAGGAAGAAAATTAATAAAACATCCTATTAAAATATTTTTCTGGCACCATGTTCCCAGTGTTACCCCTTTGTTGATGACCTTCTAATTTAACTTGATATGTATCAAATGTCTCCTATTTCTCTCACATTATTCACATTTTACATTTATTTGCTCTGTAAGCTTAAAATGTCCCAACTGAATTTGTTCTTTCACCTATAAATCTGCTTCTTTTTGTGATTCATTCCAGCACATCCAATTCAATCTGATATATATATCCTTGTCCTGGTACAACCCACTATAAAATTGTCTTAATTAGAACTCTCATCACTTGCTTTTTAAACTATTACAATAACCCACTGGCTAACTTCAGTCTCAATCACTAACCATACTCCTGCCTCTCAGCATTTCTCATGTTGCACTTTCTATCATTCCTCATATTCCTCAACAAAATTCAAGGTTTTGTCCTTGTGTATCCTGACATTGGGTCTCTAATTTTCATTTTCCTTAGCTGAAGCACCCTGACACACATATACCTTGAAAGCATGACACACAGACTTTTTTTCTGCTGGAAAGCACTTTTCTTCATCCCTAACTTGGCTAATACTGTGCATCCTCCAATATTTCATTCAAACCTAGGTTTTACCTGTCTGTGATTTCGAGTTTACCCCATCACCCGGGCATAGGGGAGGGGACCTGTTCTAGTCCTCCATCCAATACTGTATATGTCATAGTTTGCAGGCTCTTTGAAATGTGGTTGGCTCTTATTTTGAGGGGTGAGAGGCAAGTGAGAGGATGAGAACCTTGGGGTACTTCAATGTTATTTATTCTTTATATCTCTAGTACATTCTAGATGAAACCCCTATCACATTTTATTCATCAACTTGATATGCTATATTCTGTGATCATGTTTGTGAGCAAGTAGATGCGGTAGGAGTTCATTATTGATTTTTTTCATAAGTTTTTAGCATTATTAAAATATAAATAGAGCCAACATGTAATTCTGTTGGAAAAATAATCCTGAGTCTATTTAGTTTAAATGGTAATAGCTAATCATTTTTATGTAATCTAGGTAGTAGCTTGTGGGGAAATACCGCTCACTTTTTGGTAACAGCTGCAGTACTGTAACCATGTTTGGGATTGTCCTAATAAAAGGAGGTTTAATATAAAGGCAATAGCAGAGTGAATTCAAAAGGCAGAAGATTCAATGAGTGCATTAGTGTATACCATGACGCTTATTTCCTGTTTCTACAGAAAACTTCCAGAATTACCTTTCTGACAGGGGATTTGTTTTGTTTTGTTTTTTTTCCTATAATTAGAGAGCAAGAACATCTTGATCTTCCTCCATGAACCAAGTGATGAAGCAATCAGGAGTTAGTTTTGTGATAATTATAGCTGAGTCAAAGCAATGACAGAAAGAATGTGCTGAGACTTTCATTTACTTTTCTGGAAGCATAACATTTCCATGTAAATACCACTTCACAGATTGATTTGATATATTTGTGCTTAATTGGGGAAACAGTTATTTGTTTTACCATAGAAAGTTTTCTTAGTTTACAGAAAGAAATACAATTAATCTAATTAATATGTTCATTTATTTGTTAGGCTCTTGTTACAAATATAATCTTTTTCCCTATGTCTTAGCATGGAGTGATTACTCAGGAAATGCTATTAAAGATCTTTCCATTCTCCTGAATTAGTCTATATTGAACAGCTTAATGTTCCATATCACTGACCTTCTAATTACCCTTATCATAACATAATTGAAGGTGATTAAAATATCAGAGAACATGTACAAAACAATAAATATTCATCTGTGTGCCGTATCTGATCAAAAAGAAAAACAAAAGAAAACACTCTCTTCTCTTACTTGTGTCTGCATATGTGCGTATGCATGTGTTTTCGTAATTCTTATGGTCAAAAGTAAAGGGTTATTTTTATCCCAGTAGAATCCTGGTCTTTTCTAGTGAATTATCTGCAATGATGCTTAATCCTATGCTAAATGACAGCTATCTTCTGAATATTCTTTATTATTCCAAACTTTATTCCTTCATTTATTAATTTAGTGGACATCTGGTTAACTTTTGCTTTAGCAAATCTCTGTGCTATACACAGGGAATGCATTACAAACACTGGAAAAAATTCAAGACCCTCAAGAAATGCATCATTTCTTATGAAAGATAGCAAATAAAATAAAAGCAAATAATTCAAGCTTATATTATATGTACTTACATGTGGTAGTAACTATTATACACAAATGTGCTGTGGATGTTAAAAAATGTAGTAAGTAATGGAAAATTATTAAGGAATTAAATAGTCAAGAAAAACTGCAAAGCAGATACGACAGTCATGCTAAGAGTTAAAAAGTTAGTAATTACAATTACTGGGTAGATGAAGGAGCTAATAAGAAAACAAGTACACATACACCGAGGCATGAGGGCAGGTTATGGTTCAAGAACTGCAATTAATTTGATATACAAAGAAGAAAATGGATAACCAGACTATTCTGGAGGATAAGTGGAGGTCAAAGTAAGAGCAAGCATGTCAGGGTAGGAAGTTTAGGGATATCAGCAAACAAAACACATTAAATACAATAAACAAGGGAATTTTATTTAATTAAAAATTATTTTACTTCAGTGTGAAATCAATTTTGAAAAAGTGGAGAAATTTTAGTGTCAGGGAGACCAGTAATGAAAACAATATAAGAATATAATGATTTTGAATTTAGGAATCAGCAATGGAAAACTATTTCTAGAAAGTAAAAGCATATTTTTTTAAGTAAAAGTGTATTTTTAAATATTTTTAAAGCAACTATTTATTTATTGTGTTTTGCTGGGTATGTGCCTATTTGTTTTATAAATATTTACTCATTTATTCTGTAAAATAACCAAATTATCATTGTCATCCCATTCATAGGTGAGGAAGCATATATAGAAAGATTAAGCGATTTTCTTAAGGCTATAGACATGATAATGGTAGAGCTGAGATTCAAAGTCTAGTAATAAAGCTCCAGAATTTGTGCTATTAACCATAACACCATGCAAATTTCTTATGTTTAATTCTTATTTATAGGTAGAAGTATTGCAAAAGAGTGGAGAAAGGATATCTTATTAGAAAGGCTAATCCTCTGGTTTTGATTGAACAAATAGGTACCAGACAGTTATTATTAACTGTAATAGGAATCCAAGATATAAACCAGATTCAGGATAAATTTCACATGTACCTGAGAATCTATGACAGCAGTATAATGCCTTTTTTTTTAAACTGGGATATAATTGACACATATAATGCTGTATTAGTTTCAGATGAATAACATAATGATTCCCTACTTGTATTTGTTATGAAATGATCATCACAATAATTCTAGATGATATCCATCATCACACATGGTTATAATTTTTTTCTTGTGATGAGAACTTTTGAGATCTATTCTTTTAATAATTTTTAAATATACAATACAGTATCATTAGCTATAGTCACTACACAGTTCATGACATCCCCAGGTCTTTTTAAAAGTCTTTTTTTTTTTTAATAATTCAAATTTGGCCTTTTGACCAACCTCACCCATTTTGCCCACCCCTATAAGTTACACCTTACAAATGGTCAGAAATGTGAAGAAAAGTTGAGAAAAATTATTTGAACTGCATATGCACGTTTGACAGGGGTAATTTCATTCAATTAAAAAGCAAAGCAAAAGAAAATAATATTGTGAGGGAAAAAGCCCATGCTAGAATTTATGTCTATAAGCAAGATGTAGTAAAAGAGACTGACATTTCCCTTTAGCCATAAAAGAAAATAGAAATCTTGACTAGATATTTGAGGCAATTATTTGCACAAAGAAGAAAAATGCTATGTCCAGCACCACCACTATCAAGTGCATGGAGTAGAGAGAGAATTTGAGACCATACTGGTTGTGGGGATTTCAGGGAACATAACTGAGACCTAAGGAAGATCAAAATGGCTGAAACTTGTGGTCAGAGCACCAGAGAAGAGGAAACTTTGCAGAGAATAAATTGTTCCCAAGTTCACATGAGGCTGGAAGACTTTCAAGACTCCATCAACCAGAAAATATTTTACTTTGTAGAACACTTGCATTTAGAAGAAACCATGGACAGCTCATGTTTCTTGATAGTGGGACAAAATTAGTTTTAGCATAAACATTAACACAAAATGACCAAGATAATCAAGAAGTAAGTCAGCCGCCTTCTAGAACAAACTCAACACCTTTTAAAGGAAGACAATAAAATTCAGAGTACTCAAGGAATTTGGCATCCAATTGAAATTTTCTAAACTTACAAAAAGCTCCAAAATGTGATCCTAAAGAAGAGAAAAATTAGTACATACATACAACCTCTAAAATTAAAGAGATGACCTGAAAATTTTAAAAATAATTGTTATAAAAAGACATCAGGATTTATAAGAATATATAAACATAGTAGGGAGAAAAATGGAAGATGCAAAAATAGAATTTTTAAAAAATATACTGGATATGAATACCAGCAGATTGGAAACTATATTTTTTCTTGTAGAGAATAATACAAGAATTGCAGAAAAAAATGTGAAGAAACAATAATGAAAAACATCCAAAAGAAAGTGATGAAAGAGAAAACAAAAGACTGAGAATAAGGAAAACAGAGACACCATAGCCTGTGGGAATATATCAAGAGATCCAATATCATTAACAAATTATTAGCAAAACAAATAAAATGACCTATAAAAAGTTATATACCATGACCAAGTGGAGTTTATTCCAGGAATAAGATTGGTTTAACATTCAAAAATCAATGATGGTATTCACCATTTTACAAAACCAAAAAAAAAAAAAAGAAAAGAAAAATAGCATAATTATATAGTTTCAAAGAATCTGATAACATGAATATGAGGAAGCTCACTCAACATGCTGAAGAGCATCAGCAAGGTATCTACAGGTATCATATATAGTGACAAAAGACTAAATCCTTTTCTTTTTTTCTTAAAGATTTATTTATTTGAGAGATAGAGAGAGACAGAGAACATCAGGGAGGGGCAGAGGGAGAGAGAAACTCGAAACTCGAGCAGACTCAGGCTGTGTGCAGAGCCCAACACGAGGCTCTATCCCATGAACCCGAGATCAGACCTGAGCTGCAACCAAGAGTCAGATACTTAATTGACTTTGCCATCCAGGTGTCCTGAAAACACTAAATTCTTTTCCTGATAAGACAGTGGAAAGGCAAGGACATCTGCTCCTATCACTTCTACTTATAATGCTCTTGTAATTTGATGTAGTGTAAAAGGATGCATGCACACACCTACATAGCCATGCACACATATGCAAGTTGGAAGCAAAAATGGCATGATTTATTTCATACAGAGAAATTCCCAACTGTCTACAAAGGACATACTAGAAATTTTAAGTTAATTTGTCAAGAACAAAGAATGCAAGTTAAATAAACAAAAATTTAAGTATATTTTTATACATAGTTGACTTTTGAGCTGCATGGGTCCACTTATACAAATAGTTTTTTCAATAAATATAGTACAGTACCACAAATGTATTTTCCTTGTGATTGTCTTAATAACCTTTCCTTTCTCTCACTCTCTTTATTGTAACAACGCAGTACATAATACATATAGCATACAAAATAAGTGTGGATTGACTGTGTTATTGGTCAGGCAATAGTAGGCTATTGGTACTGAAATTTCAGGAGAATCAAAACTTACACACAAATTTTCAGCTGTGCAGGGGGTCGGTACCCAAAGCCCTTGCATTGTTCAAGGGGCAACGGTACTAGCAAAGATCATTTGGAAAATTAAAGTAAAACAGACCAATCACTTTTACAAAAGCCAAAAATGTGTAATAATTAGGGAGAAAATAAAATATATACTAGACCTGCTTATTAAAAATGAAACAAAGTGTTATTAAGAGAAAGATAAAATGTATTTATCCTTAGATAAAATGAGTCTATGCATAGAAAAATCACATGAATTGCTCAAAGTAGAAGCCAATCACTATTTTTTTTTTCAAAGCTAAAGTCTATAAGGACAATGTCTCCAATCAATATCTTTGAAAAATGTTGAAGTTTTTCTGGAAGGCAATTGATTTACCAAGCAATTAGAATCAGTCCTTAAAATGTTTCCATTTGGGATGAATAGATGGGACACAAGATTTCAGAGTCGTGAAAATCCTCCCTATGACACTACATGTTTTCTCAAAACTCATAGAATGTACACCACCAAATGAACCCTCATGTAACCTATGGACTTTGGGTAAATAACTATATATCATATAATCATGATAACAAATGTAGCCTGTGAGGATGATGACAATGGAGAAGTTGTGCTCGTTTGGTTGCAGAGGGTGTTAAAGTTTGCTGTGAACCTAAAATTGCTCTAAAAATAAAGTTTATTAACTTTTTTTAAATTATAAAAATTATTTATAATTTTTATAATTATAAAAAGGAATCAGGTAAGGAAAATCCTGATGTATCTAGAGATAAATTTATACAATACATGAAAGACAAGGACATGGCTGCCTAAAACATTGCTAAGAGAAATTAAAGAACCCCAAACTAAATGGAGAGATATACTGTTTTCACTAACAGGTTAACAGTATTTTTAAAATGCTATTTTTCCCATATTTATTTTCAGAAATCAATGCAATTCAAATCAAAATCCTATTATATTTACACGAAAAAAAAGGAGTTAAAATAGATACACAGTTTTGAGAAGAACACAAGGTTATGATTTAAAATACCTAATTAAAAAAAATAAAATAAAAATAAAAAAATAAAATAAAATACCTAATTTCAGGATTTACTGTGCAGCTACAATAATCAAGATGGCATGTTAGCAGCATGAAAATAAACACCTACCCCAGTGTAGTAGAATGAAGGGCCTAGAATAAATCGGGATATATATAGTCACTGATTTTTGCCAAAATTGCCACATTTATCCAACCGAGAAAGTCTAGTCTTTCCAACAAATTGTGTTGGGACAGGGCCCTGGGTGGCTCAGTCGGTAAAGAGTCTGCTTTTGGCTCAGGTCATGATCCTAGCGTCCTGGTCCTGGGATTGAGTCCCCACGTCGGGCTCCCTGCTCAGCGGGGAGTCTGCTTCTCCCTCTGCCCTTCCCTTCTGCTCATGATCTCTCTCTCTTCCACTCTCTTTCAAATAAATTAAATCTTTAAATCAACAACAACAAACAAATTGTGTTGGAACCACTGGATATCTGTAAGAAAAGATAAACCTCAATATTTACCTCTCATCACACACAAAATTGACTTGAAATGGTTCAAAAATTTAAATATATAAATAGAAAACCTCAACAAGAAAATATTGGCTATCATTTTTTGTCTTTGGCATAGCCAAATTTTTCTTCAATATAAAATTCATCAACAGCTTAAAAAAGGAAAAATTGCACTGTCTAAAACTAAGGTACAAATACTCCCCAAGTGTCGATAGGCACATATTCATAACACTGTGCTCATAATTTTGAAAATGACAATGAAAATGATGATATTTTTAGGGAAACAAATTAATAAAATTAATCAACTTAAAGAAGTAGAAATCTGTATCAAACTATGAAACAAACTGAAATAATTAATGCCAAAAATGTTAAATTAAAAAATGCAATGCCCAGAGTATTCTGAGAAAACTCTTTAGGGAGCCATAAAATTCTCAGGTTATAAGCAAAATGTTCAGTATCACTGAAAAAGTTGGAAAACTTCCTAGTTCATTAAGGAATACCAGAATAACCTTGATACCAAAAACTGACAGGATGAACAATGGAACTCCAGATATATCTCACCGCTGAATATAGTTGCCAACGTTTTAATTTAATTCCAGCAAATCAAATTCAGCAGTATATTAGAATTATGACAAAGTATAATTTATTCTAGGAACCAATGCCTAATTCCACGTTAAATATTTTTTGTAATTTACAGATGCACCTTTCAGCATTTTCTAAAATTCTTGCACTTACAAAAGAGCATTTGTGTGAGATGTATACCTTAAATAATTTTCTTATGTTTTAAAAACTTACAAAGTAAAGGAGGCCTAAGAATAAGAACTAAGTAGAAAAAAAAAATAACTAAGTAGAAAATCTCCTTTATTCTAACTGCTCCTCTCTCTCTCTTACATATGAAGCTACGTTCCATTCTTTTGCATTCCCAGGGCAATAGTTCCTTACAATCTTTGCTGCACCATTTCATTATTCCCAGAGTTCCTACAATTAAAGAAATAGCCACAAGTTATAAATATATATATATATATATATATATATATATATATATATATATATAAAGAAATATAGCTATAAGTTTCCCCAGGGAAAGTTAAATTAAAAAATTCCTATATGATCACATTTTTCTCTCTTTTCTGTACAAATTAAAATGGTTTCAGTTTGATGTCCACATCCTATGTCCCCAGCAAGAATGCAGGTCAGGGACTAGGAACATTGATGTTAAAAACATTCCTGTTATTTCCCAATAGATTCCCAATAGATATGTTTTCCAATAATCTTCTCTGAAATACAGTAGTATGTTAGCCCAGAAACCATTTTTAATAGCTTGCCTATCATATTTTTAACTTTTTTTTAAAAAAGCATTATGAAATAATTAAAGCATAGCAACAATTTTGAATGCCCAGTTTAAGAAATACCACAAACATTTGATCTCTGCGTGTGTCACCTCCTTCTCAAATGCTCCTATCTCAGTGCTCTACTAAAGGAGTCTATAGAGTTCAGCTCTCTATGCATAGTTATGCTTTAGTCCATTGAACATATCACACTCACATATGAAATTTAAATAAATAAATAAATAAATAAATAAATAATTTTACATATTTTTAAACTTTGTGTGAATGTCATTTTATTGCATGTTTCATTTTGTGATTTGTTTTTCTTAATCCCATAGAGTTTTTCTTTCTCTTTTCTTTAATATGGATACTTATAGCTTTGCTATTTCATTTTCACAGTCATGGTATTCCATCATGTAAACACTTTTTTTTTTTTTTTTAATATTGTCTTGGTTGTTGGCAATGTAGGGCACTTACACTTTTTGGCTGCTTGTGAACAATGCTGCAACGATCATCTGTGTGTATGATGCTTGGACACATATGTAAGAATGTTCATCTGCACCCTCACATTACTAGATGTTGATGAATTTCTCTTCATAGACGTTGGCTATGTTTTATAATCCTTAACAGATTTATTTCCAACTAGGTTTCTCTTGACTGTATTTCTTCTCAAGAAACATAGACTACCAGTTAGTCATCATTCCCAGGGATTCCTTTTTGAGCATGCCTTCCCAGGGCTTGCTGAGCCATGTCCCAGGGTGCTGCAGCCCAGATAGGAGCATATGCACACTGCATCAGTGGGTGGGGCCCATGAGCCCTGGATTAGTCCCAGTGTACAAGTGATTCCCCTTTTGGGTAGAGTGAGGATGTCCAAATGAGTGCTTTGACCCCTTATTCGTGGACATCTTTTGAACTGCAATACTTTGGGTTCAATCTTATAAAATTCACTGCTGTTCAAACTCAGTGGTCTCAGTCATAATGTTGTTATTCTATTTTGTAGACTTGATAAATTTTATTTTAGCTGTTGGTTCAGGGGCCTCCCAGGTATAATCTGAAACCAGCCACCATGTGTATTGGGCAGATCCCTACAGATGGGCAGATGGCAGTTTCAATAAGCATGGGAACTTGCCTATGACATGTGTATAGGGTCATGGCAAGGTAAGGAGATCTCCACACCTGCCCCCAAATCTTAAACTTTTCTATAGAGGCCTTAAGTGGGTTCAGGTTTCAGTCATGAATATCATCCATATGGTCTCAGCACCATATCACTATCTCAAGGTGATGTCTATGAGGCAGCCTCTGATTGCTTGGATCCAATTCCAAGGTCAACTGGGGATCATATTCTTTTTGTGACCTTCCCCAACACTCCATAACTTGTGACCTGCTCTTACATTATTATATGACTGCCTCTTCCACACGGTTCCTGGTCTGCAAGAAGTTTCTCACTAGCACGAAGGTGGCTCCTTTATCAGTTGTCTGGCCACACTGGAGGCAGATGTCATAGTAACAATACAGGTACACACAAGAGAAAACAGTAACAACATTTCTGCCAAGAACCCAATGAACCGAACCACTGATTTATTAAGGCCTGTAGGCTTGGGGTTTCAGATCACTCAGGGCATTCACTTGTGTCTTCATGTAATTTAATAAAGATAATGCATTAGCCGACTCATCATCTATGAACACAACATTCTGTTTGGCTAATGGATAACAGTCCAAGGCCAACCTATTTTGGAGGACAGCTTTTCCTATTAGAAACATTTCGGTGTTTAGTAAAGACAGGCTTCGTTGATAGGCGTGTTGGGTGACTATAGTAAGGCATTCGATGCGTGTTGTAATGTCCTTCAGACAAGTGGAGGAATCAAAGACAGTAATCAACGATTGTACTTGTGGAAAACAGAGAATGCCTGCCTTGCCATGAGGAGAGGGTGGTTGGCAGCTTCAGGAACGTGAGCTGCTTTTATATACCATACGTGTTGGCCAGGGGACGTAGCACCGTTAGGCATGAGAAGATAGACTGGGGTCGTGATATGCCAGACCAGGACCCCTACCTTCTCTCCTATTTTCAATGCTGTCCATTCCATTCCAGGTAGAGTGCATTTCAACAGGTGAAAATTGCAATGGGACAAAGGGATTCCAGTGGAGACTGAACAGTTCCTCCTCCCCCAGGGGACATCTCATTGCAAATTCCAGCAGATGAGGACTTTCCCAGGAGTGACAAGGCTTGTTGTTCTCAACAGTACAGCATTTTAATCAACGGTGAGAGTTGAGGCAATGGCTGTTTCCCACCACTTTCTTTACAGTATTGAGTCTCTTGGGAGGGGTCCCCATTCTGGCACGCGGAGCAATAGGCCCTACTGAATGATCATTCAAATGTATCCAAGCTGAGACAGTACTTTAAGTCTACCAGCCAAGGTAGTTTTACTTATTAGCAATTTAATCTAATGCTTTAATATTCCTTTTTTACCTTTCTACTAATCCTGCTGCCTATAAAGTATAGAGGAGATGGAACTTTCATTTGATGTCATGTTTTTGCTCAGTGTTGCATATTATTCCTTTGTATTGTGACCCTCAATCACTCCGTAGTTGATGGAAGTATCCATACATAATATTCAGCCACTCTAAGTCCTAAAAGTGGCAGCCTGGTTTGCCTGGTAACAGGAGAAAGATTAGGTTAGGCCAGATACAGTCCATACTAGTCAAGGAGGAAGACACTATGGCAGATTTGCCAATCTCTTACCTGTTGGGAACTCTGGTGGACGGCAACAGAATCCTTTGGCAGTTACCTGGGCATTGTTTAGAACATACAGGGCATGCTGTTACTGCATTAACTATGTCACTGTATTGTTTTTCCCTTTTTTTAGGATTTATTTATTTGAGAGAGGAGAGAGAGAGAGACAGAGAATGCAGGATCAGGGGGAGGAGGGACAGAGGGAAAAGAAGAGGGAGAGAAGCAGACTCCACTGAGTGTGGAGCTCGATGCGGGGCTTGATGCTATGACCCCAAGATTATGACCTGAGTTGAAATCAAGACCCTGACACCTAACTGACCGACCCACCCAGGTGTTCCAATGTGTCATTGAATTTTAAGGGCAATCCAGCATCCTTGACAATATGCCATCCCACCTGGGTGCAACAGTGACCACTCTTCCCATGCACCAAACCTCCCATGTCCACTGAAGGGTCAGGTGTTAGGGCTTGTACCTGAGCTAGGGCATAGCTTTCTGATTGCCAAGGGGGTATCAGTGCCTTGTGAACTGGGACATGGGAGACAAGACATCCTCAGCTCTTGCAGCTACACCCGGTATCTTCCCACAAACAACCTGGCCCCACACAGGCTTATTCATGATCAGTCACCTCTTCGCTTCCCATTGTTCAAAGCATTGGGTTAACCTCCTTAGAACAGCCTGTCAGTACAAAGGTAGTCCGAGGTCATGGCTGATCACCCACCTGCTCTGCGTTCAGCCCACGACCTGCTCTGAGTTCAGCCCACGGGCTGCTGAAGTTTATTTCCTCTTGAGGATCTCTACAGGGAGAAGCCCTGTGTAAACTGCTAGGAGCTATTGCTCTAAGGGGGTACGTAAGGCTTCTGTCTCCTGCGCTTGGATCGAAAGCCTAGGGGCATCCTCTCTTGCTGTAGTCTCTATCACTCCTGGGATCAGAGATACACCTAACTCAAAAGGAGATGCCCAGAGATTTGATTGGCTTCTCTAGTATTTTTTAACTTCTTAAAGATAGCTTGTTGCTCTGATCCCCAGTCCCATACGTGCCCTTCTTTACCAGGTGGTATAAGGGATGAAGACACTTTGTCAGGCAGGGAATAAAAGTCCTCCCAACCCTCAATCCTTATAAAAACTTGTACCTTTTTCACATTTTTAGGAGTTGGATAAACTTGCACCTTATAAATCACAGCTTCTGCAATAATGCATGTCTTACCTGGCCAAAGATCCCCAAACCTTATGGCCTGCCTGGGCCTTATATTTTCTGAAGCTTCATGGCCAATCATCTCTCTTGCATATACTCCAGCAAAACCTGCAGGGTGTCTTACAGCAGAGATAAGTCTTCACATGTGAACTTTATATCATCATTGTAATGGGCCTGTTTCACTGATATGGGGACAGAGAACGAACATAGGTCCCCGGCTACCACCCTGACGTGTGATGGGGCTGTGCAGGTGGACCTTGGGGAAGCAATTGAAAGGTCCATTGTTTCCCCTCCTCCCACACAAGGGCAAATTGATGTTGTGACTCAATGCCCAGGGGGATACTGAAAAAGGCATTTGATAAATTCAGCCCAGCCTGCAACCCTCCCAGGACCATGGCCAAAGTATCGAAGATGGCGACAACATCAGGCACAGCCACATGGATAGGGCACCACTTTGTTCAGTTCAGTAGTCTCATGGTCATCCTCCAACAGCCATATTTTTTTTTTTCTTTTCTGTCCATACTGGGCTGCTGAATATTCTATGAACATGGTATGTAATACCAACTCAGTGCAGTTTGTGCATAGCTTCTTCTATCTCCTTATGCCCTCCAGGCAATTTATATTGTCTAGCAGTTACCACCCTTCAGAGGTTGGCAGGCTTACTGGTTCCCCCTGGCACTTCCCCTCAACACTGGCTTGATTAACCCTGAGGTACACTTCACTGACAGAGGTTTGCAGAGTTTGACCTTGTAGAACATCCATGCCCAACTTATATTCTCAGAATGGAGAATGCCCAATTTGCAATGTCAAAGGGCCTTCCTGACCACAATTGTTTGCTCTCTTTAACCACTGATAACATTGAGGGAGCAAAAAACACCTGAGAGGCATGTTTTAGAGTATATTCAGGTCTGGTATCTTCCTGGTTTATCCAAACAAGCCTTTGTTTATTTCTGAGGACCAGTGAATAGTGCGTGCACATGAGGCTTCCAAATACCTGTAATGACCCTCTTCTGGAAGCAATATTGGCCTGGCACCCACCCTGAATAGGCCTGTATCCCTGAGATCACTGCTAGAGCAGATGGGGCTTCAGCAATGGTAGGGACCCATGGGGCTGGTCTGAACTGTTTTTCAGGTTTACAGCTTTCCAGAGGTCAACCAAAGTAGCTGTGAGTTGCTGGTTTATCTGTTCACGTGATGCCCCAGAGCAATGAGTTCAAACCACATTTGCCTCAGGGTTATGTTTACCAGAATCTTTACAGTTGATTGGGGTAGACTTTTGGCTTTCCAAGCCCGCTCCATATCTTGGGTCCTTCCTACAACCTGTACCCATTCCTGAGATTTGTCAGTTTCTTTCATCTCCAGAAAGGGATTGGCCAACATCATAAATGTCTTGTGCCACACCTGAGCCGGCATGGTTATCAGCATACTGTAGGGGGGTAAGGGAAGACCTAGAGAAACTTCCCTTTCATCCCTGCAGTGAATATCCCTCAATCAGCATTTTCAAAGACTAGGGTGTAGTTTGCCCATCTCCTTCCCCACTTCCTAAAAATCTGTTGTACCTCCAGAGTCCTGCATGCCCAGGGAGGCCCCCAACATTGAGCCAAGGCTCCCTGCAAAACACAATAATGTAATCCATAAGGGAATGAGTTCCTTGAATCGTGCAGGTGCTGCCAGAGTGGTGATGTCACTGCTCATTTTCTCCGCCTCCTACCTGGTCGGAGAAATGGCATCGTCCCTGTGTCCCGTGATCTGCCTGGATGCTCTCCTGGTATTTTGCTGGAACTTGGCAGCTGTATCAACAAGCTCAGTGGGAGTACATTCTCTCACTGTCAGTGTTTCCAGAACTGGGGCTGCCTCAGTGCCTGGGGCTACTGTGGCTGTGCTTCTGCTTTCCTGTGCAGCAGGTCCACAGCTCGGGGCACTCTGTGTCACCCTCAGGCACCACAACGCCCTCCTCTTCCCTGTCCTGGCATCTCTGGGGCTTCTCTCTACCACAGTGCCCTCAGGCAATCCCTCAAGCAAGTACATTGAACCAGCTGGATTTTCAGGGTGTCCCTGTTCTAACACAGCCTGTTAGAACCCTTGGGGCTCCCGATGAGGAGGGGACAGAGAGATGAAAGACAGAAGTAGCCACTTGAGAAGGTCAAATGGCAGGTGTAAGAAGCAAGGGGATGTACATAGGAGGCTTGCCTTGGGCACGGCGAGTTGAGCAGATATCCACACTGTTCGCCAAATCTTTCCCGAGTGGGTCTCAGTCACGTGCAACATCCAGACAGTCTCAGCAGCAGATCTTGGGACTGTGTCCTGAGTGGGGGAGGCTGGTGGGAAGGTGGAGCCTCCAGTCCCCAGGTCCAGCTGGTGGTCAACCTGCAGCCATGTCCTCTGGTTGGCCTTTCTCACTTTAAGAGAACTTCACTTTGTCCTCCCATGGTGGGATTTCAGGCACCGTGTACTATTGGTGAAGTAGAGCTAGTACATGGGCTGACTTTATCTATAATGTTTAAAAACTCATGAAGTAAAAGCGGCCTAAAATAAGAACTCCCGCCCCCAGATTTCCTACACTTACTAAAGGACTAATTACACCTTCATAGTTATCCACACTACTTCTGACCTAACCTTTTATATTTTCTAATTATCTCACTTTTTAAAAAATCTTAGTAACTGATTGCATGAGCTAATATTTTTAGTAAAATGGCAAAAAAAAGTTAATGAAGGCAATGAACAGGCTTGCCTTGGTCCTAAATTAGTGGGAATACCTCTATTGGTTCCTCATTAATTAAACGGTGATGTTTGCTAAATTTGGAGCTGAGGTATAGGTTAAGTTATTCTCCATCTGTTTCTATTTTATTGAGTGTTTTTACTGGAAATAATTTTTGATTTTCTAGTGAAACTTTTCAGTACTAAGGAAATAATCATATAATGTTTTTACTGTACTGTGTTATGTTGTGAATTATAATAATTGATTAACAAATCAGCTTTACGTTCTTGGAATTAATCTATCTTAGGTACAGGATATTATTTTCCCTAATAAATTTTTATAAATGTTCAAATTATACTATGTCCAGGATTGTTACATTGATATCTTTAATATACTTCTTGTCTTCTTGTTTTTTAAGATTTTATTTATTTGCGAGACAAAGAACAGGAACAGGGGGAGAGGGAGAGAGAGAAAAGCAGATGCCCTGCTGAGCAAGGAGCCCCACACAGGACTGATCCCAAAACCGTGAGATCATGGCCTGATCTGAAGGGAAATGCTCAACCAGCTGAGCCACCCAGTCACCCCTATTTTGGTTTTCAGTTTTGTGTAGGTTTTTTTTTTTTAATCAGATTGATATTTTAATGTTGTTTATGATTCATAAATATAAAGCAGAAATTCAGAAATTTTTACTTTCTACACCAACATAAATACCATTGGGATTTCCAAGTCTTTGAACTGCTGGAAACATTTCCTGGGGAATTCATCTAATTCTGATGCTTTTTTTGTGAGGCAGTTCTATTCTTTCTCCATTTATCTAGGGGGATTGGTATTGTTACATGTTTTAGTTACACAGGGGTCAATTTTGGTAAATTCTACTTTGGATTTTACTTTACATTTTTCAATCTCATATGCATTTCCAAATGACCTAATTTTAAAAATAATATCCTTGGACCAATGATTAAATCCTTTGAAATATCTTTTTTAAAGCATTTGTGACTTCTTACTCATTTTTTGGTTATTTGATGTCCTGGTATCTTCTTGATTTTCAAAGAAAAACAAATATGATTTTGTATTTTTTTTTTTAATTTTTACCTTTCTCGTTTTCTGCTTTTACCATTGTTATCTGAATCATTATTTTTTTGAATTTTTGATGTGTGTGTTCCATTTATTTACTTTTTTTATTTAATTTTGACCATTGTAAATATTTAAAGAAATACATTTTCCTTTGGTAGTAACTGTAATTGTTTTCTATAAATTTTTACAGCCAATTTCAATCTGTGTTCCTTTGAAATCATATAATTTTAGTTCATCCTTCCTCATTCACCAAATAGTTGTTTAATACAGAGTTCCCCTCAACTTCCAGATGGATCAATCTTTGTTTTCAACATTTTTGCCCTTAATACTATATTTGCCACCATGTAGTAAAATTTTTTTGTTTGTATTATTCCCAAATTATGATATTCTTAAGGTTTTCATTTTTTTCTAATATCTTTTCATTTTTCGTGGGTATTCTATATGCAATTGAGAGAATTGCATTATTAATGTTGTATAGGTATCTATATGCATACACATAAGGTCTGCATTTTGATCATCTTAGGAAAGTGCTCCATATCCACTTATTCATTTTATTTTGACTTTCCACAAACTGGAATTTTTTTTTAATCTTTTTTTTTAATTTTTTTTTATTTATTTATGATAGTCACACAGAGAGAGAGAGAGGCAGAGGCATAGGCAGAGGGAGAAGCAGGCTCCATGCACTGGGAGCCCCACGTGGGATTCGATCCCGGATCTCCAAGATTGCGCCCTGGGCCAAAGGCAGGCACTAAACCGCTGCGCCACCCAGGGATCCCCACAAACTCGAAATTGTATATTAAAATCTACCATCGTGAAATATTTTTCTGTTTCTCCTTTCATCTTCTGTTTTTTTCTTCTTTTCATAATTTTGTTTATATATGAATTGGAGTATAGATGTATGTTGGGAGAAATGTAATCTTTAACATGTCTTTCTTTTTCTCATTTAAACCTTTTATCATGTAATTTTGACTTCTCTGGTATCAGATTTCCTAGGAATAACTCCTTAGTGTTTGTATATGTCAGGCATATTTACCCTGTTTAGTTTGCATCTCTCTGAGCCATGTCGACTTTGGGTAATCTCTTATAGATAACACACAGTAGGTTCTTCTTACTTAGCAAACTGAAAATAATTTACTTTAAATAAAGGAGATATGTCAATTTACATTGATTAATATGAATAATGTATTTAATCCTTGTTATAATGTTTTAAAAAGATTTATTGAGTTATGCTCGACGTATACAACTTAATAAGCTTTGGCATATGTATACATTCTTTTTTTTTTTTTTTAATTTATCTATGATAGTCACAGAGAGAGAGAGAGAGAGAGAGGCAGAGACACAGGCAGAGGGAGTAGCAGGCTCCATGCACCGGGAGCCCGACGTGGGATTCGATCCCAGATCTCCAGGATCACACCCTGGGCCAAAGGCAGGCGCCAAACTGCTGCACCACCCAGGGATCCCTGTATACATTCTTAAAATGATCCCTACAATGAAGCCAGAAAACAAATCTGTGGCTTCAGTTTCCTGTGTCTCTTTACGATACTGCTTTCCTGTTCCTGTCATGAGCTACCTTACCAGTTACTTACTGCTCTGTTTTGTCAGTTTGTATTTTACAGAATTTTATAGAAATGGAGTCATAAGAAGGTTATTTAAAAAAATGATTTATTTATTTATTTTTAGAAGTGGAGGAGGACAAAAGGAGAGGAAGAGAGAAAATCTCAATCCGACTCCACACTGAGTGTGGAGCCCCACAAAGGCTTGATCTCACGACATTGAGATCATGACCTGAGCCAAAATCAAGAGTCTGATGCTTAACAAACTGAGCCACTCAGGTGCCCCAAGAATTTTTTTTTTCATTTACTTAATGAAGTATGATTATTTTGAGATTCATTCATGCCATACATCTCAGAAGATCATCCATTTTATTGCTGTGTAGTACTCCATTGTATAAATAAATGACAATCTGTCCAACCATTTACTTGTTGATGGATAGTTGGTGGTTTCTAGTTGGACTTTTTTTTTTTTTTTTTTTTTTTTTTTGGTGGGGGAGGCTATTAAAAATAAAACTACTCAATATCTTTGCACAAGGCTTTGTTATTTCTCTGGAAAATATATAGGAGTAGAATCAGTAAATCATACAGCAAATATATATATGCAATATTTAAAGAAACTTCCAAATTTTCCAAATGGATTGTACCCTTTTACACTGACAATACCAGCATATGAGAGTTTTAGTCCCTCCTTATTCTTTTCAATACTTGATATTGTCAGTCTTCTTAATTTTAGTGGCTATGTTTTAGCAACTCGTGGTTTTAATTTGCATTTCCTTAATGATTAATGATGTTGAATATATTTTAATGTACACATTTGCAATCTAAATATTTTCCTTGCAAAGCCTTAATAAACTCATTGATTACTTCTCATAGCTTTTTTTTTGCAGATTCCATTGAATTTCCTACCTAGATTAACACTTATGTATAACAAAGACAGTCCTACTTTCCTTTTCTTTTTAATCTGGATGCATTTGATCTTTTCTTTCTTGCATTAATGCCTTATCTGGGGACCTGCAGTACAATGCTGAACGTAAATGGTGAGAACAAACATCTTTGTACTGATTTTTATCTTAACAGAAATGAAATAAGTGAATACGATGTTAGGTGTTGGGTTTTGATAGATGTTTTTTATCGGTCTGAGGAAGTTCCTTATATTCCGAGTTTGCCAAGAGCAGTTATTAGGAATAAATATTGGATTCTGTCAAATATTTTTATGCATCCATGATGATTTTTTTATTTTTTTAATTGTTAATATCACCTATTATGCTGATTGATTTTCAAATGTTAAACCTCACTTGCATTCTTAGAAAGATTTCATTCGATGATGGAATGTTATCTTTTTTTATTTATTCTTGGATACAAATACCTACTTTTTAATAACTTTCGTGTCTAGGTTTATGACATATATTCTCAATATGAGATGTGCCATCATCATTTTTATTCTTTTGCAACGTATCTTTTTTTTTTTTTTCTGTCATTGCTTTAAAGTTTCTTTTTAGGGATCCCTGGGTGGCGCAGCGGTTTGGCGCCTGCCTTTGGCCCAGGGCGCGATCCTGGAGACCCGGGATCGAATCCCACGTCGGGCTCCCGGTGCATGGAGCCTGCTTCTCCCTCTGCCTGTGTCTCTGCCTCTCTCTCTCTCTCTCTGTGTGACTATCATAAATAAATAAAAATTAAAAAAAAATAAATAAAGTTTCTTTTTATCACTGGATTTTACTAATTTGGTTATTATGTTCTTTTTTAATGTACTTGGAAACTTTTGAGCTTCTTGAATTTTGATACATATTTTGATTACATTTGAAAAATGGTAATTATTTCTTCAATTCTTTATCTGTATTTTCCATCTACTGTACCTCAAGGGTTCCAATTCCACATGTACTCAGTTGTATGATGGTGTACCACTATTTACTGATCTTTTCTTATTTTGAAGGTTCTTTATCTATATTAGTTTCTATCCTATGTATTTTGGCAAACTAATCCTTTCTTCCACATTTTCCAAGCTATCATTAAGTGCTTTATTTTTTTTTATCTCAGTCCTTGTAGCATTTAGGTCTCTCTCTATATTTTTTGGTATATTTTGAATGTCTTTGCTGAACTTTTGAATATATGGATTGCAGCCATGAGATTTTTTTTTCACATCCTGCTCTTCTGATTCTAATGTCTGTGTCAGTTTAGATCAGTTGCAATTAAGTTTTCTCCTCATTATGAGTTGTGCGTTTCTGCTCTTTTTGCACATCTACAAATCTTTGATTGGATGTCAGACATTACTGTATATTTGATATCATGTATTTCTATAAATATTATTCAGTCTCTTTCTGGGATGTAGTTCAGTTTGCGGAAACAGCTTGATCCATTTGGTTCTTCTTCTTCTTCTTCTTTTTTTTTTTTTTTTTATAAAATTACAAAGTGTTTGGCACAGAGTTCAGTCCAGGACTAATTATTCCACACTTATGAGACAGGGCTTTCCAGAGTGCTGCTCACAACAACCCATGAATCATGAGTTTTCTAGTTTGCTGATGGGAATAGGCACTATTCTCAGCTATATGTGTATTCTGGGCACTGTAAATTGTAATCATTTTAAATGATTCCTTCTCTCTTTGTGTAGTTTCCTTTTGCACAAGTGCTCACAATTATTCTGCTGGTAGACCTCTAGAGTGAGTATTCCCTCACTGTAGCTCTTTTCTCTCTGTTGCTCTGTTCTGTGAATTCTAGTGCCTTACTTTCCCTGTATTTACATCAGTATCTCTCAACCAAGAGTCCTTTTTGCCCTGCCTGGGTTGCCTCCATCTGCACAAGAGCCTATGATCTCAGTACTGTAGCTCACCAAAATCAAAGGGCTCTTCTCTGTGCTTCTTACCTCTCAGATGTCTCCATCCATTGTCATTTAACCAGTGTCTGCAGAACCTTTGTTTTGCATATTTTATCTTAATATTTATGGTTGTTTCAGGCTGAAGGATAAATAAGATTCAAATTACTCTTAACACAGCTTTACCTATTTAATATTAATAAATAATGTCTTTTAAATCATATTTTGAATATGCAAAAAGAAAAATGGATTGGATTGCATATATTACACATTGCACAAAGATTAAGCAAAATGAAACATAGACTTATCTGTCAAATACAAAGTTGTGAAAACTCAAGGAAAAAAAAAATACACTGAGAAACATCTATAGAAGCCTGGGTTTGGTGATGAGTTTTTACATGGAACTCCAAAAGCGTGAGCTACAAAAGGAATAATAGATAAGACAGATTTCATTAAAATTAAAACTTCTGTTCTGCAAAAGACACTATTAAAAGAATAAAAAGACAAGGCAGAGAATGGGGAAATATTCAGAAAACACATATATAATGAGGGAGTTGAACTAAAAATATATGAAGAACATTTAAAACTCAACATTTAGAAAATAAGATGCCGAATTAAAAAATAAGAATATAAATACAGATAACTCACCAAAAGCCATAGAGATGGCAAACACACATATGAATAAATTCCCATCATTGTGCATCAAGAAGGTAAAACAAATCAAAACAATAATGACATAGTGTTAGAATGGCTATAACCTTAAAAATAGGCAATGCAGACTGCTCCTGAGGATGCAGAGCTTTAAGAGCTCTCATTCGTTGTTGGAGAGGGTGTGAAATGATATGTCCACTTTAGAGAAATGTTTGACATTCTCTTTCAGAGCTAAATATTGACTTGCCATAGTTGCGTAGGTATTTACCAAACTGATTTGAAAACTTATGTAAACACAAAAACATGCACTCAGATGTTATAGAAGCTTTACTCATAATTGTCAAAAACTGGAAGCAGCCAATCTGCCTTTCAATAAGTGAATGGATAAACAACATGTGCAAGTCTACACAATAGAATGCTATTCCATAATAAAAAGGAATACACAGTTAAGCCATGTAAAAAGAATGATAAGTCTTGAATTCACATCAATACATGAAAAAAAAAGTAGTTTGAGAGGGCTTCACGCTATACAAGTACATTTTATGGGAAATGTAAAACTATGGGAAAAAATCAGTGAACGTCAGGGACTTGAATTGGGAGGGTTGAATATGTGAAGCAGATGAGAATATTAGAAAAGTATAATTATTCTGTTATGATACTATAATGATAGATACATGGAACTATGCATTTACCAAAATTCATAGAACTTTAAAGAACAGAGAATAAACCTTTAGGTATGTAAACAAACAAGCAAACAAACAAACAAAAAAAAAAAACAAAACAAAGAGAAGACCAGGTGTGTATATAGCAGGAGTAAACGTAGACTATGACAAAATAATTTATCAAGGAATTTTTGAAGTATTTATGAAGGAGTTGAGCCAAAAATGGTATAATGTGGTATAATGTGAATTAACATTAAAAGGGAATAAGGGAAAGTGGTGTTGACCTAAGTGACTTTAGAAATGAATGAAGCAAAAAAAAAAAAAAAAAAAAAAGAAAAAGAAAGAAAAGAAAAAGAAAAAAGAAAAAAAGAAAAAGAAAAAGAAAAAGAAATGAATGGAGCTTTTAAGGCTAAAAGCAAAAGAATTTGTATATAAGTACTATACTCTCCTCGAAAGTTGCTCCCCACAGGGTTATAGGTTAATAACTTGTTAACAACATCTACTATACATGCATATTGGAATTGAACAATTAAGTAAATTGTTGAAAGATGGTGTGAGGCAAGTGTATCACTATTTTATCGGGAGATTAAAGACCAAAAAGGGGATAAAGCTAGAGTGACCCATACAGCATTAGATTAGATTTGGAGATGAACTCATATTTAGTTTAATATATAGATAGATCACTACAGACATGTTTGTAGAAAATTTACATGTAGTGGTTAATATATGTAGTTTTTATTATACACACACACACACACACATTCTCTGTCAGGTAACAGAGTTTAGAAGCAAGAATATCAGTAGCAAAAAGCAAATCTAGTACTAGATCTTTTTATTATTTGTCAGTGAAAGGAAACAGGCATCTTTTCTCTCTAGTTTCTCCAATAGTTTACGATAGGCTTGGAGCAAGGAAGGTCCAAAATGAGCCTAGATCATCTTGTAATGCCAAAACTTGAGGTCTCAAACAAAAGCAATGATGTTGGGTGTCAAAGAGACAGGAGCCTACTGAAAGTACTACCAGTGGTCAAAGCTTGAACAACTTAAGCAGCAAAATAAAGCATTAGGCTACAACCCAAAGTACAAAATAAATATCTTTGCTCCATACTGATATAAACAAATGCTTGAACTAATCAATGAATAAATGTAAGAGGATACACAAATCTCCCATGCAGAAAAATTCTAAATAATTTATATAATACTCCTCATGCAAGAGGTGAGGCTTATCTCCTCATCACTTAAGGATGAGCCATGTATAGTGACTTTCTTCTAAAGATTACAGTAGGGAAAGGGCAGTTGAGATCTAACTACAGTAGAGAAATCTGACCAACTCTATCTCAGCCTGGTGATCAGTTAATGACAGCGATGACAAGTCCTACTGATAGCAGGTATCCATGATGTGATGGGAAGAAAATGATATCTTAAGCCTGTCATTCCACCCCTAAAAAACTCATTATTAAAATCTAATTATTAAAAAAAAGGACAGGCCCCAATTTAAGATCATTCTGCAAATATCTGATGAGTATTTTCAAAATGCTCAAGGTCATCAAGAATAAGGAAAATTCTAAGAAACCTTCAAAGCCAAGAGGTGCCTGAGGAGACATACTGACTACACGTAAGTGATGTCCTGGATGGGATACTAAAACATAAAAAGGACACTAGGTAAAAACTAAGAAAGTCTTCAATAAAATATGGATTTTGATTAATAATGTGCCAAAATTGGTTCATTGGTGCACTTTGCGTGCCATACTCATATAAGATGCTAACAATGGAAGACACAATGTAAATGCTGCCTTTGCAAACATCTATGTTTAAACTGCTCATATAGTTTCTTGCTACCCAATACAACTTACAACCCAGGAAATTCTTTATAAGTGTTTTTAAACTCTGTCAATAAGGCAGTATATCTGAGAAAAACTTAACAAGTTCACTAATATTTGTATTTCAGTATCTCACAAGAGTTGATTTTTGAAGTTAACAATTTATACAAAAAATATGTTAATGAGGTACAGGAAGGACCTTCAATTTCAAAGCAAATATATTTCACATCCACAATACATGTCATAGCATAAAGGAGGATTTCCAAATATATGTATGTCTAGAATTTTCTTTCTATTTGAGACCTTATGTTTATACTTATTTTTGTGTTATACATTGAGACTTCTTAAACACCATATTTAAGAATGATTTAAAGCTAATTCAAAGCTATAATTTATCCCATTTCACATATTTCATTCCAACCAATAGTTCATTTTTTAAATTATGTTTATTTGTTATCTATATAATGGGATTATTTGTCTAATTGTTTGAATATACTTTACATTTCCTTTATCTATAAAACTCGATGGAACATAGAAAACCAAAGTAATGAGTGTATCTTCATTTGACTTTAAACTGGTCCATCTTAAGTTCATATGGAAAAGGGCAATATGCAGAAACTGAATATTTAAAAGTTCTGTATATGAAGATAAATTAGTGACAGTTATATCCTTTTGTATCATTAGGAAAGGGAAAAAAAGAGAAAGGAAGATTGACAGAGATATAAAGCTCCTGTTTTATATATATAATTTTTGTTGATATCTGTTCATTGATTGCTTAATTTATGGGTTTAACAATCAACCAACAAACATACCCTGAGCACTCACTGTGCATAAGACACTGATGGGACGCCTGGGTGGCTCAGCGGTTTGGTGCCTGCCTTCAGCCCAGGGCCTGGAGACCCAGGATCGAGGCCCACGTCAGGCTCACTGCATGGAGCCTGCTTCTCTCTCTCTGCCTTTCTCTCTGCCCCTCTCTGTCTCTCATGAATGAATAAATAAATAAAATCTTAAAAAAGTTCTCAGGATACAAAGCTAACTTGGTCACATCCCTTGTTATTTAGGACCTTCCAACTAGAAATAATGTAATGGTTTACTTACAAATTCATGTGTGATATTTTGTTCTTATGAAGGGATTTTCTTACTGTGCTATAAAAATTGGCTCATAAAAAAAAATTGGCTCATAACGGTGCCTGGGTGGCTCAAATGGTTAAGTGTCTATCTTATGCTCAGGTCATGATCTCTGAGCCCTGGGGACTGAGCCTTGAGTTGGGCTCCCTATTCAGTGGGGAGTCTGCTTCTCCCTCTGCCCCTCCACTGACTTGTGTGTGCTCGCTCTCTCTCCCTCTCAAATAAATAAGTAAAGTCTTTTTTTAAAAAGGCTCATAAATCCATTAATACCATTTTCTAGAAAAAGAAATAAATTAGCTCATGGAAACTTCTTACTTGGTTAATTTAGAATTTTCAAAGTATGAGGAGATGTGTCTTTATTAAGCAAGTTCATTTATTTTCTTTTCAAGCCTTTCTCAATTTTTGCAAATTTTTTAAAAAGCAGTAATGTTCTTATGTATTTAGTATACACCGTAGAGTAAACTGTTAAATGACATTTTATTGCAATATACTGTAGTGGTTAAGAATATAATCTCTTGAAACAAACAGATTTAGGTTTATGTTCTAGGTCTCTGATATAATTGAACTGCGTAACCACGGAAACTTAATAAATCTTTATATGCTTTATTTTTTTAAAAAAATCAAGATTAATAAGATTCTTTCATGAATTAAATGATGTAAGTGCATAAAGCTTTTAGCATAGTTTCTGGCAGGAATAGTGCTCAATATAAGTTAGTTCCCATTATGTGTAAAACTTTAGGACTTTTCGTAAAACTATAATTCTGAAAACCAAGAAACGATTATAGTGAAATAAAGGCCTAAATGAAACCCCTAAAGTGCAAAAATTTACTAATGTATTAAATACAAAATCTTGAAAGTGAGTTATATATTAAATGTCTCAATGAAGATTCCACAAAATTTAAGAAATAAAAACGTTATAGTAAATTTATTTTAGAACCATGTTACTAAGTATAAATAAAACTGGATCGTCACAAGTAACTTGGACTTTGTCAGACTTCTTAAAAAAAAAAAAAAAAAACTTGGGATCCCTGGGTGGCGCAGCGGTTTGGCGCCTGCCTTTGGCCCAGGGCGCGATCCTGGAGACCCAAGATCGAATCCCACGTCGGGCTCCCGGTGCATGGAGTCTGCTTCTCCTCTGCCTGTGTCTCTGCCTCTCTCTCTCTCTGTGACTATCATAAAAAAATATATATATATTAAAAAAAAAGTTGTCTTTCTTTTTAATCAATATAATATTGCTCTGATTAATTAAATCTCTAAAAGGAAACTGTTCCAAAACATACTCATTAACTTGCAACATGGCTATTTTATTCTAACAATAGGTTGGATTCTATGTATTGTCCTCAGCTATTTTTTAGGGTCACTCTTAGAAGTGCTCAATAAATAATATATCTGCATCTTTTCCATGGACAGCATTAAAGATCATTTACTATGCTGTATGTTCTTTCTGTAATTTAACATCAAGACAAAGTTTGCCTTTCCCGAGGACTTGATAAACCCACTTTTTACCAGGGAAGGGCAATTGCATAATTAGCTTTCCTTTTTCTTCTGATTGAAGAAAATGCATAGCTAAATTTATTTTCAAATGCAGTGAATACATTTGGTAAGTTTTAAAACATATCTTCGTTGTATGTATATATTTAAACTTATTTTTAGATAGTTCTATGTGTGTATTTTTGAGCTTACCATAACCTGGTTCAGAGTTGGGAATAAGACTCTGCAGCTATACATCAGTCTATAATATATAAAAGAACAGCAAAATTTCTTTTGCCATATGCTATATGTGAATACTGCACCAATGAATACTTATTTTACTTTCAATGCAGTATCATCAGGATTCACTTAAGTAAAAAGATATGTTTTGTCTATTGTAGAGTTATCATTTACATAGAATAAGAAATCATGCTATTTTTTTTATGGTTGATCAATCAAGCAATTTCTTTGGACTAAACCATAGTGTAATGGTTCATTTTTTAAAATATGAGCTTCATTAATACTTGCAGTTGAAATAGAGATCCTACACAAGGATAAAATGAAACCTGAGGAAATCTGAATTATATAGATCATTAAATTACTAAGCGGCTTTTCTGTTTCTTTCAAAAGAAAAAAAAAACAACAAAAACAACTCACATTTTGATTTGTGATAATCCTCATAGCAGATTTTTTTTTTACTGTTTAATTTCAATTAATCTTCAGATGGATAGTATGCTTCACAAGATTCACTGAAAACTATATTCACAGTAGTGGAATTATGTGCTTACTCTCTACAGCAGCTCTGCCTAAAGAGTCTGCAGCATCTGGAAGATTTTCTCTCTTCTTATTTTTAGTTTAATAGCAATGCCATGGTAGCATTGGGGAATGTGTTCCGAATGTTTATAAATAAGTACAGGAAATAACTTTGAAATCTGCAGCTGTTCAGACACATGCATCTGTTTAAGTGAATAGATGCATATATCTCTCTAGTAAAAAGGGATTCTGAATATAATCCAAGTTTTAAGTATTAAAACAAGACACTACCTGTTTTCAAATGTTAAGCAAATTGCCATAAAATCTGACCAGCTGGTCCAAAGCACTGCTACTTGAGAATTGACTATTGTTGGAAGAAAGATGACATAGATCATAGTGCGCCATTATAATAAAACTAATTTGCTTAGTATTTGCAGTTCCTTCCCACGGTTAAACAATCTGGTTCCCCTTTTCTAACACCTATATGTGTCAACACATAATATATAATCTGATGTTTTAACATGTTTAAAATGATTTGTTTATTATAATAATTTTCAATAAAATGTTACTTTTAGATGTAGATGGATTCATGTACTTTTAGACAGAGAATCAAAATTCTTTCAAATGTGTCACTGGAAGGTCTGTGTGGGGTTTTGATACAGGGTGCAATATGAGCAGAAGCCATGATCTCTGAAGAAACAAGGAATCAGTAGTAAATGTGTGCGGACACATTCTCAGTGTTTGTGAAGAACTAGTGCTACAGAATGTGGCCTGAGAAGAAACACACAGCAACACATACATGCTCATCAGTTCACTGCTGCTCAGTGGCATGGTAAGCACAGTAGGCAAAGATCTGCCCTGTGGAGGTTTTCGAGTGCTGAGTGGGACTGTGGAATAGTCAGAGTGGCGTGAGAAGCTGAGAGCTACAGCAGAGATTACCCCAAAATAATGTGAATGATTTGAAATAATGTAACAGAGTGAGGACGTAGAATCCAGAAGCTTCAGAAAAGCATGGAAGATATAGGGTTTGGTATTTCCTAACTGTTTCCTCCATATCTGTATAGAGCGAAGATTCTAGGTGATTTTGAATATATCATACTTTATAGGGAGGCTAAATCAGTATTTTACTCATACCACACTACTGTGATTCACAGATAAAACAAAACAAGTAGTTTTAATATATTAGGTTCTAAAGAGTCCTTAGGAATGAAAAGAGTCATGAGAGAGCTGCCAGGTGTTAGGGGGTCAGTTAGGGTGATGTGCCAAACTGAAAATGATAATCATGCCTTTATTTATTCACTCAAATAGTATAAACAGGAGGTCAGGAAGGTGAGGGGAGTCCGATGTTCCATAGTTTGCTGGGCAAGTAACAAGTGGATCAGAGCAATTGGAAGGATTATCTATCTCACTGCAGAGGAGCCCCAGACAAAAGACTTTTGCCATCTATTTGGACACAGAGGCTGGGAGAAGGAAAAACAAGAAAGGCTCACGTGGAAAAGTGGAGTCCAAGTAGAGGAAAGGTCTTCAAGGTCCTCCAATAAGGAGGTCACAGACAAAATGCCTTGGAAGGGCCCCAACTGAAATCTCCTTGATTAGGAGGCATCTGGGCTAAGAATAAAAATATGTATTAAAACATGTCCATCCTGAAGTCCTTTTAATGAGACTCACTCCAGACGTACACCAGGTGAGGTGTGGTGGACAGCCGCACACCAAGAGCCCTGCCAAGTAAAGCCTTGGTACTTGCCTGTGATGGGTCCTGTGAAATCATACTTAGGAATTGGGCCTCGAGTTTCTTACTAAAACTCATCTGAAAGTTCCAATAATAAAGTTCCAGTTTGCCTTTCCCATTAAACAGATGAATGAATTTAAAATTAACAACAACAAGTAATAGAGATTTAACGGTAATTAAAATGTGTCTAAATGTGCTCTCAATGCCCTGAAACACATTTTAACTTGGAGCTAATGATGGAGTAGCTGAATTTTCATATTTTTCATTTTCATATTTGATAGTGCCTATAATATCTTTCCAAGTAGGTATTTAGAGAGAAAGTTGCCAAGATATATGATTAAAGTTGTACAGGCAAAGTCTCCAATACTTGGAATATTTTATGTTTAATAATTAATATCAAGAACCACTTACAGAATGGCAGAGCACAGTCATCCAAAAATCTGCTCCTCCATAAAAACAATGAGAATACTGGCAAAAATAATCAAAGATACTTTTTAATAACTCTGGAAACTAACCAAAGGCATGTAACAATTATTGATGAAAAATGACTAGATTTTTTGTAAGGATCATGAGTCGTATGGCAATTTACCTTGCAGAACCATGTAAGCTATGAAAACCAGTAGCCTAGCAGGTCTAAAATTAAAAGAATTAAAATCAGAAGATATTTATTTTCCAAATAAAATGAAATGAAATTATAAATAAATAACAAAAGAAAATTTGGAAAATCCCTCAAAAAAAGCAAAAATTAATATCATGCTCCTAAGTAGCCCAAGGATCCAAGAAAACAAATCACAGATTAGAAAATAATTTGATATAATAGAAAATGAAAATATATCACACCAAAACTTAGGACATGCACCGACAGTAGTGTTTAAAGGGGACCTTAATTGTACATGTCCATATTTGGGAAAGAGATCTCAAGTCAAAAACCTAATATGCCTTCAAGAAAAAACGGGGAAAGAAAATATCATACTAACTCAAATTAGTAGAGGTAATAATAATATTAAAGATTAGAATAGAAAACAATTGAAATAATAAATATAAAAACAATTGAAAAATCAAGACTGTTTCTATGTAAAGATCAATAAAATTGAAAAAAAAATTAGCTATCCTGACAAAGAAAAAAAAAGACAATGTTTAATTAGTAAAATCAGGAATAAAAAGGGAATATCACTACTTTCCTTAAGAAATGAAAATTATAAGGGAATGCTGTGGATATTTATACACCAACAAATTAAGTTACCTACATGTATGAATATATATGAATGTGTATTCAAGGACATTGACTTTTTAATCAAGAAATATCCTATAAAGGAAATCCAAGACTCAGATGACATCACTGGTGAATCCTACCAAACTTTTAATAAAGATTAAAGACCAATAATGCCCAAACTGTTCCAGAAGAATATAAGAAATATAAGATGAGAAAACACCAGCTCATCTTTGGGATGCCAGTAATACTGTGGTACCAAAATAAGACACTCTCTACAAGAAAATTAGGAATTGGTAGCTCTGATGAATATAGGCCAACAATTATATATATATATATATATATATATATATATATATATATATATATATCTTCAAACCAAATTCAGAAGCATGTAAAAAATGTTATATAAATGGGATTATACACCATAAACAAGTATGATTTATTTCTGGAATGCAAAAATGATTTAAAGTGGATAGATCAATATGGGATTCACTATATTCATGTTATGATGGACAACTGTCGCATAACCATCTCAATGGTCACAATAAAATCATTTGGCGAAATCCAATGCTGCATAATAATCAACACACCTGGTAACTAATAATAGATGGAAAATTACTTAAATTTTTAAAGAGTGTGTTTTGAAAAGACCCAAAGCTAATGTCATACAATATGATAGAATGCTTGACATCTAAAGTCAAGAACAAGACAAAAGTGTCCACTCACTATTTCTATTCAAAACGTACTGGAGGTTTTAGCCAGTAAAATTAGAAAAATAATATTAAAAAAAAACAAATAACATCCAGAAAGAAAAAGATAAATTCAACTATCTTTACTTGCAGATGACATGATCTTTGTTTATAGAAAAACCTAAGGAATCAACAACAATAATAGCAACAAAAACCCAGTAGACCCACAAAATGAATTTAGAAAGATTTCAGGATATAAGATAAATATTTTAAAAATCAATTGTAGGGATCCCTGGGTGGCGCAGCGGTTTGACGCCTGCCTTTGGCCCAGGGCACAATCCTGGAGACACGGGATCGAATCCCACATCGGGCTCCCGGTGCATGGAGCCTGCTTCTCCCTCTGCCTGTGTCTCTGCCTCTCTCTCTCTCTCTCTGTGTGACTATCATAAATAAAATAAAAATTAAAAAAAAATCAATTGTATTTTTATATTTAACAATAAATAATGTAAATATGAATTTAAAAAAATATACTTGCAATAGCAATAGAAAGAATAAAACTAGAATCAAATTTAACAGGCATGCAATACTTTTAAACCAAATCTGTGAAATAAATTAAAAATAGTGAAATAAATGGGAACACATCCCATGATCATGAATCAGAAATCTAAATATTTTTAAAGCTAAGTATTGTTAAGATAACAATGATCACTAAATTGATCTATAATTCAACATAACTGCTACCAAAAGCTCAGCTCCAATTTGTAGAAATTAACAAGCTGATGCTAAAATTCAGATGAAAATATGAAGAACTCAGAATAGCCAAAATAACTTTTAAGAAAAATAAAACTTGGAGAACTTACACTGCCTGATATCAAAGCTTACATCAAAGCTATAAAATCAAGAGAGTGTAGTATTGGAATAGTGGTAGACATATAGATCACAGGAATATGATAGAGAATACAGAAATAAAACATAACTTCTATGTTCAGTTGATGTTTGACAGGAGTGGCAATGCAACTCAAAGAGGAGGGGTGAGCAATAGCCTCTTTAACAAATTTTTTGGGAACAACTAGATATCCACATGTTAAAAAAATGATGTTGAGTCCTTGTGTTACTTCACAAAAAATGACTCCAAATGCATCATATACCTAAATGTAAAAGCTTTAACTATAAAACTCAGAAGAAAATATAAATATAAAGCTATATGACATTGACAATTAAAAGCAAGAAAAATAAATAAAATACATCTACATTGAAAAGGAGGAAATAAACTTATCTGTTTGTAGATGACATGATTTTATACATCGAACACCCTCTAGAATCTTACCTTCCCTCTGGAAAGCTGGAACTAATAAACATATTCAGCAAGTTTTTAGAATACAAAATCAACACATTAGCATCAATTGTGTGTCTATATGCTAACAATAAGGAATCTGAAAAGGATCCTAAGTAAATAACTCATTTCCAATAAATAAAAAATAAAAATGCATAAAAAATAAATGTAACCCAGGACACAAAAGGGTTTTACACTAAAAAATGCAAATACCACTGAATGGAATTAAACTAGGCATTACAAATGGAAAGACATCTCTAGTTTATGATTGGAAGAATTAAATATTGTTCAGATGTCAATACTTCCCAAAGTGATCCACAGATTCAATGCAAAAATCTCTCAAAAGCCTATTTTTTTCATGTAGAGGTGAAACAGTTTATTCTAAAATTGATATGGAATATCAAGATACCCCAAATATCCAAAACAATCCTGAGAATGGTATACAATGTTGGGCACCTCACACTTTCTGATTTCAAAATTTATTGCAGACACATAAATCAATGGAATAGAATATGGATCCCTGAAGCAAACCCTCATACAGATGGTCAAAAGATTTTTGACAAGATTCCAAAACTATGCAATAGTGAAAGTATAGTTATTTCAACAGATGGTATTGGAAAAATTGGACATCCACATACCAGAGTGAAGTTGATTCTTACCTTATACCATACACAAAAAGTAGCTCAATATGAATCAAATAACAACAACAAAAAAACCCTATAAAGGTCATTATGAAACTCTTTGAAAAAGCCTTAAGGGCAAGCTTTACGACATGGTATAGTTCATCAATTACTTGAATATGACACCAACACCATCAGAAACAAAAAAGTATTTAAGTTGTTCATCTAAATTTAACTTCTGTGCATTAAGGGACCCTAGGACAAAACTAGGAAGACAACCCACATGATATAAAATGGCATAAAATATTGCAGATCACATATCTAATATTGGATTGACATTCATAATATATATTATAATTATACAACTCCTCCTTTCAGCAACAACAAAATTTCAAAAATGAGCTAAAGACATTTATCCCAAGATAATATACAAATGACCAATAAATACATGTAAGGTACTGAACATCACTAATGACTAGGGAGATGCAAGTCAAAACCACAGTGATATGCCATTTCACATTCCTTATGACGTCCATTATAACACATGAACAAACAAAAAAATGACAACAACAGAATAAGAAGTGTTGGGAAGGATGTGGAGAAATTGGAACCCATGTGTATTGGTGGTTGGAAAGTAAAATGGTAGTAGGTGCTGCGGAAAAGTGTATGATGGTTCCTTAAAAAGTTAAAAATATAATTATCACACAACCCAGCAATTCTACTTCTAGGTACACAATCAAAATAATCAAAAGCATGGACTCAAACAGATATTTGAACATCAATGTTCATAGCAGCATTAGTCACAATTGGCCAAAACTAGCCACACTAGCGTCCATCTACTGATAAATAAACAAAATAGTGTATACAGACGATGGAATTTTAACTAGCCTTAATAAAATAAAATTTTGATACATGCTATAATATGGATAAGCCTTGAAAACACTACGCTAAGTGAAATAAACCAGTCAAAAGGTGACAGATAGGGTTTTATACCACAGCAGTCAAATTTACAGAGAATATAGAAAATAGAATAGTGGTTACCACGGGTTGGCCTGAGGGGGAATGAGAAGGTATTTTTTCAATGAGTTAAGAACCCCCAAATTTCAGGCTGGAATGATTAAAAAAAAGTTCTGCAGGTAGATAGTAGTGATAATTGTACGGCTATGTGAATATACTTAATGACATTAAACTGTACACTTAAAAATAGTTGATATGGTAATTTTTGTGTATATTTTACACAATAAAAAAGAAAGAAACATACAAACAAGACAAAACAAGGCAGTCTTCCCTCTTTTCCCCTACATAGGATCAGATGTGAACATGATACACAAAACTGTCGCAATGACTTTTCAGCCAATACAGGAGGCAAACTGGAGCAAAGCCATCTCACAAAGGATGGCAAAGAGAAGTGATGGAAGAACCTGAATCCTTAGCAATAACATGGAGCCAAATAATTGTGTGGTGCTTAGTGCTTACCCAAACCCTGGATGTCCGATTTTGTGAAATAGTGAAATTCTTTATTGTTTGAATTTTTTTTTCTAAAAAAAGCAAGAACCAAGCCACAAAAACACAGGGAATAATTTTAAATGCGTATTGCTAAGTGAAAGAAGCCCATCTGCAAGAGTTACATCCTGTATGACTCCAACTCTATGATATTCTGGAAAAGACTCAACTTTAGAGACAGTACAAATATCAGTGGTTGCCAGAGGCTTGCAGAGAAGAGCAGACAAGTGATAAATAGGTGGAGATTTTTAGGGCAGTGGAACTATTATTATTCTGTATGATGCTGTAGTGGTAGATACATGTCATTATATATTTATCAAAACCCACAGGACTATACAAAACAAAGAGTAAATAATACTACAAATTGTGGACTTTAGTTAATAAATATATTTTTTTTCATTGATTGAAATTTGCTACATTAGTCCAAATGTTAATGGTAGAAGAAATGGAGGATAGTAAGTGAGTATATGGGGACCCTGTATTTTCTGCTCAATTTTTCTGTAAACCCAAAACTTCTTTTAAAAGCCTATTAGTTTAAAAAGGAGTTATTGTTAACATTTATGGCATGATAGTACCTGAGAAGAGCCAGTTAGGATGGGAGGTTTTTCTCCAAATCATCCATAGCCAAGTGTCACTAAGCCTGCCTCCGAATGAGGCCAACGACTCTACTTGATCGAGCTCCTAGTGATTTGTCCTTGGATAGGACACTAAGTTGAAACATCATACTTATGATCCTTAAACCTTTGTCTTCAGGGTAAAGTGCAAGTATTCTAAACTAAGAATCATGCTTTTAAAACTATCTGGACATGACAGGAACCCTAGATTTATTTCTTTTGTTTTTTGTTTTTTTGTTTCTTTCTTTCTTTCTTTCTTTCTTTCTTTCTTTTTTTTTTTTTTTTGCAAAAAACTCCTGCACACTATATACTCACAAATATCTGTTAGTGATTCTTATTACAAATCCTAGAAAACTGGGATTCCTGGGTGGCTCAGCAGTTGAGTGCCTGCCTTTGGCCCAGGGTGTGATCCTGGAGTCCCAAGATCGAGTCCCACTTCTGGCTCCCAGCATGGAGCCTGCTTCTCCCTCTGCCTGTCTCTCTCTCTCTCTCTTTTTCTGTGTGTGTGTGTGTGTGTGTGTGTGTGTCTGTGTGTCTCATGAATGAATAAATAAAATCTTTTAAAAAATTCCCGGAAAACTCAAATACAAGTTGCCATACCTCAGATTGATTTATTTCTTACAATTATGTAATCTTGCCTCCCAAACTGATGCCTAGCATTCAATACTGTAGCTATGCAGTTACACTGACCCAACGACGTTGGCCAAAAGGAAAAGAAACCAAGAAATATGGAAGGTATTTTCAGCCCAAGGTTTAAATGGAATGGAGAGTTCATAATGTATTCTACAATGCTCAAATAAATAGAAGTTTCTCTGTGTGTCTCTTTCTCAGTCACACACGCACATGCACACACACAAGTACACACACGTCCTGATCTTAATTCTCTTCTTTCAGTTTACTACCTTACACAAAAGTTATATAGTTTGTACAGATTTGAGGGTAGGTAAAATTCTTCACAGCAGGTAATTAGGCTTGGACTGAATTTTGTCATGCTTTCTTCCTAGTGTGGCAAATTATTATAAAAGAACGTTCTATTGTGAATAAAGCCTGTGCTTGAAATCAGAAGACTTGAGTTTATGTCATGCCTTTGCCACTCACTAGTTCTGGGTTAAGTTTTTACCTATAAACTTCACTTGCTTTCTCTTTCTCATAGGTTCTTTTACTTAAAAAAAAAGAGAGATTAATTATAGCTTGTAGAACATTAAATAAATACACTATAGATGCATGAATATGCCAGAAAGTGTCATGAAAAACATAACGCAAATGTTCTTGCAATTATAATAGGCTTAAGTTGAATAAAACTCAGAGGCTTTTTTTTTTGTGGCTATCAAATAAAAATAAAGACATAGTTAAATCAAGTAAACAGATTTTTCCCCCTATCTGCTTACTTATTTACCCCTTCTAGGGATAATAGGATTGTAAAGTGGGTATTCACTTTTCATTAGTAGGTTAATTGGGCATGCTCTGTGATGTGAAGGAAGTAAGAAAAATTCAAAGCCACTTAGAATACAGCAGGTAACACACTCATAATTCATACAAAATTGAGATTTTTATGTGAACAGAAAATTAGGAATTTCTTACGTGAACCCTGAAGGAGATCTTTGAGATAACTTGATTTGTACTGTGTTAAATACACTTAATTTTAGACATTTTTCAGAAGAGAATAGTGACCTTTTTAAAATGAAAAGAATAGTCATTTTAGTTAAGCCTACTAAAAAAAAAAAATCATTTTTTTAAGTAGGCTTCATGCCCCCTGCATGGAGCTAGACTTGAACTCTCAACCCTGAAATCAAGCCATTTTAGAGCAGAATAAGCCTTACTTAAAGGTCTCATCCTCCCCTTATATTCATGATCAATTCACCTGTATTGTTCTACACTCAATTCTATAGCAGAGAGAACATAGCTTGTCTGACTCTGTAATGCTTCTATTTCCCTTGCTGGTCATCGCCTATAGCTTAGAAACTTCTGCTTAGCCCTGCACATGGGCATGCTCCAGCTGAAATTTGTAATAACAACTTTTACCCAAAACCTAACTTCTTCAAGGAGGTAAGGAAGTACATACAGAAATGACTACGCTATGTTTAAGATTGACAGGAATGATATGACCAGATTATCGCACTGAAAGATAAATGGAACAAGAATAGAGAAGTTACATGACCTTCCTCAGATGTCTATAGACATCAATCACTTTGGACTCCAACCACCTCCCATTTTCCCCTTTTCTTAACATAAATAAGCTTGGACTGCATGCTCAGAGTAGATGGTTCTTTGGGATATCTCCTTGGTTTTCTGGCTTTCTGAATAAATCCACTTTTTCTGTCCCAACATCTTGCCTCTGGACTTACTGGCCAGTCATGCAGTGAGCAAAATGACCTTGTACTTGGTTGCAATTCCATAAACAGAGTCATCACATCACCATCTTTATGTAACTGCAGGACATCAGGGCATGATGTGAGCACAAACCTGTTAAAATAAAAACCCTGAAAGGAGATCTGTGTGTTGATGATATCTGAGGGAAATCTAGAATATACTGGAAAATTATGAAAAGCAGGATTTACTGAAGCCAGAGAAATTACAAGATCCAGGGCAAAAGGCCTTTCCTCTGTCCCCAAAACAGATTTAATCTCCTAGATAAGGGTCTTTTTGCTCCGTGAGCTGTCATGGACATATGCTGAGAAGCTCAAAGACAACTTGCTTCTGACCTGTGCTCCTGTTGCAGGGCTGTGGAGTGCAATGGTTAAAAAGAATTTTTGAGATGTTGTATGGTGCAACTTAATAACTTTATTTAAGTAGCACAGGGACTGGAATTGTGGGCAGAAAGATCTGCGCTTTTTGCTCTATGAAGGTAGTGGCTATATGTTTAGTGTTCAAAGGTGGGGGTGTTCATGCTGGAAGTATTAGATCATAAATGTCTTCTTCAAATTTCTGCTCATAAAACTACTTTTACAAGATTTCTCTGGTGCTTTTTATTCAGTTCAATATTAACTATCAATGAGATATACAGGCAGTCATGAGATCCTTTAAGAATATAGCAACCAGTATGTATTTGATCCTTATCAAAACTAGCTTAAGCTATAGGTCTGCCTTCTGGGCTAATGGTGAAAACTTTTCTATCCCTCATAGCTCCTGGATCAAGGAAACACCATCTGTAGAGATGTACCTAGAGGATTAGGGACTCTAACCTCATGTATTCAGGTAAAGACATGCCGATGGTCTTGTCTAAGGACGTACAATGAGTTTCTAAAGAAGGAACAAGATCTTTCATCAAGGCTTTTCTTCTGTGTGGTTCAGTCTAAGGAAAGGGCAGACAACCAATGGCTTCTTTGTATCTGAAAATTGTGCACAAGAAGAGAAGTGCCATAGTTCCTGAAAATAGCGGATTCATCTTAACCCCCACCCGGCTTTCCAAACCAGCCGGATGAAAATAGGGCAAAACGTTTTCCCTTCTAATTGCATTTAAGGAATGATACTTGATTAACGCTACAAACCAAAATCATCAAAATTAAATCTGAAAAAAATACAAATAATTGTATTTCCTATGATCCTATACTGTGTGTTTCATTCTCTGAACGGACCATCTGTGTTTAATAAAATGAGGAAGCATTCGATAGTTGTAGTTCATTGGGATAAGGAAAACAAGTTCCACTAGAAGTAAAGGAGATTATATATCAGAAAACTTAACCTAAAAATACAAAACTTAACCAAAGTGAAGTAAAGTAGATTGAGAGGTTACAATTTTCCAGAAATTATTTTAAAAGTCTGCATCAGAAAATTCTCTGCTTCTTCAGGTTGAAATTTTGTACTCTAAAATTTTTTTAGCTCTCCACTCTGGCCCACACACTGCTTTGCACTTGAAAAAAAATTCTAATCTAAAATTTAAATAATGTATATACATTTTTAATTTTTCTTGAATTTGTTTAATTGTACATATTAGAGCCATTATAAAAACAACTATATGTAGTCATCAGGTGGAGAAATAATATTTTATACATATGATATATATATGGCAACATACATAATATTTATCTATAAATATAAGCATGCAACTCAGACATATATGTACTTGTGCATATTTATATATACTTATGTCCTATATGTATAATGTGCATATGTATGAGTGTATGTATGAAAAACAAAACTATTTAATCTCTTTTTCATCCAAGAATCTCATACAAACTATAAAATATTAATTAGAAGAGTTTAACCTTTAAATTATAATTTAAGAGCCCAGAAAAATACTTTCATGTCCATGCACTTTGAAGTCTGGATTTATTTTAATTTGCTTAAAAATCAAACTGAATTAACATATTTAACCAAGTTCATTTCCCATTGAGTAAAGTATTTTTAATCACTAATGTCAAAATTCATTATATGTTTTTCAGTTATTTCCTGTTCCAAAACTATATAAAAGCTTTTTTTTATATAAAAGCTTTTAAAGTACAAACTGCTTTGTGTGCTCATTGAAAGCAGTTTTCATTTACATATGCAATAATGAGGAATTAAAGGTAGTATGCATTTATATATGCACTAAATGAATGAATATGCTGGATTACTAGAATATTTGGAACACTATACGTAGGATTAATTTTTGAATTACGCTGGATTTACTAGAATATTTTGAACATTATACATAGGATTAATTTTTTTAACATTTTATTTATTTATTCATGAGAGCCTTTTTATTGTAGGGCTATAGCATATAATGCATGTAACGTACAAAATATGTATTTGTTGACTGTTGATGTTATTGGTAAGGCTTCTGGTCAACTGTAGGCTATAGTTAAGTTTTGGGGGGAGTCAAAAGTTATATGTGGACTTTTTAAAAAGATTTTATTTATTTATAATTGAGGGATCCCTGGGTGGCGCAGCAGTTTAGCGCCTGCCTTTGGCCCAGGGCGTGATCCTGGAGACCCGGGATCGAATCCCACGTCGGGCTCCCGGTGCATGGAGCCTGCTTCTCCCTCTGCCTTTGTCTCTGCCTCTCTCTCTCTCTGTGACTATCATAAATAAATAAAAATTAAAAAAAAAAGATTTTATTTATTTATAATTGAGAGAGCAGGCTCCATCCAGGGAGCCCAATGCAGGACTCGATCCCGGGACTCCAGCATCACGCCCTGGGCCAAAGGCAGGTGCTAAACCACTGAACCACCCAGGGATCCCCATAGGGTGAATACTTTAAATGAAATGTAAAATATGTATTTCTTTTTTAAAAGATTTTATTTATTTATGAGAGACATAGAGAAAGAAGCAGAGACACAGACAGAGGGAGAAACAGGCTCCATGCAGGGATCCCAATGTGGGACTTCATTCTTGGACTTCCCACTGAGCCACCCAGGCATCCCAAAATATGTATTTCTTGTTCTCTCATCCATTGGAATTTGCTTTTATTTAGACCAACATCTTCTGTCCTCATTGTCATGTGATCCTGAGTGCCTGAATTTGGAAAGGTAGTGATACTTTAATCTAATTACAGTCACTGGTTGTGGCTAAAATATTCTACTACATTGGCTTTTTAGGAGTCCATACATTTAAACTAAGTCAGCCATGTTACTTTTACATTTGTCCACGTAGAATGTTAACAAAATATATTTTTATTTCAAGTGTCACTCAAAATAACACAAAACCCTATGCAAGGGAATTTAAATTTAATTTCTTGCTTGAAATCCTTGAAATACATGGCTGCCCTGACTATGCTTATTGCACAAGTCAGTTTGTATTATTTAATCTAACTCTTCTTCAGGCCCAAATCATAGAACTTTTTTCTTTCTTTCTTTCTTTCTTTCTTTTTAAATCAGCATCAACCTGAGATTAATGCTTCAGGCAAGGTTTTCTTTTTCTTTTTGTTTTGTTTTGTACCCCCACCCCAACTTCATCCATTTCAGAGAAAAATTAGAAAATCAATAGGCTGTTTATCAGAGCACTCTTTTTTTGTGTAAATGTTCCCACATTCTCCATTTCTGACTTTGACTCTTGTTGATTTGTAGGAAAAAGGAGAAGAGTTATATAACCCTGACAGAAAATACCGCACACTACCCAGAACTTAAAGCAGGAACTAAATAACAAAGAGGGAAGAGAAAGGAGGAAGATGGGGTATGAGACACTAAAGTGCTGTGTGTGTGGTAGGCAGGAATCATTTTTTTCTGTTCTTTTTTTTTTTTTTTTATGACAGTCACAGAGAGAGAGAGAGAGAGGCAGAGACACAGGCAGAGGGAGAAGCAGGCTCCATGCACCAGGAGCCTGACGTGGGATTCGATCCCGGGTCTCCAGGATCGCGCCCTGGGCCAAAGGCAGGCGCCAAACCACTGCGCCACCCAGGGACCCCCTTTTTCTTCTTTTTTAAATATTTTTATTTATTTATTTATTTATTTATTTATTTATTTATTTAAGACACACACAGCACAAAAACAGACCCATAGATCAATGGAACAGAATAGAGAACCCAGAAGTGGACCCTGAACTTCATGGTCAACTAATATTCGATAAAGGAGGAAAGACTATCCATTGGAAGAAAGACAGTCTCTTCAATAAATGGTGCTGGGAAAATTGGACATCCACATGCAGAAGAATGAAACTGGACCACTCTCTTGCACCAGACACAAAGATAAACTCAAAATGAATGAAAGATCTAAATGGGAGATAAGATTCCATCAAAATCCCAGAGGAGAACACAGGCAACACCCTTTTTGAACTTGGCCACAATAACTTCTTGCAAGATACATCCAGGAAGACAAAAGAAACAAAAGCAAAAATGAACTATTGGGACTTCATCAAGATAAGAAGCTTTTGCACAGCAAAGGATACAGTCAACAAAACTCAAAGACAACCTAGAGAATGGGAGAAGATTTTGCAAATGACCTATCAGATAAAGGGCTAGTTTCCAAGATCTATAAAGAACTTATTAAACTCAACATCAAAGAAACAAACAATCCAATCATGAAATGGGCAAAAGACATGAAGAGAAATCTCACAGAGGAAGACATAGACATGGCCAACACGCACATGAGAAAATTTTCTGCATCACTTGCCATCAGGGAAATACAAATCAAAACCACAATGAGATCCCACCTCACCCCAGTGAGAATGGGGAAAATTAATAAGGCAGGAAACCACAGATGTTGGAGAGGATGCGGAGAAAAGGGAACCCTCTTACACTGTTGGTGGGAATGTGAACTGGTGCAGCCACTCTGGAGAACTGTGTGGAGGTTCCTCAAAGAGTTAAAAATAGACCTGCCCTACGACCCAGCAGAAGGACAGTGTATGTTCTCATTCATTTGGGGAATATAAATAATAGTGAAAAGGAATAAAAGGGAAGGGAGAAGAAATGTGTGGGAAATATCAGAAAGGGAGACAGAACATAAAGACTCCTAACTCTGGGAAACGAACTAGGAGTGGTGGAAGGGGAGGAGGGCGGGAGGTGGGGGTGAGTGGGTGACAGGCACTGAGGGGGGCACTTGACGGGATGAGCACTGGGTGTTATTCTGTATGTTGGTAAATTGAACACCAATAAATAATTTATTAAAAAAAAAGAAAGAAGAAGAAAGAAAGAGAGAGAGAGAGAGAAAGAAAGAAAGAAAAAGAAAGAAAGAAAGAAAGAAAGAAAGAAAGAAAGAAAGAAAGAAAGAAAGAGAGGGAGAGAGAGGCAGAGACACCGGCAGAGGGAGAAGCAGGCTCCATGCAGGGAGCCCCAGGCAGGACTCCATCCAAGTTCTCCAGGATCACACACTGCGCCGAAGGCAGCGTAAACCACTGAACCACCAGGCTGCCCTTGTTTTCTGTTCTCAATTCTACCACTAGCTGAGTCTGTGAGTTCATCACTTTGGGGGCAAATCTGTCATGTGTGAGAAAAGGGGTTGCCCTGTGATCTCTGGAGTTAGCTATGTGTACCATTTTCTCTCATTTGCATTTTTTTTCTGAGTTTCAGATTCTTTGTAGGTTCTGGGTTGGGGCACATCCTCTGTGTTTCCTGCAGTACTTCTGTTTAATTTCCCTTAATTATGCTTAATTTGATTTTTTTAAATTCTTAAAAGTGGACAGGCCCAGTTCCAACAGCTAATGATACAGACAGATTGCCCATGAGGTATTTTGTAGGCGCGAGAAAGTCATGGCTTTTGAAATACTAAGACATAGAATCATGGGATAATTTTATAGGAGATTCTCAGCAGAGAGTGCAGAAAACAAACAGCCAACTTCCTGGAGTGATAACTCCAAAATTTGGCAATAAGGATTTATACAAGTTAATGTTCACAAATAAAAATATTATAGGGGTCCCTGGGTGGCGCAGCGGTTTAGCGCCTGCCTTTGGCCCAGGGCACAATCCTGGAAACCCGGGATCGAATCCCATGTCGGGCTCCCGGTGCACGGAGCCTGCTAGTCCCTCTGCCTATGTCTCTGGCTCTCTCTCTTTCTCTCTCTGTCTCTCTTTCTCTCTCTCTCTCTCTGTAACTATCATAAATAAAAAAAATAAAAAAAGAAAAAAATTAAAATATTATAAAGGATTGTTTTTTAACATATGGATAATAGATTTATCTGTGCAGTTAAAGATTAAATAAAAATAAAAAAAGTCTACCTTTATTAAGAAGTCACTAGATACCTTCCAGAAGGAAATTTTGATGAAAGTACTAAGGCAAAAAAAGAAAAAAAAAGCATTAAGGCAATGTTTAAAATCAAACCTGGCAAAATTTCAATATGCCTTCCAGCCTGAAAGTCCAGTTGGCTGATAACCCAGGCTTTTAAGAGTAAACTTTAGTTAGAAAAATGAAATTTGGTAGAAAAGTGATGAATGTGGATGAGATAATGATTTGGAATAATAAAGGAACTTCTGGAATGGTCAGAAGAGAATTTATCAGTGTATCTCATGGAAGAGAGGATGACAAAATAATCTACCCATCAAATTAGGTAAGTGACAGGTAGGTTAAGTATGTCAGAGAAACTATAATTATTTCAACTTGAAGAGTAGTAACGGAAAATAAGAATACTGCAAATAAGTAAAGGTCAGAATATATTTTAAGAATATGCCACTGTTCTACAGATAACTGTGAATAAAAAGGGAAAATAAACAAGTGGAAATGTATTGCCACAGAGAGAGATGCTGTATATGAATAAATAATTCATTCACATGAATGGGTCAGTTTTGTACTCTCCTTGCATTTAGAACCAACTCCCATATGTGAAATCAAATAGAAGAATTGCACTTATAAACCTCAGAGAATAATTGCATTTAAATGAGTTTCAAGACTGAGTTAATTACACCAAAGTCTTTTTATTTCTTAAAAATACTTTTAAAATTAAAAACCTCTATTAGTATGCAACATTTCTTTTTAAAGGCTTTATTTATTTATTCATGAGAGACACAGAGAGAAGCAGAGACACAGGCAGAGGGAGAAGCAGGCTCCCTGTGGGGAACCCAATGTTGTACTTGACCCTGGTATCCTGAGCATCCTGAAGGCAGAAGCTCAACTAATGAGCCATTCAGACACCCCGAATGCAATATTTTATATTAATTTATATAAATTATTGTCTTCTATAATTGGACTAAATGTTCTTTTTTCTTTCAATGGCCAATCTCTGGATACTTTACTTTTTTAAATTTCTAAGACTTGGGTTTAGTACTCCATCTTTTTTTCTGTACCTTTAGCATTACTTTATTCAATGATTCAATTTACACACAAATATTTTCTAGTTATGTGGCCTATAAAATAAATCCAAATAAAATAGAAAACATTTCTCTGATCCCACATCCTTCTTTAGCTGATGCAATTTATTTTGCTTACTTACTTGCCTATTCAGAAGATTTCCACCCATACTGTCTTTAGTTACCTGTTTCCTATTTATTTTAGTTTTGAAGTGGATTTTGTTCTGGATACATATACTGTTTAGTGTACAGCTGATGATCTTCCACTATGAAAATCTTGTGTGACCAATTATCCCAAAAGAAATGATATATTATCAATACTCAAAAATTCCTTTTGAAGTGAATAACCACTAATTTTCCCAAAGGCAACCATCTTACTTTTTAAAAAAAATTTGGTAAGATATATTAATGGAATCTTATGCACATGTATTCTTTGATTTAGCTTATTTCTTTCAGTGTTATGATTGAAACATCGATCCTGTGAAGTATGCCAGTTATTTTTAGCGCTGCATACTAGTTCATTGTAAGAGATTGCCTTTCATTTTCCTCTTCTGTTAATAAATGGGCATCATTCTTACTTTCAGGGTTTGACAAATGCAAATAGGGCTGCTGCAGATATTCTGCTGCATGCTTTTTGATCCAAAAGTATATGCTAAAGGAGGTCGGCATCTACTGGGTCATAGGGGGGCATGCTTTCAGTTTTAGTAGATATTTCCACATTCACCAAACACTGTATTTTCTGTCTCTTTCATTTTATTCACTCTGAAGGTTTTACAGAGACTTCACATTATGTTATAATAGCATCTTCCCGATGCCTAATTATGTAGAGCACCTTTTTCATGTATTTATTATCAATTTTGTTGTCCTCTTTGTCAAGTACATTTCCAAGTATTTCATTCATTTTTATTGGTTTGTCTTCCTTTTTTACTGGTTTGTTTGAGTTCTTTATATATTATGGATATGAGCTCTTTGTCAATTTTATGTATGCAAATACTCCCATTTCACTCTAGGCTTGCTTTTCATTTTTATGCTTTTTATGATGAACATAATTTTTTTGATTTTAATAAATATCATTATTTTCTTTTATGGTTAGCATTTTTGCAACCAGAGTAAAAAAATTATCTCCTTCACTAGTATTAATATATTCCTCTGTATTATCTTCAAAAAGTAATCTTATATGTCATTTAGATACAATCCATCTGGAATTGATTTTCATGTCATAGTTCATAATTATAACATTCTTTTCTACATAAATATCCAACTAATCCAATATAATTAAAAAGACCATCTATTTCCATTGCTTCTCTAAGAAAAAACAAAGGCCTCTTTGTATGATTTAGTATCCTTAAGGTAAGTCCAGATGGACTTTTTGGATTAACTTTACAAATCAGGCATCTCTCTGTATATTTCCTTTTCTATTGTGTTCTAATGGTACACTTTTTAAAATATCTTATTTTTTAAGGATTTTATTTATGTATTTGAGGAAGAGAAAGAGAATGGGAAAGGAGGGACAGATGGAAGGGGGGGGAGAGAGAATCTCAAACATACTCTGAGCTGAGCATGGAGTCTGACCAGAGTTTGATCTCATGACCCTGAGATCATGAGTTGACCTGAAATCAAGAGTTGGACACTTGACCCAGACACCCCTAAAATATCATATCTTTTTAATAGTTATTGTAATAGTTATTGATATCCTATAATTTTGTTTTATTAATTTGCCTATTAAGGGAGTTAATAGAACTTTTATGATATAGGAATGTTATTTTTGAAGTGTACATTTAGAGTTTTCCTTTACCAAAAACACAAAATCATGTACTATATATATATACATACACTGTTCTATATATTTTATATATACTAACACATGTAATACCCAAAAATCATCCAATGAGGTAGGCATTGTTACTACCCCCATAATGTGGATAAGAAACATAGGCATGAAGTGGAATGTGAATAGTAGTCATCTAACACAGAGTCCAGGCATCTGGCTTTAGCATAGGTGCCTTTAGAGACTATGTTATGTTAATTCTCCTTTCAGAGATGTTTTTATTTTTCTTCTTAGAATACTCTAGAAGAAAAAAAAAGAATACTCTAGAAGAGACTTGGGATTGAGACTAAGTTTTCGCTATAGAACTTGTAAGAAGAGCTGATTTTAAAGATTGTTTTATCTGGCATAATAGGATTCATCATCAGATTTAGATGCAACATCAGAAGGAAAGTAGGAATCCTGAGTGACTACTGAGCTTGAGGCCTGAATTAATAAGTGGGAGGTGGAACTAGTTATGGAGATGAGAAACACTAGGCATACATTGATATAATGGAATAAAGAATAATGTTAACTTAGAGATGCCTAAAAGACAACTAAATGTATATAAATGCAAGTAGGAAATCCGAGGTATAGATGTGATAATTAAAACCATGATACTGAAGAAGATCACCTAGAGAAAATGTACATAAAGAAAATAAAAGAACGAAGAATAAAGCTTTCAGGAATGCCAAATTTAAATTTTTCTGGAAGGAGGTAAAGACAGCTGAGATAATTTGATCGGGGGGAGGAAGTAGGTGACTTTGGGTCACTGAAAAGTAAAGAATGGAGTGATCCAGGGAAGAATCATCAGCCATTTCAAATACTGCAGATGAACTGATTAACGTTAAGACAGTCTGATCAATAGATGTTTTGGGCAGATGATAGGGAATAATAACCTATATCCAGGAAACAATGCCAAAGCAGAAAAATGACGTAAATATTGATTAAAAAGAGTGTATACAAACCATATGATTTTAATCATATGTGGAATTTAGGAAACAAATAAAAAATGCACATAGGGAAAAAGAGAGAAAGAGAGAGAGAGAAACCAGAAACTGATTCTTAACCATAGACAACACGGTTACCAGAGGGAAGGTCTGTGGTAGGATGGGGGAAACAGATGATGGGAACTAGGGATTGCACTTGCTGTGAAGAGCACCAAGTGATGTATGGATGTGTTGAGTCACTAAACTGTACACCTGAAACTAACATTACACTGAATGGTAACTAACTGGAATTTAAATAAAAACAAAACAAAACAAAAACCATAAGAGAAAAAAAAGAGTTGAAAAGAAAATGAGTGCTGGGGAATTGGAGGCAGGGATACAGAAAGCTTTTAAAGATGATGTGCTTGAGGTGGAAAAAAAAAAAAACAATAGGAGTAATAGAGGAACTGAAGACTCCAGAGAGATTATTAAACATACATGATAGGGATGCACTTTTGTAATGAAAGCAATAATCCAGCACATGAGTAGAGTTTAATTGCAGTAATAAAGACCACAAATTTGAAAAGCCTTTTGTCATATTAATATAGAGAAGTATTTATATAATGCTAGACAAAATATTGATGTATATATAATTTCTGAGCTTTAAGATTAACTATTTTAAGTTTGAGTTTTTGATAATAGTTCCATATATTTGCTCTTCCTGTAAGAATTTTGTTTTTTTTCTTGGGCATTTATTCTTACATCTCAATTTTAGAATTGTATATTGAGATAATTTCATCGAAAATTTACATGAATGTGGCTGAATTTGACATTTTTATAGTTTCACCTTTCCCATTTATGAACTCAATATATTTCTCTATTTAATCACATATTCAAAAAGGTCCATACTATTTTATTACACCATATGAACATGATTATAATGGATTAAGACAACGTTCACCACATATTGAAGTGTCTATAAATCATGTCACAAGGATAAATGTATGTTTTTAGTCTGGAAAATCACAACTTAGGACAATAACATTCCACATTTTTGAGAGGCTCTTGGTAAAAAAAGGAATTAGGTTTTTGCTTTGTTTTATTTTAATTGCAGGAGACAGGAAAGGAAGAAAAGTTATGGAAAAGCAAAGCTTAACAATCAAAAATAATCTTTTTATTGACTTGAATGCCTGGTTATGTGTTGAGTTTTAATCCCTGCCCCAAACTGTAATTTCGAGGAAATAAAACACATCTTGCCTTGGTAAAATTAATTCTTGCTGGGATCAGAGGAGATGCCACTCATGATTCATGTATCAGCTGGGCCTTCAATGGTGCCCAATATCAGAGAAGAAAAGTAGATTGAGATCACATAACCAGACAAGAGCATGAACAAAAACACTCAATGGAAATATACAAAGTATTCTCAGGATATATGAGATAAACAAACATGGGTGAGTGTAAGTTTTGCATATCATGAGTATTTTGAGTTAACTCAGGAGGGATGGTGGTAGCAACTGTGCATGATGTTACATATTAACTCATAGATTTTTTTTTTAAATCTTTATTTTTTTTTATTATTTTTTTATTTAGGATAGTCACACAGAGAGAGAGAGAGGCAGAGACACAGGCAGAGGGAGAAGCAGGCTCCATGCACCGGGAGCCCGACGTGGGATTCGATCCCGGGTCTCCAGGATCGCGCCCCGGGCCAAAGGCAGGCGCCAAACCGCTGCGCCACCCAGGGATCCCTAACTCATAGATTTTTTATACTTTTTTTTTCCAGTTAGCTGAAAGCATTTCCTGGTTGGGTTTGGGTAGAATTTTGATGGTAATATTTTCCAATTTTTGTCTTTTTAAGAGAAAAGAAATACTTATATAATTAGTGGGTGGACTTTATTTTGTTAGGCTCTGGACAACTAAAGATTTATAGGGCAAATTAATTTTTTTTGATAAATTCATAAATATAGTGGCAATTCTGTGCAATTGAAAATGTCCTATTTTAATGATCTCATGTTGTCTTTGTGTTAGCGGGTGGAAGACAGTAATGTATCCTCCAGACTAACAAGACACTTTAATACTGAAAAACAAGACCATTCCAGACTGTTTACAGTTTTTTTTTTTTTAGATTTTATTTATTTATTCTTGAGAGACAGAGAGAGAGAGAGAGCAGGGCAGAGACACAGACAGAGGCAGAGGGAGAAGCAAGCTCCCTGCAGGGAGCCCAAGGTGGGACTCGATCCCAGGACCCCAGGACCCCAGGATCACCCCCTGGGCAGAAAGCGGCGCCAAACCACTGAGCCACCCAGGCTGCCATGTTTACAGTTTTATTCAAGGTAACTTACATTCAGGGTAATTAGACTGGCAGCAAGATGATCCAGGACATACACAACTATTCTGTGTAGCTATTCTCTGCCCATTCTCTGCCAAGCCAAGACCTCAAACTACAGATTTTTATAGAGAGAGGGGCATGATGGTGAGGTCACAGGGTAGTTATCTAAAATGACCACCTGTGCACCAAAAGGAGAATAAAATGGAGGCCCAATGATGGAGTCAGTATTGCCAGCATTCCTACACTTTGTCATAGAGTCATCCTTGGACTGCAGTGCAATCCAATTACCTGAGCCAGCATAGAATTTTTCTTTTTCTTTTTGAATTACTTTTTTTTTTTTTTGCTATCTTCTATGTTTAAGGCACTATAGCAGAAGATAAAAAAAATGTTCATCACAATGCTATTTATACCCATCTTACTTGTTTAGTTAGTTCAATTTTTAGACATTGGAAATGATTTCAATATGCATTTTATCAAGTGCAGCTGAATAAAAGCTTAATCATGAGCTGAAACTACCTATCTTTTCCACTAGCACTCAACTAATTTACCCAGTTTTGTCACTTTATTTCATTCATATTATCTATCTTAATTCAATTTCTTTACCTTCTTTAAATACTTTTAAAATATGATCTTTTTTCAATCACACTCAATATTACCCATCCATAAAGGCCCTCTCACATTTTATCTAACAAAGCAAATAATTTTTCCTTTGAAACATAACAAATTTCTACTGTCATCATTGACCCAAATAGTCAATCAGGCTTAGCCATTGTTAGAAGAGAGTCAGTTCCAGTTAAGGAAATGATAGCCATTATCCAAATGAAAATAAGAAAGAAAGAAGAAATATAAAAAGAAGAGAAAGAAAGAAAGAAAGAAAGAAGAAAGAAAGAAAGAAAGAAGAAAGAAAGAAAGAAAGAAAAAGAAAGAAAGAAAGAAGAAAGAAGAAAGAAAGAAAGAAGAAAGAAAGAAAGAAAGAAAGAAAGAAAGAAAGAAAGAAAGAAAGGAAGATTGCAGAGTTTGAGTTGGAACTAAGCAGAGGAAATATTTTTGTGTATATTCTTTTATTGGAGTTTGATTTGCCAAGATATAGTATAACACCCAGTACTCATCCCATCAAGTGTCCTCCTCATGCCTGTCACCCAGTACCCCATCCCTCCACCCACCTCCCTTTCCACTATCTCTTGTTCATTTCCCAGAGTTAGGAGTCTCTCATGTTCCATCTCCCTCTCTAATTTTTCCCACTCATTTTCTCTCCTTTCCCCTATAATCCCTTTCACTATTTCTTATATTCCCCATATGAGTGAAACCATATGATGATTTTCCATCTCCAATTGACTTACTTCACTCAGCATATCTCCAGTTCTATCCACGTCAAAGCAAATGGTGTGTATTTGTCATTATGGTGTGATCCTGGAGTCATAGGATCGAGTCCCACATCAGGCTCTCTGCATGGAACCTGCTTCTGCCTCTGCCTGTGTGTGTCTCTGCCTCTCTCTCTGTGTCTCATGAATAAATTAGAAAAATAAAATCTTAAAAAAAAGGAATGAATGTTTCCTATAAATACTATTTCTATGTAATAAAGCTTGGTAAAATGGTGATGAATTTGGAAGAAATATTTTGATATCGTGCTACAATCTCTATTTGGTATATTTTCAGCTATTTATTTTTATTTTCAACTTTAATTTTTATGTATTATATTTTAAATGCACATACATCTATTTAGTATATCTTTCCATAAAGCAAAAAAAAAATATATATATATCTAAATATACTTTAAAACAATTTCAAAGTTATTAATAACAGTTGAGAAACTCTATAATATTCTCTCACAAGAGATTGTTTAATATACCAGAATATTGATCAAATTATTAGCAACTTTAATCAATGCAAGTAGCTTTGTAGTGCATGAAAGAATATGAAAGGCAGCAATATTTTTTAAATGTTTAGAATCTTACAATATAAATCATAAGATAGCTGAAAGAAACCCTTATCTTTATGTGAGTATAAAATGAAAGAGTTTCAGTTTGCTAACATTAGGAGAATAAACAGTCTTCTTCATTTTTTATTTAGTTAGTGCTTATCACATAGTTTTCATTAATACTTAAGAGTAATAAGAGATACAAAAGAAGGCAACCATTTCCATTCTTAAGCCTGTCTTAAAAAATAGTTGTGAATAAAACATAGAGATCATGTTTGTACTGGCAAAATTGTGGCAGTCAGTCACAGGTTAGCCACTTTACATTCCCTGGGTAAAGCATCAGCAGTACTAAGTTAGAGCTTTTTCTCTCTCTGGAAGAAATTTTGTATTTCTAATGTCTTGAACTTAGGACCTGGAGAATCTCTGTGGGAAACAAATTCAACATTCATAATGCCATTTTCCCATGTAGCAGAAGTGATCATTAGTCTTGGTGAAAAGTATGTCTTATTCTCCATCGTCAGTGAATTTCAAAATTCTGTGGTTTGCATAAGCCTGTGATACTGTGTGACCTTCAGGTCATTGCAGGTGACTCCTAAAATATCATGTGATGGAGTGTTTAAGAACATGGGGTTGGGAACCAGACTGCTTGAGTTTCAATCTTGTCTCTGCCGTGGACTAGATGTTTGAGTGCCTGCAAGTCGCTTAACTGACTTGTCCCTCAGTTTCCTGCCTATAAATGAAGATAATAAAGTTTTTAGATCATGGATTTAAGGAGGGATACATGTGATACTCTGTATGTCCTTTGTTACAAATATTTTAATCTCAAGGTATAAATTCAGAAATCAAGTGTATGCGCATACTGAAAATTTGCAAATTTAGCTAACTTAGAATTTTAAGACGTCAGCTAAATAAGTGAATATATATACTGCAGTTTTGTAAGTTTAGCTAAATGTGTGCATTAATGAAAACTGAATCCCCTCTATAAATAATTAACAGCTACTTGGATTCTTCAAAATGTCATAAATGTCATGGTTCTATTTACGCCCACTAAAAAGTGGTGAAAATGAGTTACTTTTACATTGGAGAAGCATAGTAAATACTACCTGAGCCAGGGGATTAAGATTAAAATCAGTAGTGTTAATTATACTGAGAATATATCTCCTTAATGATAATTTATATTTATGTTCTTACTTCCCAAAACTCCTAACTTTGGTCTAATCATGAGAAAAGCGGAAACATCCAAATCAGTAGACTTTCTACAAATATATGACTGCATCACAAAGGTCCAAAGAAGGAACGGGTTGAGCAACTTTCCCCATTAGGGGATACCAAAGAAGACATGGTGATTAAATGTAACCTGATGCCCTAGGTAGTATCCTGGAAGAGAAAAAGGACATTATATAAAAATGAAATATGAATAAAGTAGGGACTTCAGTTAATAAGAATTTTTTATATTGGTTTATCAATTGTAAAAAAAATGTGCCATGCTAATGTAAAATGTTAATCATAGGGTACATCAAGTGTGCAATATATGGGAACTCTCTGTACTATTTTTGTTACTGCTCTGTAATCGAAAACTATGCCAAACTAAAAACTTTTTTATGATCTTAAAAATATGTATTTTTATATTTTTAAAAAATGGCAACCCTTGTCATTTTAATAAAGAAATAGATGTCCAACATTGCGACAGAGGGAGCTCTCTTCCACATTGACAGTGTACCCTCTTCTCTGGGGCCTCACCTAGAAGGTACCTTGTAGCCCCCTTTATTTGGTTGAGGCCATGGGCTAAAGTTGTGCCTGGTAAAACATAAATAGAAGTGACGTGTGCCTCCTCTAGACTTAGCCATAAAAACTCCATATGTGACTGTCTTTTTATTGTTCCTATTTCCTGACTGAATAGGTATAGGCATGAGTTAGAAAATATGTGTTCCTGAACTATTGCTGGAAGCAGAAATCCATCCCGTCCTGCTTACATTAACATATCATGAAGTGAACAAGAAATATATGCTAATGAACCAAATATCCAGTTTGAGCATTTATGATAACTTCGATCTTCCTGGATTGTATCAAGTCATAAAGCAGTGGCACATCCCATGTCAGATGTAAGTCAACTTTTCAGAATTTCATTTAATAGGGCAGCCCGGGTGGCTCAGCAGTTTAGCACCATCTTCAGCCCAGGGCCTGGTCCTGGAGACCTGGGATCGAGTCCCACATCAGGCTCCCTGCATGGAGCCTGCTTCTCCCTCTGCCTGTGTCTCTGCATCTCTCTCTCTCTCTCCCTGTCTCTCATGAATAAATAAATAAAATCTTTAAAAAAATTTAATTTCATAAAAATACAGGGATTTCTAAACTCTGTCATGTTTATTAGGCATAAAATATTTACAAACTGTTTTTAAAAGATAATTTACTAAAATTAAGACAATAGTATTTTGCAAGATTCTGTAGAAAATTGCTAACAGGCGGAATTATAATTGTGGCTTTTGCTGTACCAAATGGGTGACCTTATCATTTGGGAAAATATACATATTATTTTACAAGGATGCTATACTTAATGTCTGCCATTCATATATTATTAAATTTAAGGATTAAATGCTTATATTTCAATGATATTTAAAGTAGCTAAACTTTTAAAATTTACAGGCACTTAGTTAGCTTAGGTCACCCTAGGATATCATAATTACGGAAAATCTAAAATTTGTCTACTATACATAATATATGGTTTATAATGATGTGTAAATGAGAGTTCTGAAAAAAGAAATGCAAAGTATGTCACAATTTGTAAGCAGAATAATAAGGAAGTTATTATTCTAATAAATAATTCAAAAGAATGAGAATAAAGAATGAACTCTAATGAATAATGAAAGCAAATTAATGATCCCTTTGAATGTGCTCAAGTTAGAGATTCATGTTTTAAAAAATCTGACATAAAAAGTAGAACTTGGAAGAATTGGTTGCAATGAAGCAACATAGACAAGTTTAATAAAATGAATTGTGTCTAAAACAATAACTAGTAGTCAATTTCAGTAACTGGGGGAAATTCTATGTTGTAGAATGTATATTAGCTGAAAAATGTATTGCTCTCCCCCTTCCATACTTTTTTGCTTCTCACCCATCCCCTTCCCTGCTACCTCCCTTCCTTCTATCCATAGATTCTCTACTTATCCATTAGTTCAATGCTACTTTGGAAGCTGATATTTAAAAACAAAACAAAACAACAACAACAACAACAACAAACATTGTATAAGGTGTTATGGAAAGAAAAGGGAGTTGTTCAGAGATAAAACTTTCTGTAGGTAAAAAATTATAACACAAGGTACAACATTTTACAGAATTTACAGGTAGATGTGATACCTATTTGATGAGATCAGGAAAAGCTCCAGGAGGCCATGGGATTTGAAGGTAGATTTTTTTTAAGAATTTCCAATACATGGAATTGGTTGTAAGGCTTTGGAAAAAGGTGGTCGTTTGTTTTTGCTCATGAACATTGTGTTTACTGATCTTAAGAAATTTGGACATGGAGAAGCTAGTAGCATCTAAGGTCCCCTCCACAGAATAATTTTGTTAAAATGTGTCGATGACTATTTTTTCCCCTGGATAGTGGCCAGACATTGGAGTCTGGCTTACAAGGCACTGCTTAATTTTCATCAACCCTTCATTCGTCAACTCTGTCTAGTGCTCTCATGCTACCTGCAATAACCAGCAAGCTACGGGACACAGCAGTATATTTATGTCCCTCTCTAGAAAATACTTCACTTCTTCAATCTCACCCATCTGTATAGTCTCTACAAATTCCACGTTCCTTAGTTGAGACGGCATTTACTTCAGAGAGCATTTTCTAAGCAGCTAAACCCCATACACCCTGACTTCATCTTGTGCCATGGTTGGACAACTGGCTTACTCTTCCACGTCCTTTGCTCTAACAAGCTCCTTGAAACCTGGCTGTGCTTGTTTGTAGTATTAGGTATGCAATGTTGAGCATCCAGGAATACAAATTCTTTTATGATCTCACTGGCTGGAGTTTGGATGTTTTATCTCAGAGATCAGCCTTTCAGTATTCATAATTCAGTCTCCTCCAGATGACTGACATGCTGGGAGGCCAGAGTATAGAATCGTGCCAGTGGGTGACCAACTCTTTTGCCCCATTGTCAAGTAGAATTCCCAAACATTTCAAAATTTTGCTCTCCTCTTCGGTTTCTAGGAGAGGCAACCTGTGACATCTCATAGTTACTCAACCCTACTTCCAGGAGAAGCTTTGATAAAAATCATTGACCTCTCTCATATCACTCCATTCTTTAGTATTTCAAGGTGCTCCTCATATAAAATATGGAGAGAGGAGAAACAACAATGCAAATTTAATCTGGTGGAGCAATCTCTTAAATACTTTATTGTATATTCCTACTCTTTATCATAGTTCATAGGAAACAGTTCTCCATGAATTTATAAGCCAATCAGTGGATTTGATATTATATGAAAACCCATTTCTAAGAAAATTAAGGCCATAATCTCAAATTCTCATGAGCACTTTTCTTTATCAACTCCTCACTGTGATGGAATTAATCAAATAGTGGAAGGAGACTGCCGTTGTGTGTGACAAAAGAGGAAAGATTCTTGAAGCAGGCATATGTTAAAATTTTTCATTTCCATGTCCTGATTTGAGCAAAAGAAAGGTTATTAATTTTTAATTTTTCATGTTATTATAGATAAGGCAATGGCTATTATCTTAAACTTTCTAAATGTTTCAAACTTTTTACTGATCCTCCTCTACCCTCACCCTTAAAAGGATCCTTAATCATGAAGAAGATAAATATTATAAAGTAGGAATTATCTGTTTCCTGTTACCAGATTTTGGCCTTAGCTTAATATGTACCCATTCTTTCTCCATGCCACAACTAAGTTGAGTCTCTTCAACTGTGTATAAGTATAGTCTTGATCTTTTTTTTTTTTACCCCAAAAACTTATACTCCCCTCCTGTTTTGCATGTCTCCTTTTTGGTCCTTTCTACAACAAATATGTATAGTCTAATCCAAGAAGGAAAGGAAGAGAAAGAAAGAAAAGAAAAAGAAAGAAAGAAGAAAGAAAAAATGAAAGAAAGAAAAAGAAAGAAAGAGAAAGAAAGAAAGAAAGAAAGAAAGAAAGAAAGAAAGAAAGAAAGAAAGAAAAGAAAGAAAGAAGACTTTACTGAGGAAAATAAGCTGGAAGAACAGTTCTCAAAAAAGAAAGTTCAAATCTGTTTAAGAGTTTGCTGAAGATTTAAAATAAATCTTCTGAGAAAGAAATGTTGGTGACTGTATCGAATTTGGTCCTAAACAATTTCTATTTCTAAAATATTCTCATAGAGAACTAGGATACAAGAAAAAAAAAGAATAAAGATTAAAAAAAACAAGAAATTAGATAATCTCTTTAACAAATCTAGGACAAAGATCTTTATAGATGTTCAGATAGGAATGTGTGGTGCCAAATGACAGACACACAGGAATAAGCCTTTCTAACCTGTAATTCTAGTTAAGAACAATCTAGTCTAAGTCCCTCTTGCATGTCAGGAATTATTTTTTTAAAGTGATGTCATTTTTCACTGAAGATGACATAGTCCAGAAAGCTGGAAGTATATATTGTGGATTTTTCTACTGGGATCACCAACAAATCTACATAGTAAGTTCTCCCACCACAGGCATCCCAATATTGTAGGGTGTCCTAGGTAATACAGCCTAAGGAGCAGGTCAGCTTGCACTTTAGCCTGGACTTTCCGGAGAGTACTTTCTTGTTCTGGGCCCCAATAAAGCTGACAGCATATTGTATTTCCTGATCTATGGACTGGACAATGTTCCCAAGTAGGGTCTACACTGCTTCCACAGCCTGGAGAAGGCTGATGACATGGTGCTTCCTTCTCAGAGAACAGAGTGGAAAATGCAAAAATATGTCATTTATTTTGGAGGGGAGTGCCTTGCCTCCTAAAATTATACTAATGTTAACAATACTTTGAATCAGGGCCCCTGGGTGGCTCAGAGGTTGAATATCTTTTGGCTCACGTCATGACCCCGGGGTCCCAGGATCGAGTCCCACGTCGGGCTGCCTGCACGGAGCCTGCTTCCCCCTCCCATAGAAGCCTACATCTCTGCTTCTCTCTGTGTCTCTCATGAATAAATAAAATCTATAAAAACAAAACAAAACAATGCAAGAAACCTAATGTCATTGATATGGTTGACCAGTGTGATGTTCTCTACTTTGTTCAGACGGTCTGTGTCTCCTTAATAATATTATGAAAGAAAAGAAGAAACATAGCATAGTACTTCACTAAAACTAAAGTATGTTCATCTATTGAATATAAAAATGAATTATTTTCCCTTTAATTTCTATTAGCACTAGAAAAGGAAGTTTTAGTTTTAGTGTGATCAATGACCACATAATACATACCCGAGGTTTTGCTAACAGGACCTAGAACAATTACTAGATCTGACACAGAACTAACAATTGGGCTACTGTTTCAGTGGTTTTATGGTGATCTACAATAATCATACAGATACGTGCAGGTCCAAACTATGAATCAAGTGGATGATGGGAACCATCATTCATGTTCCTAAGGTTGATGCTAACATACGCCCTTTGCCAAAGTCAACTGACATCAAGGCTGCAGGGAGATGATGGTGTCAGAAACTTCTAGCTGTCCTTTCCTACAAAGATGAACTGAAGGACCATGTGAGGGTTCTGGCAATGAATTTCCTAATTTCAGAGACTAAAAGTCTCTCTTATGCATCACTGAGAATGTACTTTAATTCCTACCACTCATCTTTGCATGCTATAGAATATGTTTATCATTTCTTCTTTCTGGACCATATGAGGTAGATGGCAGGAACTCATGCAGGTCTTTAATGCATTCTTGGCACAAAGGTAATACCTAGTACTGAGGTAATTTTTAAGATATATTTGTTAAGGGTTTGGATAACATGAGTTTCCTTTCTTTTTTATGACACTCTAGTGCTATTGGAATACTCAGCATCCTGGCATTTTCATTCACGCCTGCTTTCCCATTTAAAAATAGGGCAGGGTTTATGTTAAAAAACAATATACTCGAGACATACTAACTCTACATCTCAAAACCCTTGGAAAAGTTCCAAAAATTATAAGGGGAAGAGTTGTGTGCAGTGCTGAACAACTAAGAGCGATGTCTTTCAAAGACAGAAAAGTTTCTGTAACTATAGTGCAGAATGGGATGGATTTAATGAGGTGTACTAGCATGACTTGTGATTTATTTTTTCTTCTTTGGAAAATCTGTAGTAACTGGAGGAAATTCTAGGAAAACCCATTTAATTAAAAGGGGTGGGGTTAGACTGTGGGACCAGCAGCATCATCCAGAGGCCCCCCAGGATGAGACTGCTTCCTGAAACAAGCTCCCCGGTAGGCAGAAAACAAGCAGGTAGGATTCCTCCTAGATCTACTGCAAGTGGAAAGTCAGATGGTAGCAAGATGCAAAACATTAGTGTCATAAGACACACCTCTAGAACTTGCAAGATCAGGAAGAAAGTAGGCAAGGAGATGCTTTCTTCTAAGCCAACATAAAAAGCATGTTGAAAGCCCCTGTGGAGGAAATTCCTTCTGAATTACGGAACACAGAATCCTTGTGGACTGTGATATCATGCAGCCCAGAAGAAAAGAACCTCCTGGAAAATGAGAGGAACTTCTTCCTTGATTTACACTTTTTGAGCTGGATGGCAAGGAAAATGAATCAATGCCTGGCTCATTAGCACAACACCATCTATGTAGGAGTTCGCATTAATGAAACCAGAGCCTTCAGCCTAAAGGAGAAAACACAATTTGATAAGAGAAAAAGATGACAATGAAGAGAGGCTATGGTTTTCTTTGTATTTTTTTTCTTTAGGTTGAGTGTTTTTATCAGCTGATCATTTTCTCTCTGATTTCTAATTCTTCAGTGATTTCATATGTGTCCTTCTCTACACTTTCTGTGCCCTGCATTGCAGTGATACTTCTGCTTTTTATGGAACATTGAACCCATGGCATCACACTGATTGCAGTCTGCCTTGCAATGTGGTTAGTTTTCTGGGACAGAATGACATCAAAAACTCAATGAGGGTGAAGACAAGATTTTCCTGGACTTGTTATGTCCAAAGCACAATATACTCTGTACCTCCGTACTCTCAGATCTCCAACAAATATTTTCTGAGCCTTCTCTAGTTAGACTGGTTAGAAGCAGATGTTATTACGACAAGACTTCCATCGTACCAGGGATGTCAACAGTGACATTCTCTGGGAAAGGAATTAGAAGTGGTTTCTGTTATGTGTTCAGAGGAAACTAGTTTTGGTGAGTCCCAAATCAACCATATTGTTACCTCCAATGTTACTGATGGTGATTAATGTATGAAGCATTACACGGGGCCACATTTATTCCTACAGTCATTCACTCTGGGCAGACAGCTAGTAGGACCACAAGGGACAGTAATTCAGGGTCTAAACATGTAAGGATAGAAAATATCTGTTGATTGGCTATATATCTCTTTTAAAAGAGTGACATTCCTAAGACAAGTGATAGAGGGAAAGAGCAAGCTTGGTCACATAATCTTATCAACTCTATAAGCTGAACAAAATCCAGAACGCTGTTACTTGCTGGGGCTCGCCTCTCACCACTTGGCCCACTGCTCACCTCCCGCCAGCCGCGCTGTTCAGGAATGTGCCCCTCAGGTCTCTGGACTAGTGCTTCCTTCATCTGGGAAGTTCTTACTTTGATTTGCTTCAGTGGCCCATTTGTCCCCTTCAAGTCTTCGTCACCTCAGCACATTTTCCATAACATTCTTCCAGTTTCATTGCCCAACCTGTCACAGCCATTCAAATAACCAACCCTCTCCATGATTATTTTTCTTCATAAATAGCAGTTGTCAGCTAGCATGTTCAATGAGCATGGGTATTTATATGTTCTCTGCTTATTTTTCTCTCTCCAGAGCCTGCGGCAATACTTAGCATATAGCTTCTTCCCATTCCTCTCTCTCTCTTTTTGTTTCATTCTCTCTCTCTCACCAGATAGATAGATAAATAGACACATACACACATATATATTTGTTAGATATATAAATGAAGAGTTGAGTGAGATGAAGATAAGAACCAACCAAGGTCACAAATTAATAAATGACTTTCCTTTGGAACACTTCCCCTCATGAGTGATGAAGTTTCATGTTATTGCAGATAACCAACTTAGTTTGCATTAAGAATTCAGGTCAGTAAAGCAATAGCTGCTGCTCAAATATTTAAAGTACCTACAGCCAATGAGAGAGGGAAAAAAAAAGTTACAGGAAATGAAGGCTGAGTGGCATACATGATTGATGGGATTTCCACTTCTAATCTCAGGACCAGAAGATACAAAATGTAGCTTATTCAGAGCACTCCTCAGGCCCTGGTCTTGTAATTTTTCATAAATAGCAATTGAATAACTGACTTTTTCTTATTCTCTAGAGACTGACTCTTGCAGAAGCAAGGAGGATGGTTGAGAACCAGTGAATATAAGAAAATCAGATTTGATTTATAAGAAAGGAGATTAATTTTAAACTTAATTTTTTAAAGATTTATGATGCACCTCACATTTAACGCAAGTTTTTGTGAATTTGAGCCTATTAATTTCTGTGAAGATTATAGAACCAGTGACAAATGACCTCACATAATTATATCTACATGGCTGAAGTAGTTTTCTTATGTTATCCTAAATACCAAATTTTAATTGGATAAAGAAGACTTTTCATACTTACAGTATAAATGTTTTAGTCTTTTTTTTTTCTTTCAAATTAGGGATTAGTGTTATACTGGGTATTATATGGACTTAGTGAATAGATGGCATTTAATTTGTAAAAGGATTTCACTGAAAGCAACATCTAATTAAGACAAAGAATAGTTTACTGCTTAGAGGGCTGGAAACTCCTATTTTCTGTAATCCATAAATAAATTTCAAGTAGTTTATGAAAATAACCTTTGTGCTTCATAGTGCAGGTATAAGTTTAAGACAATTAGAGTTTCTGTTTATTCTCCATATTACTACAAGAGATTGGGCACTTTTTGTGCCCTAGTTCAATAGATGCTTGACTACTACTGAACCATGCTAAGTTTGTAATATATTTTCAAAAGTTGGTTGCTTCATGCTTCCTGGTTTTAGATACAAGCTAAAATAGCATTTCAATCCTTCATTTCAAATATATCTCTTACCAAATGGCCATTCTGTAAAATTATCAAACTCTCATAATCTTTAAAAAGTGACCATTTCTTCTTCTTCTTCATTGTTTTAAGATTTATTTATTTTAGAGAGAGAGAGAAAGAGAGAGAGTACATGAGCAGCAAGAAGGGTAGAGGGAGAGGGAGAAAATCTCCAGCAGATTCCCCAATTAGTTCAGAGCCTGAGTCAGGCCTTGATCCCACAACTCTGAGATCAGGACCTGAGCTGAAATCAAGTCAGATGCTTAACTGACTGAGCCAGCCAGGTGGTCAGAAAGTGACCATTTCTTCTTAAAATATTTCCAGAGAGCATTTTATAACTTAGAAGAACTATCTTAAGAACCAGAGATAAATAAACCAGAGGTAAATAAAATGGGCAAGGATTAATTAGGGAAGGCCAAACACAGTATTCTTTTATAGGATTTAATTTAAACAAAACAGCTCCTAAAACAAGAAAATATTTTCTTTTTTGTTATTCAGTTCCAGATAATGGGAAGTAATTTTAAGAGTAATAATAATAATAATAAAAAAGAGTAATAATAATAAAAAGGATAATTACAACGACAATAATTTTAGTATTGTGAGAGCCTTCCAAAATTATTGCATGAGTATTTGCCTTACCTGCCATCTCAAAAGACTGGCCAATATTAAGCGTGGTTGTCTTTGGGCAGTAGGCTTATAAAGATTCTTCTTTTTATTCTTTTTTTTTTCTTACAGAGTTTTATATGTATACAATATGCTTAGAGTTTTGTTTTTATACTAAGAATAGTAAAGTAAAAAAAAAATAAAATGAATTCATAGTCAGAGAGACCAAGAGTTATTCAGAAGACTTGGACCCTTTCTTGACTCTCATTCCAATATGATTCTAAGAGACTTTCTGGGGCTCTGCACCATCTGTGGAATATGGGGGAAAATTTGAGTGTGCATTTTTTCTTAACTCTTTTTATTTTAGAAGAGTTATCTGGCACTGATTTAAGAGCTCCTTAAATACTTACTAGCAATTCAAGCAAAATATTAAGAAAAAATATATTAAAAATAAATAGAAGGGCAGCCCGGGTGGCTCAGCGGTTTAGCACAGCCTACAGCCCAGGGTGTGATCCTGGAGACCTGGGATCAAGTCCCACGTTGGGCTCCCTGCATGAAAGCCTGCTTCTCCCTCTGCCTGGGTCTCTGCCTCTCTCTCTCTCTCTCTCTCTCTCTCTCTCTATATATATATATATATATATATATATATATATATATATATATCATAAATAAACAAATAAAATCCTTTAAAAATTAAAAAAAAATAAAAATAAATCGAAAATCAGACTATTAGGTCTTCCATAATACTTAGTGAATTGGAGCTGGAAAGAGTATTTAGAATCCACTCTTTCTTTAAACAAGCAAAAAATACAAAATAAAAAAATATATATTGATGAGGGAAGAACTTTTAGTTTATTACTTTGTAAAAATCCACAAGTTCACTTCAAGATTCATAAGACATAGATTTAAAAAACAATGACAACGACAAACAAAACAAAGCAAACAGACACACACATAGACACACACACATAAAACTTTTGTGATTGTGAAGGGGAAATGAATTTGTAACCTATTTCTCAGGGACAGTAGGACAAGCTCCACCCTCAATAAAAGGCCCTGCAAATGCTAACTGATGAAATTTACTGGTTAAGAGATCAGTGAAGGTGTTTCAAGGGATTTCCATGTGCTGATTACTTTGGTAGGATTGCCAAATATTTGTGATAAAAAGTTTTTCTAAGTGTGAAACCAAAGACAAAAAGCAGAAATAATTTGGTCATTGTTTTTATTACACAAACAGTATAAACTTCTAAGTGTTAATCACATGGAAAGGTACACATTGTTAAAAAGAGAACAAAAAAAAAAGGAAAACAACTAGAAAATATTCTTACATATTTTGTAATAAATATCACACTAGAAAGAAGCAAGACATTTTAACGTATTTGCCAATAAATATCCTAGGATAAAATAAGTAATGTTTCTATTATATTTAAAAACTTAAATTTTACTATTAATCAAAAATATGTAAATGTAAACAATGTCTTTATTTTTGACCCTATAAATTACTTATTTTCAAATGTGTGGCAGATACATTCTAAATTATTAAGAAGGTTTAAAACAGAGTTGTGCTAGAAATACTGCTACCACTTTATTTTGTTTATCTGTATTTTTCACATTCACTACAATGGATATTTATTTCCCTTTGAAATCAGAGAAACGTATTTACACAAATAATTCAATCCATAGCTTGCAAACATTTTACAGTACTTATTAAATGCTGTATTTTGTTTCCCCAATGTTTTATCATGCTACGGTATGCCCATGGACTGAAATTAATAAACATAAACATTCAAGGTTTTAAATGCTTCTGTAGGAAAAGAGGAAAGGCACTTTGATCTATGACAAATTGTTTTGCCACCTATTCAAATTTATATCAGTCCTCAAACATTTTGCTAATAAAAGGTGATTCTAAGGGCTATGCTATCTGAATTGAATGAGATGGAAATATCATATGGGCCAACTAGTATACAGTTTTTCACTCCTGTACCCTCTGATTTAGTCATGCAATTTCTACACCTGTCATCTAAATTTGCTTAGAAATTTCAAAAGAATAGGTAGTGCTGATTTTGTCATTCCTATACTTGAAGTAGGACATTATGAGTTGAATTGTAAAGTAGTAGAAACCACATATCATATGTAAAATAGCTGAAGCTAGTTTATGTAACTGCTAAGGAGATAAAATAAACATAAAACATTAAGTTAGAAAATAAATGTTAGCTATATATTTAGTACCAAATTACCATTGGTTATACTCAGTTCTTATTGTCAAAGTATTTGAGATATATGCAAACCCCAGAATGTATTTCCACATGAATTTTTGTAAAATTACTAATTCAAGATGGACATTTTACCATTCTAGGTATTGGTGATATTTTTCTAAAATTTAGGGTAGCTGGTACAGCAGAGGAAGTAGGAAGATTGTATTGCTTTTCTACTCTTGCATAGCAACTCACCACAAATGTAGCTGCTTGCTTACAACAATACAATACCTATCTATTGCCTCACATTTCCCAAGGGTCAGGTTTCAGAAATAGGTGAACCGGGTCCTCTCCTCAGTTTCTCACTAGGTTACAATCCAGGCATTGACTAGAACTGCAATCTCATCTGAGAGTCACGGTCTCCTTCTGAGCTTATTAAGGTTTTTGGCACTATTCAGTTTCTGCAGTTATAAAATTGAGATTTGTTTTCTTCCTGGCTTTTTGGTGGGGATCACTGTCATCACCTAGAAGCTGTCCTCAAATCCTAGCCATAAAGATCAGTTACAGTATGGTAAATTATTTCCTAAATGTCAACAGGAGAATATCCCTGCTTTCTACTATAACAGTCGTATGTAATATGATCTAAGGAAAGGAATTCCTACCCCATTATGTTCACCATTCCTGTCCATAGTCAAGAAGAAGGGATTATATACCACTAGTGGGTGGTGATCTTGGGATAATCTTAGAATATTTGTCATGAAAATAGAACTTTCTGTGGAGTAGGAGACTTTGCAGTTCCCAAGGTTAGGACAAAGAAAATCTAGGCAAGCATGGAATTAAAAATCACTCCACCATGTCACACAGGGTATTTTGAACTTCAACCAAAATTACATCCAACTAAAATTATACTAAAGTTCCAATGTTGGTAAATTCAGCTGCTCATTGATATTGAGGCGAAAATGTTCTCCATCTGTCACTTGTAGCTCAGCAGAAGGTTTCTAGATATTGGACTATTTGTAACTATAATTTATTTCATTTCATTAGCTCTGTTTATCTTTATATTCTGGGTTCATCCCACATGTCAAGCTTTAATAAACTCTCCCTTGCTGATGGATTGTTTATAAGGATGGAAAAAACCTGTGTTTTCAGCAAGACAAAACACCATTGGGTAAATGGGTGTTCAATGAGAGCAATCTTGGTTTTCTGCCTCTCTTTCCTGGTAGGACTCTGATACCTAAAGATTGGTAGAGGGGAAAGAAACAAAGACAAGAAGTGTAATCCTCTCCTTTGTTTTCTTTGATTTAAGAAGGTGAATAAATGCTTGAATAGGAATCCCTACAGAGGTAATGTCTCAAAATTTGTGTAAGATAGTGGGCAAACAATCTGATTTGGAGAGGGAGATTAGTAGACTCCATGTAATTGAAACTAGAAAGCACAGTCCCCAAAGAAAAAGGGATGGGAAAGAAGTCAATTCAATAAAAAACATTTAGGTTCTATAATCCCCAGGTTTAGGATAAGGGAACTGCAGTGTCCTGTGAATGAATACAATTGTCTGAAAGTGGAAGCTGATGTGCTTGTACAAAGGGTAAACTGAAACTCAGAGATGACTCCTCCCCATGGGATGGGTGATTCCTTTCTCAGTCTTCCATGGAATCCTTAGTCAAATGATATTTATAAAATAATTATTGTAACAATAGCAGAATATACATTCTTTTAAAGTGTTCATGCAATATTCACATAACACATTCTTCAATATATTTTAAATAATTTATATCAGAATATATTTTTTTCAAATGAAACAAAAATAAATTATAAAATAATAATATAAATACTCTATGAAATCTATAAATACTTGAACACTAAGTTATACATTTCTAAATAACTTGAGGGTTAAAGTATATTAGAAATTATTTCAACCTAAGTAAAAACACACGCAAAAATTTGTGAGATGCAGTTTAAGTAGTTCTTAGAATTGCTTTTATTTAAACACTTACATTTGAAAATCAATCTAATCAATCTAAAATTAATCATGAAAATTTCAGTGTGACAAAACTTTAAATATGATTAAATTAAGGCACAAGTAAAGATGATTGAATGGACAGTAAAGACAAGAGCAGAAAATAATAAGTAGATTAAAGCAATAGAAAAAAAAGGAGAGAAGAAAATTTAATATATGTAGGAACTCAAAAGCTGATTCTTTAAAATTTGTTAAAATAATTAAACTTCATGCTAGCCAAATCTTACAGACACTACAGAAAGCACTAGAAAAGTCACAAATTAAAAATACGAGGAATGAAAGAAGTGGCATCACTACAGATTGAGTAGATTGAAAATGATACAAAAGATTATTTTTTTTCTCTCCCAGCACAATTCCAATGGTAACAGGAAGCACAACTATTTTATCCACCAATTAAATTAGTGCCTAAAACCTGTGAGGCATTTAAAAGAGTTGAAGAAAAAAATATTAATTGTAGAAAGTGTATTGCAAATACAGAATAATTTAATAAGTTCATTAATCTCCTCTTGGAATAAAGAGGGATACTATCTCATACTTAAAGGGTCTATCCAACAAGATGATCTCACAATTGTAAATATTTAAATATTTATACTTCAAACTTGGGAGCAGCCAATTATATAAACCAATTAGTAACAAAATTAAGGAAACACATTGATAATAATACAACAATACTAGGGGACTTTAACACCCCACTCACAACAATAGATAGAATATCTAAGCAGAGGATCAAGGGCTTTCAATGACACACTGGATCAGATGAACTTTACAGATATATTCAGAGTAATCCATCCTAAAGCAACAGAATACACATTCTTCTTGAGTGCACATGGAACATTCCCCAGAATAGATCACATATGAGGTCACAAATCAAGTTTTAACACTACCAAAAGATTGGGTTATTTCCTGCATATTTTCAGAGCACAGTGCTTTGAAATTTGAACGTAATCACAAGAGGAAATTTAAAAGGAACTCAAATACTTCGAGGTTAAAGTACATCCTACTAAATAATGAGTGGGTCAACCAGAAAATTAAAGAAGAATTATAAAAGTTCATGGAAATAAATGAAAATGAATATACAACTGTTCAAAACCTTTGTGATACAGCAAAGGCAATCCTAAGTGAGAAGTACAAGCCTTTCAAGAATAGGTAAATTCTCAAATACACAGCCTAAATATCCACCTAAAGGAGCTGGGAAAAGAACAGCAAATAAAGCCTAAACGAAGCAGGAGATGGGAATTGATAAAGATTAGAGCAGAAATCAATGAAATAGAACAAAAAGAACAGTAGAACAGATCAACAAAACTAGGATCTGGTTCTTTGAAAGAATTAATGATTGATAAAACCATAGCCAGACTTTCCCAAAAGAAAAGATAATGGACCCAAATCAATAAAATCATTAATAAAAGAGGAACGGTCACAACCAACACCAAAGAAATGCAAACAATTACAAGAACATAATCATGAGCAACTATATGACAACAGTTTAGGCAATCTGGAAGAAATGGATGCACTCCTAGAAGCATATAAACTACCAAACCTGAAACAGGAAGAAATAGATCACCTTTAAAGACCCATAACCAGCAAAGAAATTGAAGCAGTAATAAAAATATCCCAAAAAACAAGAGTCCAGGGCTGGGTGGCTCCCCAGGAGAACACCAAACATTTAAAGAAAAACTAATACCTATTCTTCTGAAGTGGCTTCAAAAAATAACAATGGAAGGAAAACTTCCAAACTCTATGAGGACAGCATTACTTTGATCCCCAAACCAGACAAAGATCCCACAAAAAAATGAGAATTAAGGACCAATATCCCTGATGAACATGGTTGTCAAAATTCCCACCAAGATTCTAGTCAATAAGATCCAACAGTACATTAAAAGGATTATTCACTATGACCCAGTGCGACTTATTCCAGCGCTGCAAGGGTGGTTCAACATCCACAAATCAATCAAAGTGATATATACCACATTAAAAAAAGAAAAAAACAAGAACCATATGATCCTCTCAATAGATGCAGAAAAAGCATTTGGCAAAGCACAGCATCCTTTATTAAAATCCTGCACAGTATAGGGATAGAAGGAACACATTTCAACATCATAAAAGCCATATATGAAAAGCCCACAGCACATATCATTCTAACCAGGGAAAAACTGAGAGCTTTTCCCCTAAGTTCAGGAGCAGGACAGGGATGTCCACTTTCACTACTATTGTTCAACATAGCACTAGATGTCCTCGCCTCAGCAATCAGACAACAGAAATAAAAGACATCCAAATAGGCAAAGAAGAAGTCAAATTCTCACTTCTCACAGATGATATGATACTGTATATAGAGAACCCAAAATAACTCTAGTTCTGCTAGAACTCATATAGCAGTTTAGTAACATGGCAGGACACAAAATCAATGCACTGAAATCAGTTGCATTTCTATACACTAACAATGAGATTGGAGAAAGAGAAATTAAGGAATCCATGCCACTTACAATTACATTCAAAACCATAAGATACCTAGGAATAAATCTAACCAAAGTAGTAAAGGATCTGCATTCTGAAAACTATAGAACATTCATGAAAGAAATGGAGAAAGATACAAATAAATGCAAAAACATTCCATGCTCATAGATTAGAAGAACAAATATTGTTAAAATTGCCTTACCTAAAGTGCATCCAAATGACATTCAACGTCACTCACCTCTCTCTTTTTGTTTTAAAGACTTATTTATTTATTTATTTATTTGAGAGAGAGAAAGACAGAGAGAGAGAGAGAGAGCACAGGCGGGGGGGGTGCAGAGAGAGAGCTAAGAACACTCCCTGCTGAACAGGGAGACTGATGAGGGGCTTGATCCTAAGACCCTGAGATCATGACCTGAGCTGAAGGAGGATGCTTAATTGACAACCACCCAGTCACCCCATAATCTCTCTATATGCATTGATCAAATAAATCTATTCATACCCTATTAATATTTCTTTTGTATTCATTTCTGAACACTTAGCCTAGTGTTTAATCCTCATCACACTCCAATGATTCTTTCTTACCTTAAAGTCTGACAGCAAATGTCATTTCTTTCAAAAAGATCTTTCCAGTTAATCTAAGATATATATTATTCCTTTATTCCAAAACAACTGACCTTGCATTCATTTAAAAGATATTTTTCCTACATTTGATTATATCTTGAATATATAGATTATATGTTAACGATTGTACCACAGACAACTTTTCAAAGAATGGTTTTCTATGAAATTGTAGGAATAAAACTAACCAAAGAGGTTAAAGACCTATACTCTGAAAGCTATAAAAGATAACACCAAAAAAAAGGGGGGGGGAATATTTCATGCACATGGACTGGAAGAACAAATACTGTTAAAATGTCCATACCATTCAAAGCAATCTACACATTTAATGCAATCCCTATTAAAATTTCAACACTATTTTTCACAAAGCTAAAATGAACAATCCTAAAATTTGTACAGAACCACAGAAAACCCTGAATAGTCAAAATGACCTTGAAAAAGAAAAACAAAATGAGAGACATCACAATTCCAGACCTCAAGTTATATTACAAAGCTGTAGTGGTCAAAAAAGTATGATACTGGCACAAAAATAGACACATAGATCCAATGGAATAGAAAAGAAAACTTGGAAATGAACACACAACTTTATGGTCAATTAATGTTCAACAAAGCAGAGAAGAATATCCAATAGTTGGCATGGAGCATTCCAATATCTTGGAGCAAAGAGAGGCCTGAAGGTGCTACACCATCAGGCACCACCAAGAAATGCAGGTGTCAAGGTGAAGCCCCATGTCCGGGTTGGCTCTTGGCTTTATGATTATAGAATATAAAGTATGTGGAAGCAAGGGAGGAATAACAACTCATGAAACCAATCAAGAGATGGGTAGCAGGGAACTCCTTGCTTTCCTATCTGCACAGGTCTCAGAGGAACATTAACTAGGGGGCTGGGTGGGATAGAAGAACTGACCTCAAGGGGCTTAGCTGTCTATCTACCATCTTTGCAGTTTTCAGTGTGGACTGATGGCAGGAATAATTGGATTTTGCCACATGCATAAAGCTATCTTTGCTATTTATGCATATCCCTGTTCCTAGTGTTTCTTTTTACCTGCTGAGGTCTTGTTCTCCCACACAAGAGGAAAAAAAAGACAGTCTTTTCAACAAATGGTCTTGGGAAAACTGGACAGTAATATGCAGAAGAATAAAACTGGACCACTTTCTTACACTGTACAGAAAACTAAATTCAAAATGAAATAAAGTTCTAAATATGAGACAGAAAATAATAAAATCCTAGAGGAGAACACAGGCAGTAACTCTTTGACACTGACCATAGCAAATTCTTTCTAGATAGGTCAAGGATAAACAAAACAAAATAAACTATCAGGACTTCATCAAAATAAACAGCTTCTGTACAGTGAAGAGAACAACAAAACTAAGAGGCAACCTATGAATGGGAGAAGATGTTTGCAAATGACATATCTGATAAAGGGTTAGTATCTAAAATCTGTAAAGAACTTGTAAAAATCAACACCCAAAATATAAATAATCCAAATTAAAAATGATCAGAAGACATAAGCATAACATTTTTCCAAAGACATAGAGATGGCCAACAGACACATGAAAGAATGCTCAACATCACTGATCAGCCCAGGAATACAAATCAAAAGTGCAATGAGTTGTATACCTCACACACGCTAGAATGGCTAAAATCAACAACACAAGAAAGAATAGTCATTGACAAGGATGTGGAGAAAGGGGAATTCTCTTGCACTGTTGGTGGGAATGCAAACTAGTACAACCACTGTGAAAAATGGTATGGAGGTCCTTCAAAAAATTAAAAATAGAACTATATTATGAGCCAGCTATCCTACTACTATTTACCCAAAAGATACAAAAATACTAATTCAAAGGGATATACGCACCCCAATGTTTATAAAAGCGTTATCTACAGTAGCCAAATTACAGATAGAACTCAAATGTCCATCAACTGATAAATGGATAAGAGGTGATGTGTATATGTATACACATCACCTCTTTATCCATTTATATATATATTATATATATTATATATAATATAATCATATGATCAAATATATATATATATATATATATATATATGATTGGAGCTAGAGAGTATTGTGCTAAGTTAAATAAGTCAGTCAGAGAAAGACAAATACCATATGATTTCACTCATATGTAGAATTTAAGAAACAAAACAAATGGGCAAAGGGAAAAAAGAGAGAGAGGCAAACCAGGAAGTCAATTCTTAACCATAGAGAACACACTGATGGTACCAGAAGGGTAGTTGGTGGGTGGATGTGTGAAATAGCTAATAGAGATTAAGGAATTCACTTGTGATGAGCACTGAGCGCTGCATGGAAGTGTTGAGTCACCATATTGTACACATGAAATAATATTGCACTGTATGCTAACTAACTGGAATTCAAATAAAAGCTTAAAAAGCAGAGATGGAAAAAAGATATTGTAACCCAAGAAACGTTTGGTTCAGACACAGTCTCGGTGCAGTGTTCTGTTCTTAGCAAGGAGGCCACGTGGCTAGAATCTTCCTCCTTCACTCCCTGCTTTCTACCCACTTTACTTACCCAGTTACGATAGACTTTCAATGGGAAGACCACAACAGTTTCACAGCCCTCTCCCAACAAGCTTTTGTGTTTGTACCACAGCAGAGATAAGAGTGAAGGAGCTTCGTGGGGCTGCTTTGGCATTTCCCATGGGTGCTGCTATTCCCTTCCCTCCCACATGCACCAAAAAGGAGGTTTTCTTTTATATATCATTCTGCCTCCAAACTTTCTCCTGAAGTATATGGTGAGGTTTGTGGATAAAAGGTGGTGAACAGGTGAGAAGTCCCCTGTGACTGCAGTGCCTACAACTAGTCTATTCACTCATTCTGGCCCACACATAGCCAGCCTTAACTAATTCACTATAAACTTTAGCAGATTTTTTTTTTTTTACCAGTTCACATATGGTCCCATATGGTCTGCTCCAGGTAAATATGTCATTACTTCCATGTTTCCTTGGAGACCCTTTCTTCATTGAGTCTTCTGTCCTCAGCTCTATAGTAGGTTGGTGAAAGTTACAGATTACCCAGATTTGTATGTGTGTAAAGGGTCGAAACAATCTTCTTTCCAGCTTTCTATATTTTAAGTAGAAGTTGAAAGTGCTACAAACGCTTCAAGCTATGAAGCAAAATTGAGTTGCCAGAGACAAAAATCACAATTTCATATTATTTGCCTACATACACAATCTTGAACTCACACACTTTTTCCTCCTGACACATCAGTTATTACTGAGGTTCTCTGATATTTTCCAGTTCCAGAATTTGATTACATGGGATCTGTTTCTATTTGGTTCACTTTATGAGAGCTCACACCTTTCAGGACACCTCCCCACCCTCAACACACACACGATTCTGATATCTGTAAAATGGATAGTTGGAGTAGGACATTTTTGTGCAGAAGCTGTAGATATTGTGTTAATAGAATAATTTTGCTACATCAAGAGGGGATGATTTCTTCTCAGGTCAGATCTGAAAAAGACCCACATCAAAGTGAAAGAGAAAACTGCAGTGCAAATGAGCTCTGGGTCTCTGGTGTCTGTGTTCAATGAAACATGATTAAGTATAGTGGCTTTCACCCTAAGCTTTAGGGGGAAAAAAAATCATATTGTCCTTTTGGGATAGAAAGCATCGGATTGGGCGTAGAAAAACATTGCCATCTATGGGAGTCTTGGATTCAGTCCAGGAAGTCTGAGAGATACTTGCTTCTACAGAAGGTGTTGGGCAGTGGCCCTGATTTACATATCAAACATATAATCTACAGACAAAACAAAGATGCAATGCCCTTTCTTCAGATCACTGCTCAATTGGTCTAGACCCATACCTCAGAGACTCAGAAGAATCTAAACAAAGTTTGCACAACATTGAGCTATAATGAATCATGAGCTATTTATAAATACCCATGAGCTTTATTGCCACTATGAGGGTGCATGTGTATCATTTGTGCTCATTAATCAAGGATGAGAAGACAGGGGAACAGATTTAGTAGGCCAAGAGGGGGAGAAAGACCAATTAATTAAGTTCAGGTAAGTGGTGCTTGGGAAGCCTGGGTAAGGCAGGGTTGAAATAAGTTTATTCTTTGTTTTGAAAAGTCCTCAAAGAAAGTACATCAAAACTCATGTTCTTAGATGAAGAAGAAGGTAAACTGCTAACTAGTTTTACGGAGAATATAGTTTCCAATGATTTCTAAAGTGCTATACATTGGAGAGGAGATAGTATTTTATTAAAAGTTGATATTGTGGGGACACTTGGGTGACTCAGTGGTTGAGCATCTGCCTTTGGCTCAGTGCGTGATCCTGGAGTCTTGGGATCGAGTCCCACATCAGGCTACCCTTGAGGAGCCTGCTTCTCCCTCTGCCTATGTCTGTCTCACTCTCCTTCTATCTCTCATGAATTAAATAAATAAAGTCTAAAAAAAAAAAAGTCGATATTCTCTAAACAATTGCAGTGCATTGTGGGTTGGATATATTCCCTATGTGCAACACACCAGGGCTACATTGTGTGGGAGATCTTGGTTTCTGAACAATTTTTTTTTTTTAACCTAGAATTGAGAAAGGCGGCATGGAAACTAATGTCAAAAGAAGTGCGTAAAATGCACTCTAACTAAATTTAAGGTGAGGAAGGATGATAAGATCTGCCATCTTAGTGCATCTACTCTTAGGTGCATCTGTGAAGCCTGGATGCATAGTTTATGCCCAAGAAATTCTTATAAATAAGATTTGAAACTTAAACCTGGGAGAGTTCCAGCCACAAATTTCTCAGTAAATAATGAGAATAAAGATTTCTGGCTATTTTACCTGAAGCTTAAGACTTGCCTCTGTGCCAAATATGCTCTCATTTGCTTAATAAAACAGTAAGAAGGACAACTTACAAGTTGTGTAATTAATGAAAATACAAATGCCAGTTTGTAGAATCTTATTGCAAGTTAATGCTGTCTGAATTTCAATGACCTCATGAGTCTATTGTGGATGGTTATATACTCACTGCAGAGCTGTAGTGAAGGATAAATGTACTGATGCTTATAAAGTCCCTAAACATAGCAGATGATCAGAAATGGATGCAGCAAATATAATTGTTTCTCATTAAATTACAGCAATTTACAATGGATAGAATCATTAGCATTATTTTTTGAATCTTGCACATAAAAGCTAATCCATATTTGTCTGTTGGAAGAAAAGATCAGAAATGGATGTGGCAAATATAAATCTTTTTTTTTGTTAAATTACAGTAATTCACCATGGATGGAACCATTAGCATCATTTTTAAAAATCTTGAACATAAGAGCTAATCCATATTTATCTGTTGGAAGAAAGAATTATTGCTGATAAATGATGTGGAAAAGGACATTTAAGACCACTGGATCCAGGACTAGAAGAGCATCAGTGAGGATAGGAGAGGAAAGGTATAAACAGCAGTAGGAGGAGGCTAGAGTTCTGAATTTTAATTTCCATAATGTTACAATTTAGAGGAGGGGGGATGGGACAGTTGTGTGAGTTTCCATTTTCTCATAAAGTGAAAAAATTTAGATGACTTTGAAAGAGTCCTTAAAAATATTGCTTCTACATTCTAATGTTTCTTTTTCCAGTACTTACAGACAGTTTGATAACTTAATTGCCTTGAATTGATAGCATAAGAAATATATAGTAAAATAGATCAATGAATACACTATATTACATTAAGATTTTCAATCAATCTTGATTTAATAACCTGAAAAATGATTATGTAGAACTTGACATTGGTTGTTTTTGTTGTTTTTAATCATTCAAATATACAATAAATACTTATTGGCTGCCTACAGTATGCAAATCATCATGCTGTGTAGTAGGGATATAATGAGAAGCAAATAGACCCTTTATGGAATATTCATTCTAGGGAATGGATAACAGCTAATTAAAATGCGATATGTTCTGTAGTTTCGAATCATGATTTGTTCAGTGAAGGAAAGCTACAAGAACATGAGAAATAATAATACAAAAAAAAACATAAGTTGATGTTTCTTGGCTAGAAAGACCTCTGGTGCTTGTGAGAAATGAAGATCCTTGAGTTCACCTAGAGTCCTGTGGTATCATAACTCTTACAAATCTGACACAGAATATACATTTTTCATAACTTTTTCAATTGTTTTACTTCTTATTCACAATGACATTCAAGAACCAGTATAATGTGATAAATAACATTTGCCCCAGTGGCTAAAGGCAACTGATCAACTGGTTGCTTTTCTAGGTTATAAGCATTAAAGAAAGATTTTTGTTTATTTTCTTACAATTTACAGGATTTGATATTTATTTCCATAGCTATTTACTTATTTTAAGAATGGGATATTTAAATATATGAATTTGCATTTGGAAATGTTTCTGTAAATCTTTCACTATGAAAATTTTAAAGTAGAACAATTTTTAATGTTTTCACTATCCTCATTAAATGCATATGTAACATAAAAACCCATTCTGGTACTCTAGATAGCTCTCATATTACAAAATATTCATTTGATAAGAAAATGGTTTGAATTCCTAATATTCAAAATAAAAGAACTTCGGGAAAACTTAGGATTCCCATTCAATGCTAGGAGTTAAGCAAATTCATATCTTTTTTTCACATTCTCCCAAATTATATAGCTAAAAATTTAGAACGCATAGAGTCATTCAAAACCCATGACAAGTGATAGTCTAAACTTTGATTACATTCAAGTGTGGAAATACTCAGGTAAACAAGTAGAGCTAGCTCCATACTGCACACAGGAGTAGAAAGTCAGGCAGAGAACACAGAGAATTAGGGATGGTGATGGTATAGATAAAACCACATGAGAAAGAACAGGTCCCACCATGAACAGGGATACAGTGAGAAAAGGTCTAAGACATGGGAGATCAGAACTAAAATGAAGAACTAAATTTATTTGATGAAATGAAGTGAAGGTATTGGAAGTATGCAAGAACAGTGGTGTAGTCTTGAGAAAACACTGATTTTGGAATACAAGTAGTGACTTGAATGAAGTGGATGCCCTGGAGTTCTGGAGTAGGAAAGGGAAGAGAGAAAGCTACAGAATTTAGGAATCACATGGAAACGATAGTATCCTGCTATCAGTGGAAATACCAAACCCTTTCCAATGGACTCCTTGAACCATTTTTGAGATATGAAATCCAGTAACTCACTCAATGAGTTCTAATTGCTGCCATAGAAATACCTGTGAGTTCTGGTCAAGTAAAATCTAAGACATTTATAGACATCTCAAAAATGACAAAGATATTCATGTAAGTTGCCACAGAAACAGGTAGAAATGAAAGCTGAATTTGTCAGCTCATGAGGATACATTACAAAATATGAACCACAAAGCAGAGGAAAATGATCACAAAACACTCTGACAAAAAAGAAATACTTGCAACTATGAAAGAACTGCTCAAATCAGAAACTTAAAAATTAGAAAATTAGCATATATTTATGTGATTCTGATCAAAGCTGAGCCTTTTAGCAAAAATATTACATTGTATCAAAGAAATGAAAGCAGCATGATATATACAGATATATAGTTATATATCTATATATATTTTTTCTTCCCACAGGAAAAATTAAAACATGATGACAGTTTAAACTTTTCAAGATAACTCTGGGAAATGAAATGTAGGCCAAGTATTTTATGTTTAGCCAGTAGATCCCTCAAACTTGAAAACTATGAAAAGACATTTTTAGCATGCAAGAGTCCAGTGAAGTTTATACACTAGATTCCTTCTTAAGGAATTGATCTCAACCCTGCAAATCTTTCTTTCTCTCTCTCTCTCTCTCTCTCTCTCTCTCTCTCTCACACACACACACTATTCCATGATACTGAACTGTTATTTCTAGTTCATTATAAAGCCACTTTTTCAAGTAGTAGTTCCAACTGGTTTTAGTATAAATTGTACCCCTCTCTCATTTCCATGTCTGTTGGGTTGCAGTGATATTCCTATTGCTTCCATGAATATAATACTGACTCTCTTTTCTTTCTTGAGTCTAACAAAGGCAATCAGAGAAGGAGTGGTGAAGAAAAGACATAAAAAAAAAACAATAGGGGACCCAAAAATAAACCACTGATGTGAATCCCAAGTGCAGAAAAAAAACTTGTGGATAGAAGGGAAGATAAACAACAGAAGACAGGAAGAGAAAAAGTGATAATAGGGATAAAGGAAAAAGGGAAAGGGGAAAATATTCATCGAAAGGACACAGAGTTAGACATTTTTATTTGCAAACTTGCCCCAAAAGGTCAAAGCAATCTTCAGGCAATCACAATTTTTGTTGACCTTTTGAAGAATCCTTAGAGCCTATGTAGGTCATGCATGCAAGTGCCCCAGCAGGATTGCTTCTGACATAGTGGGTATTCACATTCCAGAAAAAAACCTGAATCCATCTACCATTAAAAATATAATAGCTACTTCTGTTTGTAAAACTAATGCACACTTTATGGGAGAGTTATAAAAAATATGTTTTTATGAGAATAATAAAAAATACTACTGTCCAGAGCTAATATTATTGACATCAGATATCTGATTTTTATCCATGTTATAAAATGCTTCAATATAGCATATTTATCCATTTAAGTGGTTATTCTGTTGGCAACACATAACTATTGGACTCTGTGACCATATCTTTTCCATGTAACACTTTATTTGTAAATATGAATATGCCTCATAAACACATTCCAATTACTCAGTTTTTCCCTTTTTTTTTTAAACAGTGATCTTAACCCTCAAGTCATTAAGTGTGGGTTTCAATATGATTAGGTGCATATTCTTAACAATCACAAATTCTTGAGATTCCTGTCCACTATGGAATAAAAATCTGATCTGCTGTTCAGTTTCTAGATATCTCTATATTGCTTTGAAAGTTGGAAAATATTCTTGATCCTTACCCATGCTCTGCACTATTTGTTCTGTATACTGATACATTATAATATCAATAAAATAATGAATGAATAAACAAATGGAAAAGAGTAGAGAGCTCAGGAAAAGACCAATGTATGTGTGGGAACTAAATATAAAATAAAGTTAGTAACATAAAATGAATAGGTTGTTTTACAGGGTACTCAGAAAACTGCTTGTGTTATATATATGTATATATATATATATATATATATATATATATATATAAATGGACCTATAAATGGACATTTTTACAAATGTAAAAAGTGGAATCTGGGTTGATTAAAATGATCTATGATATTTAGAAATACATTGTTAATATAAAAAATGTAGAATAATATCTTTTCAAGTTTAAATAGGGAAGAACTCTTAAGGAAAACTTCTAAGGCACAAACCTTAAGACAGAATTCTATTATTCTGATTATGTAAAGCTATAAATTGATTTCTCTTCAAAAAGAAACATAATCTTCAAAGTTCATAGGCAGATGACAGATTGAGTAAGTGATTTGCCATGTCTAAAACTGAAAAGAAACTAATCAGGAATCCTCTTTACCAAGAAGAGGCTAGAAGCAGCTTCAATGGGAAAATGAGCAAAGGGTATGCTGTGCAACAAGTAGAAGAGAAAGCCCTATACCCTAATGGGGGAAAAAAAAGTGCTCAGCACAGGGTGATGTATGGGAAGTACTGAATCACTGTATTTCACACCTGAAGCTAGTGTTACAATGTATGTTAAGTAACTGGATTTTAAATAAGAGCTTAAAAAAAATATGTTCAAATCCATCAGTGAAAAGAGAAAATTATACAGATAAAACAATATTTTTTGCATATGACATTATTTATATATAATATATATTATGCATGTTAAATTACATTTATTATACTGACAGAAATGGCTGAATATTGCCAAGCACTGGCAGAGCTATGGGCACAGTAGAATTCACATTAGTCAAAGTGCCGACTGGAACAGTCTTGCATTCTGACATCAATTGGAGAGTATGGCTGATTCAATCCTCTGTACTTGAAGTCCAGACAAAACAAGACAAAACAAATAAAATGAAGCAGAGCAAAACAGATCAAAACTTCCTGTGTAATTTACGTGCACTACCGCCTTGTCTTCCTGGATGACTAAAACAAATGCAGAGCATGGGGTGGTTTGTTAACTCTAACTATTTGGTAATAAACATAGTCATTGAACATTAGTAGAATGACATGGTCCTGGATGACTAAAACAAATGCAGAGCATGGGGTGGTTTGCTAACTCTAACCATTTGGTAATAAACATAGTCTTTGAACATTAGTAGAATGACATGGAAATATATTCTCATGGTGAAGAGAATAAGGATGTGTCTCAGACCTGCGTGAGAGATTTGTAGGAAGTGAATTAAGAGGAAGATAGGGAACAAGGAGAGTGGGAAGTAGAGAACATTGAGGTAGGAAAGGGAGAAAACAGACAAAATAAGGGCACATAATAAAACATCAAGCGGAATTATTTCTTCTGTTATGTTTTGAAGACTCATTCCTGCATTTCTCCTCAGTTGAACCTGTTTGCATAGGATCGATCAACCGCCCTCTTCATGCTACTAAACACTAAGAGGTTCCCTCCAAGGAGCCTAGAGGCAAATGCTGGCAGAGGTACATTGCACTTTGAAGCTGTTGGTGGAGATGCCAAACCAAAACCACTGCAGTGGCCAGTCTGCAAGAGATGCCAGCAACACAAGTAGAGCTGGCTCAGAAATGTGGGAATATCCGAAGCCACGTTGAGAGGGGCCGTGTGCACTTTCTGTTATTCTACTAGAGAGTCAATCAAATTAACATCAGCCCTTGTAATTCAATCAGCGAGTGAAGCCTCTGTATCGTGGCAGAGATGATGAGAATACAAATTTAAGTAGATTATTCATGGATTCCAAGAATTCATTCTCAAGTAAGAAATAAAAAAATTCATTTATAACTGTGGCAAAATATAATAGGAGTGTGAGTTAAAGTTCCACTGAGAATAAAAGGGTGACTTAAGAATTTAAAGAAGAGGTCATGCTGGAGTTGGATCTCAAGAAGTTGGGGAGGTTTACCCAGTATTCCCAGAAGTATCAAAAGGACCATAAGGGAATTATTGCAGCTGTTCTTCATTGAACAAATGCTGTGTTTAAACTTCTCATTATATTACCTGATTTTTTAAAAGATATTATTTATTCATGAGAGACAGAGAGAGAGGGGGAGGCACAGGCAGAGGGAGAAGCAGGCTTCCGGTAGGGGATCCTGGGATTCCGCGATCTCGCCCTGAGCCAAAGGCAGATGCTCAACTGCTGAGCCACCCAGACATCCCTATATTACCTGATTTAATACATACAATAAAATTTAAAATATGCTATTATTATCCACTTTAGAAAGCAAGGAAACAGGAAATCAGATGCCAAGAATAACTCATCTACAAAGTGACTGAGCTGTAATTGTCTAAGTAGCTGAGAATCTATGCTTTTTGGGTTCCTTGAATTTCCTCACAAGAGAGAGGAAATTCTGCAATATGTTTGGGACATCCTAGAACTGCTCCATAGCTAGAACATGGAGGGAATTATCAAAATAATTACCAAAGAAAAATTAGAGTCAGCATAAAAGGGCCTTAAATGCCCAAATAAGAAGGTGGATTTATTTATTTGGAAAATAATATTGAGAACATTTTATTTTATTAGGCTTTGTATTTTATTTTGTTTATTTATTTATTGAAGTATTGTTGATGCACAATGTTATGTTAATTTCAGGTGCACGTCACAGCGATACGATGTCTCTGTATGTTATGCTGTGCTCACCACAAGTTAGCTACCCTCTGTCGCCCTACAACACTATTACAATGTCGTTGACTATAATATCTATGCTGTACTTTATATCTCCATGACCTATTTATTTTAAATTATTTTTATTTGGGCTAATTACTTTTTTGGAGATTCCTCTATCATGCTAACTCTTGTGAAGAGAATTTTGACCTTACCAGGGAAGACAGACAGACTGTAAAGAAGGGTCCGAATCCGCATGTCAACGCCTTTTACGATGATTTGGGAAGGAAATGATGAATCCTTCAGTAAGACAGAAACAACGTTTGCTGAAGAAGTATTACACAGGGATGTCAGCAAAAAAGCAATTCAAGAGCAGTACTTTAAATAACTGCAAAGCTCCTCTAGCTGAATCCAGGAGATCAAGAAGATGCAGTAGCAGAAGCACCAGAGTATCTTCCTTTTCCTCTTCTAGAACTTCACAGGTAAGAATTCTGAGTAAAGCTACTCACTGATTAAATGAGTTGGGCTAAACCATCTTCAGACAATCCCCTGATCCTTCCCTTCTAGTTCTCTTAAAACTTTGTCTATGGATAGTCTTCTTTTTGCCTCTGATTGGATTTTCTGGAAGTGCTAAACATTTCTCAGGTATACTCAGGCAATAAATAGCTCTCTGGTCACTCTCAGATAAGGCAAGGTCTAGTCCAACTTAACAATCATTTAAAGTTTCTCCTTGTCACCTGCCTCCCACACCACCACCAAACCCAGGCTTATTTCAGCCTCCGAAATCTAGGAGTAGGGGAACGAGCTCCTCCCGTTTCTGCCAGTCAAGACTCCACCCCTCCTCTGCTAAAGGCAATTCTAATCCTTTATGAACAGCCCCTACTTTTCTCCAGGAAAGAGATTGGAAGTAAAGATTACAGCTGCATGTGATTGAACACTTGTAATGTAGATTCATTGCCTGTCAGTCATGGCATATTCTTAGGGTTTCCTGCAGTAAACAATTAATATAAAATAAATTTAAATCCATGTAATCACCAGGTAGAAGGAATTGAGCCAGGAGTGAGCTCAGAAGAGAATGTGGACTAACACAATATTATTGAGATAAGATTGATGAAGTCAATTATTCCAAACACTCGTAGACTTAGTTTGACTGTAAAGAATCAGACTTTATTGCTGCATGCGGACTACATGGTTGGTCCTTGGGAAAACTGTCTACATAAATATTTTGCAATCCTCAAATAATCATCATCGTCTTCTTCATCATCATCATCTTCATCATCAACATCATCATCATCATCGAGGCATGGTGTACACTTTTTTATGCTTATATCTTCAGTTTAGTGTGAGTGTAAATAAAATTACTCAGTAAAAAATATTGTTGGAATGAAATGAACTATTTATATTATGACAAACTTTATCCTGAATACTGTTTCACATTCTCCTCTTTATAATGGTTCAGTCACACAATGGACATAATGTATTTTTTTATGTGGATATAGGGACCAAGCATCATTTTATTACTTGTTTCTAGTGGAAATGGCTACAAGCTCCAAACATTCAATTTATTACAATAATCTTTTTGAATACAACCTATTTGTGAATTGGGGATGCTCCTATGAGCTTACCATATCAAAAAAAGAACATGTTCTCCAATTAAAGATAAAACTTATAAAGCAGCATTTCCAGAAAACTGAATAGACCATGTGGGATTTAGACATTTGAAAATGAATGATTTTCCATATATTATGAAAATGTGAGACTAGATCCAAGTCTCCGGTTTTCTCCCCTCTCAATGGCTCTTCTCCCTGGAACACTGTAGGCCAAGGCCAAGTTACATGGTCTGATGTAAACTTTCATTTGAATATACTGTATTTATGCTTGATTTTACTTAAATAGGAACAAGTACATTATTCTCAGAAAATCTATAGTGTGAAATTATTGCAAATTGCTATAGCTGACTTCTAATGCAACACTCATGCAGCTTTCAGCTGCCTAGAAAATACCACCTTCATTAAGAAAAGAAATCGGAATATTTAAAACTAGCAGCAACATAAGATGATCTCTCTAAAATAACATATTCTATTTACAAAAGAATTATGTTGCTAATTATTTCAAAGAATTTACATTAGTGATAACACAATTATTAACCAATTACCAATACTAAAATGTATTTTAAATGATTAGAAGTGATGTGTGTGTGTTTGTGTTTTCAACATTACTGCCTTAATTTTAAATCTTAAAATTGGGCATTGAATTGCCTATAGATATTACCATTTGGCAGGGTCACATCTTGCTTTTGAATTGAAAATACCAATGAATGGGGGAAATGAGAAAATGGGTTGCCCTGAAGGTGTTGGGAAGTGGGATAACATATGCCTGGTACATAGTATAACTGCTACTCTTCCTTTCCCTTAATCTTATCATTAGCCAGAATAAATAAATGATAAAGTGATGCTGTTCAAAATATAATTCCTCTAAAAATTTCTATAGTAATAGCTACCAAAAGGCATAATTCTTAAAACCAAAAATTATACCAAAAAGGGAAACTAAGCATAAGACAGTCTTGTGCTAGAAAATTTACCACAAACCATGTAGCTTCCATATTTCTTTCCCATGCAAGTTTAAATCTCTCACTACCTTTCCATCTTCCTACCACACCTTTTCCCAGCTCCTCATAGGTGAGCTTGATCATGCTCCCCACTAAATGCTCTATCCCTTCTGAAAGCCAGTGATTTCTGAAGGCTTTGGATAAATAATCTGCCACTTAACTAGAACTCTGAGAAAAGTAGCAGATGCCAGCTAGGCAGTTTTTGGAATGCCTTTTTATCTTTATGAAGATGAGGATGAGTGAAAGAGTAGATAAACCTTGGGATATTGAACTGTTCTCAAATGTTTTTGTCGCAGAACCCTCCCTCCCCCAGAGTATGATAACACTGTTCAATTTGTGTGCACATGATTCTCAATTTTTTAATTTCCCCTAAAGTAATAGATAATAAATCAAAGGAAAGAGAGGGCAGTGGTGGATTTTTGAGTCTTCGCATCAAGAAAATATGCTATTTGCATGTGGTCCACGTGTCACATTTGTCTTGGACAAAATTCACTTAAAATAAAAATAAATACATAGGCGAACTCTTTTTTTTTTTTTGCTTAAATTCGATGCCAATATCTTCTTGTAGTATGCTTTTTATCATTTTAATGTGGTTTCTATTAACAAAAAAAAAATCTTAATTTCAGAAAATTGGGCAGCCCAGATGACTCAGTGGTTTAGCACCATGTTCAGCCCAGGGTGTGATCTTGGAGACCCGGAATCGAGTCCTACGTCAGGCTCCCTGCATGGAGTCTGCTTCTCCCTCTGCCTGTGTCTCTGCCTCTCTCTCTCTCTCTCTCTCTCTCTGTCTCTCATGCATAAATAAAATCTTTTTTAAAAAAGATAAAATTCTTGACCTTATCCTTTGTGAGTTCCACTTTTCTGTGTCTTCTCTGTGAGATACACCTTTATATAGATACACCTAATGATCATACGATCATTGTCCTTTTGCATTGCACCAGGTAGAGTTCTCCAGCAAACACAAAGAGAATATAGAGGGCCCTTACTGTAACTAAGCCCAAACCAACTCTAGATGTTAACTACATCAGCAAAACACCTGAACAGTACCATCTGGGTTAGCGTTTGATTAATTTACATTGTAGCCTAACCAAGTTGACAAATAAAACTAACCATCTAAAAACTTGGTTTTTCTGTTTGTTTTTTCACTCATGATATTTGGGTTGTTTTGTGAGGCAGAGATCTGATTTCCTTTCTTATATGACTAATAAATTTACCTTGCAAATTTCTTGAATATCCACTTTTTCTCCAACAGGCATGCAATTTTAACAGTTCTTAAGTACAAAAATTTCATAACTGATGGGAGTCTCCTTTTTCTGAATTTTCTAATCTGTTTTAATTTTCCTATAAATACATATGATTTTTCTGATTTTATATATATATATATATTACACTGCACTGTAATATGATAAGATTTTCTATAAATAACATAATTGTAGACTAATTTACACTTCTTTTTTTGTTGTTGGGTATTTTAATCCACTTATATTTATGATTATTGCTAATATATTTGGATTATTTTACCATTTTGTTAGTCTTTATAAATTACAATTATATATATAATTTTGCCCTAAATCAGTTTTCTAGACATAGGTGTTTTTAGACTAGTTTTTTTCCTAAAATATTTCCATATCTTACTTTAATATATTTTGTGCCCATTTACTTTTAAGTTTTTCTGTTTTTTTCTCTTAGAGAGGGAGAGATTGAATCTGAAGCAGGCTCCATGCCTAGCACGGAGACCCATGTAGGCTCCATCCAATAAACTTGAGATCATGACCTGAACCAGAAATCAAGAGTTGGAGGCTTAACCCACTGAGCCATGCAGGCATCTCTAAGTTTTTCTATAAATAATATAATTTTAGTCTAATTTGCACTTCTTTTTTTGTTGTTGGGTATTTTAATCCACTTATATTTATGATTACTGCTAATATATTTGGATTATTTTACCTTTTTGTTACTCTTTAGTGCTTGTTTTAAGCATTTTCCTAATTTGTGGCATTCTTTGAATATATTAAGACATTTCCCTTTCTTTGTTTTCCCATATAACCTACTTTCCTTCCTTTCTTCTTCCCTCTCTCCTTCATTATTTCTGTCTTTCCCTTTATGCTACTGGTCTTTTGTATCTTATTCCATTTTTTTTCCCCTTCTATCAGCTTGGGGGTTGTATACTCTATTACTGGTATTTTAGTAATTAACTTGAAAACGTTAACCTCGTACATTTAAAAAGTATGAAATTTAATACTCTGATGTACATTATATATTAGTATATCCTGTTACTCCGTACTGTAATATTACATTTATTCCAGCTTTCAAAGTTAGCATTAAATACATTGCTTTTATTTTTGTGCGATGTTTTTATTGTCCTACATACATTTTCTTTTTTCACCTCTTTTTTTTTTCTTTTCAACATTTCCGTGAAAGTTTGTACTTCTTTATATATATTTTTTGGAAGTTCTCTACTAATATTAATTTGAGTATAAATTTTTCTGTTAATTTTTTACCTGAAATTATCTTTATTTGCCCTAATATTTTAAATATCATTTTACTACACATTTCTTAATTGAGAATTATTTTCCATCAACACAGTGAAGATTCTTCCCTTCTCTCTTGTCTCCTCATGTACACATTTTATTTATTGTAATTTTCTCTCTACCAGCTTTATTTTTTAAATTTTAAAAGATTATTTATTTATTTATTTATTTATTTATTTATTTATTCATTTATTCATGAGAGACACAGAGAGAGGCAGAGACACAAGTAGAGAGAGAAGCAGGCTCCCTTCAGGGAGCCCAAAGTGGGACTTGATCCCAGGACCCTGTGGTCACACCCTGGGCTGAAGGCAGGTGCTCAACCCCTGAGCCACTGAGGCATCCCTCTACCAACTTAAAAATCATTTTTCTTATCACTCTTACTTTGTGTCCCAATTTTTTGGTTACACATTGATGTATGATTTTTCCTACTGATATATGTTGTGCTTCCTGTGTCACTAAATAAGCTTGTCATCAATCCTAGGCATTTCCTAGCCATTATATTTTCAAACATTTACCTCAATAACGCTTCTTTCTACAGATCATTATGTTAAACTATAGTCCCTCACTTGTACTTAACCACAATTTCAAATTCAGCATCTCCTTATATCTGTGTTCACGCTGGTAATGTTTTCTGATCTGTACTCCACCTCAACAAATCTCTTTTAAATTATGTATACTCTTGTATTTAACCTTTCCACTGAGCACATTTTGATTGCTATTTATACAATTTTGTGATCTGCAGTTTTCATAAGTGTAAATTTAATATGACTTAAATCATGGATTTTTGCTAGAATAAACCAATAATTAAAAATTCTGAGACTATTAATACTAGGAACAATTTCAAGACATTTCCACTCTGCACTCTGGCAGAAGCAGTGTGTTTGATTGATTGATTTTCTACCTGTTCCTTTGCCTTCAGGATATAACCCCTTCACATGCCCCAAAATTCACATGTAGGCATCTGACCTGGTGATCTTTCCCCGTGATTTTAAGCATTAATACTGAAACTCTAATATTCTATGGGTTTCTGTCTTCAAGATACCCAGGTCTCTGGTTTGATATTAGTATTCATCACATATCCACTTTGATATATGTCTTATATTCTTGCAAGCTCAGCTATGTATTCAAACATACAATTCATATAATTTATATTAAATTCAACAGAAAGATTTTGGAAGTATTTGGGAGTCCTACAGAAAGCTAAAGTTCACATTTATTTTTATTAATTAAAGACAACAGCTTAATCATTACTATTCTGAAAAAGCAGTAAGAGTCATTTTTATGAATATAAACTTCCAACTGTGATTGCAAAATTGTAATATCTGAAATCCTTAGAGACAGATAAACAGTGAATTCAACGTCTTTTGTTGGTCCAGGGTTTCATACAGTTAAGCATTCTCTAGTAATAAGTACACGTGGTGACATCATGCACCTTATAATAGAGTTCCAGAACTGTTCCTGGATAAAAACTTGCAACAGAATAAACATTAAAGTGGCTGTGCTTGTTCAATGTCAGTCTGTAAATGACTCAGTTCCTGGATACCAATATAATTAATGACAGACTAAAACTCTAAGTATAGATCCAAAATTTCAAGAATAAATGTGATTGGAAACAGAAACTATCACTTCCTTCAGCATAGTCTAATACAATTTGAAGAATATACATTCTCAAATTGACTTTTATGCAAAGCCTTTGTGGAATCTTTAAGCAAATCCACCTGAAGAATAATAAGTATATTTGACAAGAGTCTCAATTGTTTTAGCTATGGGTATTGGGCATAACATTTTATTAGAAACCACTATTTTAATGTCTGTGGTGGAGTCTTACTAGTTTGAGTCTCTTCTTTGGCTATTATAAATGTTAACATTAAGTTTTAGAATAGATTTTTGAATATAAAGATTATAAACAGAAAACAATGTAAAGCAATCCCTTGATATGTATTTTAAGAAATTTCTAAAATAGCAGCTTTGGAACAAGTGTGGTAAAACTATGCAGTAAAATAGCAACTCCCTCATTAGTTTGTTGGTTGCTTGCATGAAATGTTAATCTCTGAACAATGAAGAGTACTATCATAAGGAATATCTTTTCAAGAATCTCACAAATTCATCAAATACCCCAGCCTGTGGAGAAATAGAGTGTTGATGAAAAGTATTTATGTCATATATTCTAATTTTAAATTGTGCTTATAAACTATTCATTTTTATACATACTAAAAAAAAGATATATTAAAACAATGCGCATATAAGTACAAAGAAATTTGTTGGTGCCAATTCTCTGAATATGCCCAAATATTTCTTCCTTAGCTTTGATCCTTCTCAAGTGCCATTCTGCAGATAGCATTGAGCTTATCCAGCCCATATGAGTGAATATATTTAAGCTGTTAATGAATCAGCATACTGTGATTTATAGCAATGCAGATATTCCAGCCTTTCCTTAGGATCTGCCGCATTTCAACATTAGTTGAAACTTTAATTCTTCTCATCACAATGACAAAGTAGACAAATCTCACATTAATCTTGCTTATTTTCGATGCAGAGTATTATGGGCTATTATCTGTGCTGATTGTAGCCCTTTGAATGGAGTGTTAGGAAAAAAAGATAAATTGGTGATGGATTTTAGGGGAAAATCTTTCAGATTGAGCAGATTTGAGAAAAGGTAAGAAATGCAATTATCATTTGAAACGAGCAAAGTAAAAAAATCTATAAAATTGCTTTATTTTTAAATTCTACTTACTGGTAAAACATTGTGATAGGTTAAATATGTTTAGTGTTCACCTTTGTAAGTGTAGACAGACTCACAACGATGGCAAAATAAAATGAAACATAGGAACTACTATATATATATGTATATATATATATATATATGCCCACATAAATACACACATACATTCATGTATTATATTTATATAATACATATATGGATTGAAGTATGAGCATGTACTTCATCTAAAATTTACTTTTGGGGATTAACCCAGTGGTTTAGCACCTGCTTTCAGCTCAGGGCATGATCCTGGAGTCCCGGGATCAAGTCCTACATCAGGCTCCCTGCATGGAGCCTGCTTCTCCCTCTGCCTGTGTCTCTGCCTCTCTCTCTCTCTCTCTCTCTCTCTGTCTCTCATGAATAAATAATAAAATTTAAAATAATAATATAAAATTTACTTTTGAAGAGTTATGAGAATGTATGGATTTCAGCAAAAAATCATCAAAGAATAAATAAGATTTATTATTTAAGATTACTTGTAGTTTTCTCTTGAAATTTTTCTTTGTAAATAAATAAAATTTCTTAAAATACTATATTTGACAACTCTCTCCTTATTGGGAAAAAAATGTTTTCCAAGATTTTAAGATCCTTAGCAGAACCATAAGTTTTACACCTAAAATAAAATGCTTTCTGAGCTTTTATATGAGCTTTTTCTTCAGGCTAAAAACCATTTTGAAAAGAGAAAAGTAATTTTTAAGGGTGTGCTACTTTCTTCCACACTTATGATTATTACACACATAGATCAATGAAATCCAAAGAAAAGTTCAGAGGTAAAGGTTATTAGTTATTTGACATCTTAGTAAATAATAAATGCTACCTTTATGTTTTTTTATACTGAATGAAGTCAATCAAAAGATCAAATGTTTACTTCCTTCTGTATTTCAGGTTTAAAATACAAAGAACTCTACATTTAATTTTTCTCGAATAACTAATTTTTCTTCCAACAGCGTATATTTTTTTCCTGAAAGCTAACTTGTAGGGAGGGCCCATCAAAAAGTGGATGGCAAGGTCCATCATCTGAGAGTCACCATTTGTGAAGTGATAGCACTCAGTTACCTTGTGACATTGAGGTGGGCCAGCTGCCCCGCAGAGCTACACTTTCAGTCCCAATCCCCGATTCAGTAAAAGCTTGAGTATGCTCTTGAAAGGGGAAACTCGGGGGGAGGGGCTATCTGACTCAAAATTAAAGAGGAGATAATTCTAGGAGAAATAACTGGATAAAGAGAGAAGAAAATATATGTCCAATATATAAAAAGGAATTTGTTCATGATATGTCCATATTGAATTTGGTGACTGTTCCATGCTATTTTGTATGGTTGTCATTGAGATGCAGCCACAAAAGGAGATGCGGGAGAAGGAGAAAAAGACAAAAATGTTTATCGTATCCACAGTCTTGGAAACAGAACTTATGGCTCACATGCAGGTCATCAGGGGAAACACTAGCATTGGTCCTGAGCCAGAAGTGGCCAAAGTGAGGGGACACCCAAAAGCTCAATCTTTATTGGAGTTCCCTATGAAATGAAGGCAAATAAATAGCTTATAACTTGCTAGTTTGAATAATTTCAGGGGGCTCTAAGGCAAAGTAATATTCCCTGTTTGTCTGATACTTGGCTCTGAAATGATTGAGTCAGAGGGATCTTTGGGTATATGGGCCACATCGGGGAGCAATGGCTTCAGATTAGTTAGTTTGCTTATTGAAGGCATGTTCTGGCCTGTCCCTTGGGTGTCTCTAGGAAATGTCTAGTCCCAAGAGAGACAGTTTCTCTGCAGCCAGAAAGATTATTAAGCTGTCAAAATACCATGATATACAGAAAATTTAAAAAATATAAAAAATACAGTTAATTTTCTTTTTTTTAATGGCACAGAGGACCTTATTTTTATGTCTAATCTGAAATCATGTTAATAAACACTGTGCAAAACATGGAATACCACAAATGCTATTTTACTGTACAATTCATCTTTCTCTTAAATATTTTGAATATATAGAGGTGTTAACGTAGGAAATCCAGGGACACTGATTGTAGACATATGTTGTGATGGGGAAACTATTAACATTGTATCAGTGAATATCTTCCATGATTACCCAGAGAGTGGTGGCTCTGAAGTGGTAGATGATAGGTGGGATTCCCAAGCAAGTGTTTAGTAAATGCATATCCAAAGGCCAAACCATTGGAGCTCTAACTGAGAAAGATGTGACTGGGATATCTGTTGTTCAGTAACTGAAGGAACATTGTAATGTAAGAGGGCTGTAAGGAAGCTGATTAGTCCTGATCACATGGCACATCCCCTGCTTAGTATGAAAGCCAGGTCAAGGTCATAACCTGGGAGTAGGTACTTTCCAAAGACTCTGGGGGCCCTGAAGTCCTGGAGAGAGGGAAGAAGGGAAATAGTGCAGAAAAGCTGGCACAGAAACAAGTCCCAGAGTTGTTCTTGGTTTGCTCACAGATTAAGCAATCCATATTTACAGTGAAGGTTGTCCTTGTCTACCCCATGCTCCACATAGCGTTATGAATCACAATTACATTCTGTGACAATAACAAATGCCCAACTCTTGGTTGGGATATTGTTAATAATGAGAACTTCTTTCATTCTAATTGTCTCATGATTCTGTCCCTGAATGGTATTTGCAAAATCTTAACATTGGAATAAGTAACAGTCAGGTCATTTTAACTGCGTTGCTGCACAGCTGGATGGACTCATGCATGCAAAGTCCAGTTCCAACCAAAACATCAGAAATCATGGACCAAAACTGGTCACACATCCCGTAGATATAGAATTACTCTGATTCAAAATACCAATTCCCTCACAAAAATTATCCTAAAACATTAATTTTTAAAGTCAGTAAACCTGGGCATGAGTAGATTTAATATGATCAATGAGAAATCTTTGGGCTATGAAAAGTTAAACTGTGGTAAAATATATTATTCACATTTCTTTACAACCACACTGAAATATTCATGATGATATACAAAGATTTAGAAACCACTGCATCTAGTAATATTAATCTGTGATCCATCAAGTTATTGGAATGCTTCCATGGATACAAGCTTGTGTGTGTTTCTGAGACAATACAGTAGGGGCAGACAGCGGGAAATGGTAAAAAAAAATTAATCTGCTTCCAGTAACAAAAATATTAGTTCACAGTTATGGAATTCTTACTATGTGTCAGGTATTGGGTTAAATTCATTATTTTATTTGATCCCCTAACAACACAATGAGCTGAAAACTTTTTATACTCAATTCATCAAGGGTAAAGAGAAGTTATGAAACTCACTATTGAGTTGAATCATTATAGTTATTAAACCAGATATGAAGCACCTTGCTTCAGAGCCCTGCACTAACAAAGCCAAACTCACACAGAGCCTTTGCCTTCAGAATTCTGGTGCCAGTGTTACAACAAAAAGGTGTGCTTTCTCCATTAGAAATAAATAAATAAATAATAAATAAATAAATAAATAAATAAATAAATAAATAAATAAATAATAAAAATTTCACTCCTTTTAAGTTCTCTGCAAGATGATGATGTGATGAGAAATGGTTACCAGTGTGTAGAAGTGCTTATGGCTACTCTTGAAAGTACATGATTGAATGGTGATCATCTCTAAGAAAAGAGAGAGTATATTCCTTAGAGATTGGGGCTTAATTTCTTGATCTTAGTGAGATGATACCTTTACAAAATCTCAGGTTTTGAACTATATGATTAATAGCTATTACTTATGTACGTATTGTATGTATTTATTTATTAGCCAAAGAATGTCTTTTAATCGCCATTACCCTTTAAGCCAAAGCCTTCTTTCCTTCCTTGACATAAAACCAGGCATGGGGGATCCCTGGGTGGCGCAGCGGTTTGGCGGCTGTCTTTGGCCCAGGGGCGATCCTGAAGACCCAGGATCGAATCCCACGTCAGGCTCCCGGTGCATGGAGCCTGCTTCTCCCTCTGCCTCTCTCTCTCTCTCTCTCTCTCTCTCTCTGTGACTATCATAAATAAATAAAAATTTATTTAAAAAAAATAAAACCAGGCATGGCATACAGTTTCTTGCAGTCATGCACCTGGTCAATAACTCTATTCAGAAACAGATGTGAAAGAGATACAAGCAAATTTCATTCTGATAAATAATCTCTGGAAGGACATCAGTCTTTTAGAAACAGCAGTGATGGATGTTTTGCAGGTTGTATTGCATATCCATTAAGAACATAATAGGGCTATACTATCAACATGCCATTGTCGATTCTCCACTGCTCTTGCACATGAGGTGATTTTTATATTATATGTACCTTCTGAGCTTCTAAAAATGGCTCACTACATCATCCAGGGCTATTTGCAGTTTATATATATGTTTATATATAGTCTACATATTAGTTATATGTATATATATATATATAATTTCTATGTATAGATCTATATATAGAATTTATATATATAATTTCTGTTATACATATATAATTTCTATTTTTATTTGTTAACTTTGTTTTTGCAACAAAATATTCTAATCCTGCCAAAGAATAAATTCCTAAGCTTATAATAAAATATATGCTTATTAAGTAGCTCCCAAAGAACTTACTGGTGTGTCAGGGAGATTAGTGTATTAGTATGAGCTACAAAGATGACTATAGTAGTGACTTATTAAAGGATCTGAAATCCACTAGAAGATACATATCAGAGTCATTTGTAGGGCAATTTATTTAAATGCAATAAATAAATAAATAAATGGTACTATGAGAACGTACAGGAGGGTCAGAAAATCAAAGCCTGGAAAGGGAGTTCGAAACTAGAAAAAAAAAAAAACATAAAATATTTTGGAAAAAGTGACAGGGAGTTGAGTGAATTTATACTTTAATTAGGAAAAGTGATAGAGAGTTTTTAGTTCTATAAATATATATGTGCAGAGATGAGAGATGAGCAAAATTGTGGCAGTTTCAGGAAGCTGATAATGCTTCCAGAAGAATAGTCACCTAGATAGTGAGGTGGGATTTGGAGGGTGAGTTGCACAGAAACGGGGCTGGGGAGTTATGCAAGGGCCAGATAAAACAGATCCTTATAAGCTGCTGAAGTATTTGGAATAGGAAAGAGTTTATCTGATGAGGGGACAAGATTAGCAGACAACCCATGATGCAAAAATATATAAACTAAATAAAAGGTAGAAAGCCAACAAAATCTTGGCTCCAAGCTGTGCACATCAGTCATAATCTCAAATTAAAAAGTAGGAAGATTTAATTCTCTCAGCAACTGAGGAGAATTTTAGAATTGGCTCATTTAGTGGCATTTAACAGTAAATTCCAGCACTAGCTAAAACTCTATAAAAAGGTGAGCAAACAGGGAAAAAATGACATCAGGCAGCCAGCAAAATGCAATGAGAGTGAAATAATACAGGGAGAAAAGGAAAGAGAAGCTTCCAATATGAAGTTTTGCTTCAGGGAAAGGAATTACATTTTAGAAAACATCCACTTTGTAATCTTACTAGAATTCAGGGAGAAATGACCTCTACTCAACAAGATAAGAATGATATGGTGATTATATATATTTGTAAACATCACTAAGACATATATGACAATGCTGATAAGAAAATGGTTTTTCAGCAAGTTGGAGACTAGGACGTGGGAGTATTAGACTTCCCCATTATTTCCTTTCTTCAAAAAAAAAAAAATGTCAAAGGCTTGGTAAGAATTTCAATTCCACACGTATATAAGCCAGATAACATTGGCCTCAAACACTAGCAATCAAAGGCATTTACATTATAAAGAAGATGATGTTTAGTTTCTGTCCCATTTGTAAGAATGAAAACTTTCAGGGAAATAACCCTTCTCATACACTGGATGCTGATAGTAGGAGTTTAAATAGGCACATTTGAAAGAAAAATGGTCAATTGCAATGATTTTTTTCATTTGTAAAATATTTTAACAAACTCTTCCACATCTTTCAATGTATTTAGAGTCATCTCTAAGAATATTTGTCAATGTAGCATTTGAAATTTTAGAAAATTGGAAGCAATCTAAAATCCTGCATGGAAATGGATTGAATAATGTGTGAGGAAGGACTAGCGTCGGCTCTCAAAACACAGGTGTTAAAACCTTCTTCATGACCCTTACATTGTTTAGTGAACACTTTCAATGTTGTATTACAATATGATTTCAGTCATATGAAAGGTTTGTGCAACTGTTAATACTACTCATCTGGTTGTTTTATAATTGGCAATTTTAAATTTTCTTCATTTTTCTACATATTATCACATAGAAAATAGGTAAGAAATTCAGAGGTAAAATTTATTATATGCATATATAGTTTACATACTTTACTCAGAAATGACATTTGATGATTTTTGACCATCTTTTACCTCATTTTAGCACAAAAAATTATTTTATGGAAAAATAATTACAGTCAGATTGAAAGGGATTCCATCACCAATTTTTAACACTGAAAAGAAGCATGATATCTGCCCATTGTTATGCCTTCCAACGAATTCTGATTCACTTGAAAAATATCATAGAGAAGTTTCTGTGTCTCACTGAAATTAATTTATTTCCCTGCCTTCCTGAGAGATGGATGCTTCCCTGCCAAAGAAGCTCCCCCTGAGGAAGAAATAGCTGATTATCTGGAATTGTTTAAATAATATCATTTTTTGAGATCTTGTCATTTCAAATGCAATTTACTGCCAATAATTTGTGCTGGAAGCATTAACAATTATTATTAATTTAAAAAATCTCCCAGGGGATGTAATTGGTGTTTCTTTTCATTTTACTCTTCTTAATATGCTCACAGGGGATAAGTTGCCTGGGCCTAAGGCTTACAACAGATTCTTCTTCTCATGATAAAGCATCAAACAAAGTCAAGGTAGAATGGAAGAAATTGGACTAGGTTTGATGACTAAGTATCTGAACCACTTTTAGAATTATTATTAACAAATTTTTATGAAATATGTATGGAACCTAAAGAGTAATGACGGCTAGATTATTATGTTTAATGATATTCAGAAACCTTAGAAATCCTACCAGTTTTTGTTATAAAGGTTATTTTAAGAAAAAAGCATTTGAGGGGAAAGGCAGTCTTTTCAATAAATGATGTTGGAAAAACTCGACAACAACATGCAAAGGAATGAAACAAGACCACTTTCTAACACCATACATAAAATCCATTCAAAATGGATGAAAGATCTAACTGTGAGGTCTGAAACCTAGAAATTCTAGTAGGGAACACAGGCAGTAATTTTTCTGACATTGGCCATAACAACATTTTCACAGATAGGTCTCCTAAGGCAAGTGAAACAAAAGTAAAAATAAACTATTGGTACTACACTAAAACAAAAACCTTTTGCACAGGAAAGGAAACAATCAACAACATAAAAAGGCAGCCTACTGAAGAAGAGAAGATATTTGGAAATGATATATCCAATAAGAGGTTAATATCCAGAGCATATAAAGATTTTATACAACTGAAAGCCAAAAAAAAAAAAAAAAAAAAAACACAATACAATGAAAAAATGGACAGAGGACATGAATAAACATTTTTTGGAAAGAAGACACACAAATGGTCAATAGACATATGAAAAGATGCTCAGCATCACCATCAAGAAAATGCTAATCAAAACCACAGTGAGGTATCACCTTCCACTTCTCAAAATAGCTAAAATAAAAAAAAAAAAAACAAGAAATAACAAAAGATAACATTTGGTGGGATTATATATATATAAAATACATAATCATTGTTATATTATATGGCATTATATATTATATAATATATGATGGAATATTATACAGCCATAAAAAGATGAGCTCTTACCCGTGAGACAACATGGATGGAACTAGGGGGTGTTATGCTAAATGCAATAAGTCAGACTGAGAAAGACAAGTACCATGTAATTTCACTCTGTGTGGAATCTAAAGAACCACATAAATGAATAAACAAACAAAAAGCAGAATCACACCTATGAGTATAGAGGATGAATGAATTCTGCTGGAGGGAAGGGGGAGATGGGCAAAACGGATGAAGGAGAGTGGGAGATCCAGGTGTCCTGTTAATGAATAAATAAGTCACAGGGATGAAATGTACATTAGGGAACATGGTCAATGATACCGTAATAGCATTGTATGGTGACAGACGGTAGCTACACTTGGGAGCACAGGCTGATATACAGAGATATTGAACCACTGCGATGTGCACTTGAAACTAATGTAACATGTATATCGACTATACTGAAAGGAAAGAAAGAAGAAAGAGAAAGAAGAAAGAAGAAAAGAAAGAAAGAAGAAAGAAAGAAAGAAAGAAAGAAAGAAAGAAAGAAAGAAAGAAAAAGAAAGAAGAAAGAAAGAAAGAAAAAGAAGAAAGAAGAAAGAAAGAAAGAAAGAAAGAAGAAAGAAAGAAAGAAAGAAAGAAAGAAAGAAAGAAAGAGAAAAAATAAAGTTCTAATGGAAGATTTTTTAAATATCTATCAAATTTCTCTAGATGATAAGTAAAAAGCAGCGACAATTAAGTTTCACAATTGTTCATATTATGTTTCCCTAATCTATCCATGCTCCCAGCCTATTCTAACTTGATTCTCTCTTCACTCTTTCCAGACACAACACCTCCTGCTCTCCCCCTACTTGTGACACAATCTGCAGCAAGTTTCCACCACCTTGACTCCCACCTGCCAGCATCCCGGGCATCATACTTAGTTCTACTCCAAAATACCCATCACCTATGCACTAGGTCCCAATTTTTCTTGCCTACAGAAAAGCATCCTTCAGCAACAGCCCCACCTCTCTATCTGGAAACTCAATTTTTATGATTTTCTTGTGAATTCCCCTTACTCTACAAACATTTTGCTATTTATCAAACCATGAAAAAAGAAAGGAAACAAATCAGTTGACTTCACTTCCAGTATCTCTGCATCACTTCCAGTATCTCTTCATCACTTCATTTTGTTGACCTCCATTTAGAGCAAAACTCTTGAATTTTTGAATTACACTGAATTTCCTTAAATTGTCTCCTTGTCTCCAAACCCACAAATTCAGTGTCCTCTTAACCAGATTAAAAATCAGTGGTTCAAAAGTAGAGTTAACTTAAAGGCTGAATTCAGCCAGCGATTCTCAAAACCTTTTTCTTCCCAGGCACTCCACTGGTGAGCTGATGGAGTTCCATGCTTGAAATATCAACGCTACTCTAAAATGTTTGTTTTCTCTCACACCACTCCGGAAACTCCAGATCCATATGCACATGCATTCCTGGCATTGCCATTGAATGTCAGACTCCTCAATCTGAGCAGAAAACCAAAACCTGCTCCACTCACTATTTCCCCTCAGTTTGTTTGAACTAAGTATCTTGCTGCTGCTAAAAAAATATATAGATATTTCTGACTCTTTTTCTGACTCCTTATTTTTCTTTCGAATACATGAAAAATTTCCTCCCATCTTTTAGGCTCCAGTTTCAACACACAACCCAAACAAAACCCCTTTGCGCCGACTGCATTCCCATGTACCTAGTTCAGGCCCCGTCACTGGGGGCCTAGACTGATCATTTCAATTGTCTCCTACCTGGTCCCACACATCTATGCCTGTCTTGCCACAGTCTATCAGCACAGCAGCCGACTGAGCCTTTCAAATAATACACAGATCATGACAAGTCTGTGCTGCCAATAATTTCATGGCCTCCTGCCTTACTTAGAGGACAAGGCAACTGAACTACAATAGCTTACAAGATCTTTGATAACCCAGTGCTCCATTATCTCTCTGACTCCATCTCCTGCTACTCTATACCTCACCAACTCTTCTTCATGATATTAGTCTCCGAGTCCTCTTTTTAGACACATGAGGCCAAGCTCCCTCTAGACCTTTGCACTTTCTCTCTCTGTCAGGAACAATCTTTTTTCTGAGTTCCATGTGACATACAAGTGTGTGCTTAGGTGTCACCTTATCAAGTATGCTTCCAGTGACCTTGACTGTGGCTATTCCTAATGTCTGTTTTATTTTTCTTCATGCCATTTATCATCATTTTTCAATTTTCTTATTCAGTTTGTTTATTGTCCATCTCTTGCAAAATAGTAATAAATGCTGAATATTTGTGTTTTTTAACAGCAGTAATCTATATCTTCTTTTTTTAAAAGCTTTTATTTATTTGAGGAAGAGACCAGGAGAGTATGAGCAGGGGAAGGGGGAGAGGGAAAGGGAGAGGTGAACTCCTCACTGAGCAGGGAGCGCGACATTGGACTCGATCTCAAGCCCTTGAGATTATGACTTGAGCCTAAGTCGGACACTTAACCAACTGAGCCACTCAGGTGCTCCTGACACCATATACTAGGTATATGACACCTAGTATGTACTCAATAAATTCTTGCTGGGGGAGTTAAGAATGTGGGACTTCCGAGTCTCTTCCAAAGTATCTGCATCCTTGTGTTTAGATGTTCTGTTTAAATGTAGACCATACACCAGTTGGGTGGTAAAGCACAGATCATTACGGCACACACTGTGGCCTCAGGAGCGGTTCTAATCCAGCTCTGCAAATCACTGAAATTAAGCATCAGGGTTATAAGGATGTGAACAGAACACCTGACTCATAGGGTAGTTGGGAGAATTGGATGAGTTATTCTAGGTAAAACATCTGAAGGACTGAATATATTCCAGATAAGTGATGTCTGTTACAAATTACACTATTTTTTTCAGTTTTTTTCTTTTTATCAAGTGTGCATATTTGAAAATGAGATTTATTAGTATTATTATTTTTAATTTGTGTATTGGAAGCCTTCATATAACATCAACTCTTACCATAAGCCGGTGTCACAATTTATTCTTTGCTATTCTCACAGTCTATTGCCAAGAGCCACGCTTGCATCCGGGTTGCTAAAGAATGTTACAGTCCTGGAAGTTATATGGAGCTTCTGAAAGAGGGAGCAGTTAGAGTTTCTCTGAAAGGAAGCCTTTAGGTAAAACTGGGTAAGGAGAATAATCTGGAGCCATTAGCTTTGAGTACTTGCCAGGAACAGTTAAATTAGATAATTACCTCTGTGCTTAAGCACCTCAAGTGAGGTCTAGAGAAATAGAATTCAAGGAAACAGACAGAATGTGTTCTAAAAATTAAATTAAGTTGCCAGAATTCTAGGCCTTTGCTATTCTCTTGTTCCAAGTCTGTTTTCTCTCTGTAATCTTTTTTTCTTTTCTTAACTTTTCTACATATTACAGATCTGTTATTATCCTCCTTTATTTCTAGAAATAATAAAATTCAATAGATATAAAATAAATATAAACTTTCAGATTAAGGTGTCATCTGATCATCAGCCCTGATAGAGCTTTGCTATCTTTTCAGTAAAATACACATGAACACAAAAGGAGGAGAAAATTGTACAATAGAGAAAACAGTGTGCCCATGTTTCACTGCACATCATTGCCAAACAACTTAGTTTCTACTTATCTGTGAACTGAGAGATAAGATATCTATATCTCGGTGTAGTTGTGAAAAGGAAAGAGATCATGCAGATAAAGCAAGTAGTAATATGTTCAATGACATATTAAAACATATAAATTAAAGTAGACTTACGTGGAGATATACACACATAATGTGCTTGGGATAACTACTAAGCAGAAGGTCAATGGAGTCAGATTGAGTACAACATTCACTGAATTTCCAAAGAAATTTTTAAAAAAAGAAACAGTTTGCATTTCCCATTATGTCTATTTTCCTAAAAGCAAAAGAAAACATAAAAAAACCCCGCAACAATCTGTTATCTATGCTTAATTTTTTTTCCACTGATATGTTATAATACAAGCATATTTTTCTAGCCTATGAAGGTCAATGGTTTTGACAGTTCTGAATTAATGGAAATCAGTATCTCAAAGAAGCGTCTGCACTCCCATGTTTGCTGCAGTATTATCTACAATAGACACGATATGGAAATAACCTAAGTACCTGTCAATTAATAAATGGCTAAGGAAAATCTGATATATATATATATAGAAATATATATAGTTATACATATATAGAATATTATTCACTATAAAGAAGAAGGAATTCCTACCATTTGTGACAACATGGATGAACTTGGAAGTCATATATAAATGAAATTAGCCTGGTGAAAAATGAGAAATACTGTACGATATCGCTTATAGGTGGAATCAAAAAACAAACAAACAAATGCATAGAACCAGGGAGAAGAATACTGGCTTCCAGGAACTGGGATTGAGGGGAAATGAGGAAATATTGGTCAAAGAGAAAAAAAATTAAATTACAAGATGAATAAGTTCTAGAGATCTGATATTCAGCATGATGATTATTGTATACTTAAAATTTGATAAAAGAATAGATCTTATGTGTTCGCACCTCAAAATATAAGGTAACTATGTGAGGTGAGTAATTTACTTATGGTAATTTAATTATGGTAACCAAAATATAAATATAAATTAGAATACCATACTATATGCCTTAAAAAATCATGTTGCACAACTTAAGCATGTATATTTTTTATCAATTATACTTCAATAAACCCTGAAAAAGGTAAAAATAAAAATAAAGAATTAAAAAGTCATTTATATAAGCAATTTTTTTTTTTTTAAATAAAATGGTTAACTTGACCCAGAATATGGCTGGAGAATCGATCTCCTTTGTAGCATAGAGGTTTCTGCATGGAACCAAGGGGCTAAATGACAGATAATCCCTCACTCAGCATGGAGAAAGCAGATTTGTGCAGGCTGCAGAAATCACCAGAGCTCTGAGGGCACAAGGAGCAGAGGGACTAATAAGTTTTCTTTAGGAGAAGCAAACTCTTATTTTTCAAAGTAGAGGAGACCATCATCTTTTCAGCTGGTAACTATGGTCATCTAAAGGGAAAAGCACTAATGAAACTTAACTCTGTTAAGTACAAGAGCCCTCCCTGGGGCCTACTCAGCTCCTGCCCACTGATAGGCATGATTTTGAGTGCTAAGAGCCCTGATGAGGGTGGACAGGATGATGTAGCTTTGCTCTGACACATAATTCTGCAAACAAACTGCCTGATGTCTAACATCACTTCTCTGCCCAGATCCTTCTCCACTCCATGTACTTTATTGTTAAGTCTTTGTGACCAAACTATGAAAGTCCCTTTCGATCTTTTGTAAAACCAAGGCTTTAGGCCTGTGAATAAATATGACAGGAAAAAGGTAACAAGCAATTCAAAATTAACAAATAACAACAAAGGAAAATTCATGAAAGGAAAAAGAATGAGAAATGATACATCTCAGAATCAAAAGTACAAGGATTTTAGACAATGGAAGAGGAAAAGAGACCTGGCAAAGCTGAAGGATAAAGCACCAGAACAAACTAAATAAAGGGGATACTAGATAAATCCATATGGAAAGTAGACATTGCCAAAAATAAAATCAGATACAGGAAAAGTAGGCCTTGTTAAAATCAGGAATAGGGAATAGAAAAGAAAAAGAAGGAACAGAGTAATTAGAGTAAACATGGAGGATATGAAAGGTGGACACAAATGATTCGTTTATCCTAAAGAGAAAGCAACAAAAGGAAAAAAAAAATCTAGTATCGCAAGTAAAACAAACAAAAAAATAGTGTTTTGAAAAAATTCTGTAATTAATGTGTACACTCACTTCTGATGTATCAATATTGAGGGATAAATTAGTGAAATTAGTATTAACAAATTTAAAAAAAGAAATTAAAAGGAAAGAAAAATTCACTAAAATAAAAATTTGAGGGAAAAAATTAGACCTTTATCAAATTTCTTTAAAATAATATTCTATTTTAAATTATAATATAGCTATATCTACCCAATTCACTAGGTAAGAGAGTATGTTCCTTGTTAAACAAACAGCTTTGATAGGATATCTTTGGGGGGAAAAAAAAGACTAAACTCAGAACTTTATAAAGCAAGCAACAATTTATGTTGGAAATAATATTGAAAGGGTCAAAATTCTATAAACAAGAGAAAGATGGCAGCAGAGTAAAAGGACCCGAGGCTCACCTCATCCCACGAAGACAATTAGAGAAATATCACATCATCCTAAATACCCCTGAAATCAACCTGAAGTTTGGCCGAGAAAACTCCAAAAGTAAAGGGAGAGAGGAGGCCATATTGAAGATGGTAGGAAGTGCGGAGACATGGTCTATGGAAGAAACCGATCCAGACTGCTATGGAGGGTAGGGAGCTGTGATTGCAGAGAGAGGTGAGAGAGAGAGAGGAGCATACAGGGGAATGCACAAGGAGAATATTTCCCCATGGCCACTGGCTTAGAAATGGAAAGAATTCCATGAGTTCCTGTAACCAGCAGGGCTTAAAGTCTTCAAAGGTCAGTGGACTGGGCTGAGAGAGCCCTGAGGATGCTACACTATTCCTGGAGAAAAGGCAGGCAAACAACCCAGGAGCAGACAGCCTGAAAAATGCATGGGACACACAGCAAGAGAGATCATTCACTTTTCTCAGAGCTTGTCCCTGAGAGACTTTCACTGCTTTCACAGAGACTCCTCTACCTATAAAGAGGGAGCTGGCTGGTACGATTTCCCTCCCCACCCCTCAGCATAAACATAGAGCCACCTGTGGGAAGCAGCACCATGCCAACACTCTCTAACTTGCTTACACCAAGCCCCACACCCCTGCACTCTGGCAGGATGGCCCTTCTCAGTCATGCTTACCTCATCCCAGTGTGGCATGCCCTTCCCCTAGAAGACCAGTACAAACCCCGGCCCACACCAGGTTTCCTAACCAGAGGTTTCTGCAGGGCCTCAATTCTGGTGGAGTTGGTATCAGGTCTCATATCACAAGCAGAAACATGGCACACTTGGTTAAAACTTGCACATTCAGGCCAGGGGCCAAACAGTGCCCATGGCAGGAAAGGAGACACTCTGCAGATGTCTGTCCTGAAGGATAAAACAGCCAAAACATAACAGCAGAGAGCACACAGCACACACCAGAGACACTCCCTGAAGTGCCAGTCCCTGGGCAGTACATGACCTCTTCTTCAAAAGACCATTACTGTAAGAAGGAGGGGACATAATAGGCTTTTACAACAAAGAGAAGAAGACAAAGATTGTAATGAGAGACTTATATAAAAATGCCAAGGTGGAAGAATCATCCCAAATGAAAGAACAAGAAAAGGTCATGGCCAGAGATCTAAGTGAAACAGATATAAGTGACATGCCTGATGGCAAATGTAAATAAACAATCATAAAGATACTATTCACTGGGTGTGAGAAAAGAAGACATCTGTGAGACCCTTACCACAGAGATAAAAGAATTAAAAAGGATCAATGAGAGATGAAGGGTGCAATTAATTCAATTGGAAACAGGCTTGATGCAATGAACAGTAGGCTTGAAGATGGAGAAGAATGAGTGATCTAGAAGACAAAATAATGTGACTGAACAAAAGAGAGAAAAAAAAAATCACCCAACATGAGAAGAGACTTAGGGAACTCAGTGATTCTTTCAAATGTAATAACACTCAGATTATAGCAGTTCCAGAATAAGGAAAATGGACAGAAAATTTATTTGAAGAAATAATAGCTGAAGACTTTCTAATCTGGGGAAGGAAACAGACATCCAGACCTAGGAGGCACAGAGAACTCCCATCAGAATAAAAAAAAAAAAAAAAAAAAAAAAAAAAAAAAAAAAAAAGCAGCCCGACACCAGGACATGATATAATTACAGTCACAAAATATAATAACAAAGAAAAACCCTTAAAAGTGGCAAGGCAAAAGGAGTCAGTAACTAGCAAAGGAAAACAAATTAAACTAGCAGGAGACTTTTCCATAGAAACTTGGCAAGACAGAGAGAGTGGCATGATATATTCAAACTGCTGAATGGAAAAAAACCTACAGCAACAGATCACACACAGGCCTCAAAAAATTCAAGAATATCAGAGTCAAACCATGAAACTTTTTAGATCACAATACAATGAAACTAGATATCAACCACAGGAAAGAAAAATCTGGAAAGAACACAAATACCTGGAGGTTAAATAATATGCTACCAAATAATGAATAGGTTAACCATGAAGTAAAAGAAGAATTAAAAAAAAAGTGCCTAGAAACAAATGAAAATGGAAACACAACTGTCCAAACCCTTTGGGATTCAGCAAAAGCAGTTCTAAGAAGGAAGCATATAGCAATACAGGACTACCTCAAGAAGCAAGAGAAATTTCAAATAAACAACCTAACCTTACACTTAAAGAAGCTAGAAAAAAGAAACAAATGAAGCCTAATGAAGGAAGAAAATAATAGATATTAAAGCAGAAAAAATGATATAGAAGGGAAAACAAAACAAACAAAAAACAATAGAGCAGATCAGTGAATCTAGGACCTGACTCTGAAAAAATCAACCAAACAGATAAACCGCTAGTCCATCTTATTTTTTAAAAAGGGAGAGAAAGAGAGAGATGGAGAAATGCCTGAAATAAATAAAATCACAAATTAGAGAGGAGGAATAGCAACTAACACCACAAAAAAGCAAACAATTATAGAAAGATATGATGAGAAATAATATGCCAATCAATTGGACAATGTAGAAGAAATACATTCCTAGAAACACATCCATTACTAAAATGGAAACATGAAGAAATAAAAAAATTTGAACAGACCAATAACCAGCAAAGAAATTGAATCAGGGGACGCTTGGGTGGCTCAGTGGTTGAGCATCTGACTTTGGCTCAAGGCATAATCCCAGGACCTGGGATGAGTCCGGCATCATGCTCCCTGCATGAAGCTTGCTTCTCCCTCTGCTTATGTCTCTGTCTGTCTGTCTCTCTCTCTCTGTCTGTTTCTCATGAATAAATAAATAACGTCTTTAAAAAAAAAAGAAAATAAATTGAATCAGGGGATCCTTGGGTGGCGCAATGGTTTAGCGCCTGCCTTTGGCCCAGGGCGCGATCCTGGAGTCTCGGGATCAAGTCCCACGTCGGGCTACCTGTATGGAGCCTGCTTCTCCCTCCTCCTGTGTCTCTGCCTCTCTCTCTCTATCTCTCTCTATGTCTATCATAAATAAGTAAATAAATCTTAAAAAAAAAAAAGAAATTGAATCAGTAGTAAAAAAAAAAAAAAAAGAAAAGAAAAGAAAAAAAGCTCCCAACAAACCAAAGTCCAGGGCCAGATGTCTTCAAAGACAAGTTTTACCAAACACTTAAATAAGAATTAGTGTCTACTCTTCTCAAACTATTGTAAAAAATAGAAAAAGAAGGAAAACTTTTAAATTCATTCTATGAGACCAGCATTGCCCTGATACCAAAACCAGATAAATACATGAAAAAAAAAAAGATAACTATAGGCCAATATCCCTGATGTACATGGATGCAAAAATTCTCAACAAAATAATAGCAAATTGAATCCAACAATAAATTTTAAAAGTCATCCACAATGATAAAATGGGATTCATTCCTGGGCTTCAAGGATGGTTCAATATTGGCAAATCAGTCCTCATAATACATCAAATTAATAAAAGAAAAGATAAGAACTATATCTCATTTCATTAGATTAAAAAAAAGCATTTGACAAAGTACAACATCCATTCATGATAAAAACCATCAACAGAGTAGGTTTAGAAGGAGCATACTTCAACTTATAAGAAAAAAATTCACAGCTAATATCATCTTCAAGGAGAAAAAACTGAGGGCTTTTCCTCAATGGTTAGGAAAAAGACAAGGATGTCCAATCTCACCACTTTCACTGAAGTTAGTACTGGGAGTCTTAGCCACAGCATTCAGAACACAAAAAGAAATGAAGGCATCCAAGTAGGTAAAGAAGAACTAAAACTTTTACTATTTGCAGATGTCATGATACTCTATGTAGAAAACCCAAAAGACTCCATGTAAAAACTGCTATAACTGATAGATTTCAGTAAAGTCACTGGATACAGAATCAACATACAGAAATCTGTGGCATTTCTACACACAGATAATGAAGCAGCAGAAAAATAAATTAAGGAATCAATCCCATTTACAATTGCACCAAAAACAATTAAATACCAAAGAATAAAATAACCAAAGAGGTTAAAGACGTGTACTCTGAAAACTATAGATGGCCAACAGTCGCATGAAAAGAGATGTTAGTCATCACTTACTATCAGGGAAATGCAAATCAAAGCTATAATGAGATGATGAAATATTCCTCACACCTGCCAGAATGGCTAAAGTGAACAACAGAGGAAACAACAGGCATTGATGGAAATGTGGAGAAAAGGGAACCCTCTTGCACTATTTGTAGGAATGCAAATTGGATGCAGGCACTGTGGAAACTAGTATGGAGATTCCTCAAAAATTGGAAATAGAAATACCTTACAATCCAGCAATTGCACTGCTAGATACTTACCCAAAGAATACAAAAATATTCACTCAAAGGGGTACATACACCTTGATTATTTATAGCAGCATTATTTACAATAGCCAGATTATGGAAACAGCCCAAGTGTCCTTTGACCAATGAATAGATAAAGAAGATAATGGAATATTACTTAGCCATAAAACAGGATGAAATCTTGTCATTTGCAATAACATGGATGGAACTAGAGAGTATTTAGCTAAGTAAAATACAGAAAGACAAATATCATATGCGTTCACTCAGATATGGAATTTAAGAAAAAAAAATGATCAAAGAGAAAAAAAAAGAGAGAAAAGCAAACCAAGAAATAGACTCAAGTATAGAGAACAAACTTGACGGTCACAGCAAAGGAGGAAGCTCAAGAAATGGCTTAAATAGATGATGGGAATTAATGCCCTTTGTGATGAGCATTGGGTGATGTATGGAAATGTTATATCACTCTATTGTGCATCTTAAGGTAATATTACACTCTGTATGTTAATAAACTCGAATTTAAATTAAAAAATTCTAAAAAATAACATAGGAACAAATCATAGTACCTAAGTTGTAATTGTCCTTAATGATTGAATTTAAGTACATATTTTTTAAAAATGCTAAAGATTCTTTTAAGCAAAATAACTTTTAGATAATCATGAATTCAGATATATTTTATTGGATGCAAAATTGTCATTGTAAATACAGATTTTTTTTTTTTTTGGTACAAAGACTTAACATGGCAGAGCTGGCATATCTCTCCAAATAAATCTAAAAAATTGATTTTGCTTCAGGAAAATGACAGCAGATGCTTTTAATCTTGATAATTTTTTTCTAAAAGTCATATGAAAAATTAAGTGGTTGATACTGGCCAAGAACTTTCTGGAAAAAAATGATGACAGGATACTAACATCAATTATTGATATATATTAAAAATTACTAAAAGAACAACCAACACATTATGACTGGCATATTATTAGAGAAACTGATCCTAGGAATACTATAGATATAAGAAATATAATAATTTAGTGTGCAATAAAAAAATCATCAGTGTCAAATATGCCATTAAGGAAACTAAATTTATTTTTTAAATTGATGTAATTTTCATACAGTAAAATTATTCTTTTTATTGTATAGTTCCAGGAGTTTTAATGAATAGATACTGTCATGTAACCACCAACACAATTAAGACACAGACCAGACCCATCATCCTTTGTGCAATCAAACCCTCTCCCCATTCCCAGTTCCTGGCACCACTGACCTGTTTTTCATATCAATAATTCTGACTTCCTCAGAGAATTCCCGTCTGTGAATAAAGCTTTATTTCTTCCTTTCTAATCTATACATTCCTTATATTTCTTCTTTGCCTTTTTGTACTGGCTGGAATGTTGAATTCAATAAGGATGGTGATTGTGCACACACACCCTTGACTTGCCTCTCCTCTAGAGTTAATTCAGTCTCTCACCATTAGAGGCACTAATTGTAGGTTTTGTTAGTTTCCCTTTTCTAGTTGAGGGAATTCCTGGGGCGCCTGGGTACCTTGGTAGGTTAAACATCTGACTCTTGATTTCGTTTCAGGTCATGATCTCAGGGCCATGAGTTGGGGCCTGGTTCAGGCTCCTAGTTCAGTGTGGAACTACTTTTCCCTCCCCTTCTGCACTTGTGTGCATGTACTTTCTTTCTCTAAAACAAACAAACAAACATACAAATATCTAGTTAAGGACATTGCCTCTGGTTCCAGTTTCCTGATAGTTTTTATCAAGACAAGATAGTGAATTTGGTAAAATATTTTATCTGTATCTAGTGAGATGATACTATGGATTTCTTTATTTTCATGGACAATTGCAACGATGAACTTTTAAAGTCTAATCGTACTTGCATTCCTGGAATATATTCCAGTTGGTCGTATGTATTATCCTTTTTATATACTGCTGGAAGTAGTTTGCTAATATATTGCTATGGAGCATTTCTGTTTATTCATGAGGGGTATTTGTGTCTGGCTTTATTTTCCTGTAATCTTTTTTGGTGTCGGTTGCCTAGTAATGTTATCCCTATAAAACAAATTGGGAAATGTCTCCTCTTCTTTAATCTTCTGAAAGATTTTTTTTTTTTTTAGTTGGGATTCTTTCATTTTTTAAATATTTGATTGTATTTATCAAAAAATAAATTCAGTAATGGTGCTTTCTTTGTTGGAAGTAATTTAACTACAAATTCAAGTTATTTAAGAAAGATAGAAGTATTTAAATTATATAAATATTTCTTAAGTGATATTGGTAACTTGGGCCTTTAAAAAATCCATTTACTTACTAAGAGCTTATAAAAGGAAAGAAAATAATCAGAATATCTTATTCCTTACTTTTAATAGAAAATTATACTGTTGATATACTAGGTTCAAACCAGAAATGACTCAGAAAATTTGAGCTATTGTCAATATAGAAAACTTTAGTATATATGTATAAGACATGTAATTCATATCAACTTTATAAGTTGAAAGTATATTACATATTAATGGAAATGCAAATAACATAAATTCTTGACACTTTAACAAAATTATAATTTGCTTATATCTAAAGAACTTTCCAAATCATTAAGAAATAGAGCAGAGCAATAGGGAATAGAAATAAGACACTAATATGAGTAGGAAAATAACTTAAAGAAAATCATTAAATTCTACAAATATATGAAAAAGTGTTTAGTTTCTCTCCAAATTGAATAAAACATGTCATATTAGTAAAGAGAAATTACTTTTCATATACCAGATAGGTAAAATTTTTGTATCATGTTTATTATTTTTATTTTGAAGATAATACACAATTCATGCCAGATTATAGGTACTATTCAATGTTATACATTATTCTTATACCACAATCAATTTGTACAAGTTGTACAATTTCTGTGTATGAAATTTAAATGACATATACTCTATATATTAGTATAAATGACAAACTTCTGGAAGAATAAATGTACATTTTAATACTGTATTATAGTTCAAAAAAGTAAGAAGTACTTTTGGAATGTTTTATGTTTTATACTTTTTTCTACGGACATGCATAATATTCACAATAAAGAAACAATCCGTTGACATTAAGAAAATATATGCTCGTTATAAAATAACTAGAAGATAAAAAAACAGAGAATAAAATGTAAATCACTCACAATTCAACTGGCTGGGACAGATCATAATCAATATTTCATTTTACTTTAACCAATCTTAACTCAATTTTTAAATTTTTATTTATTTAAAAAATATATTTCTTATATAGTTTAGAGATAGAGAGGGAAAGTAGGGGGAAGAGGCAGAAGGAGAAGGAGAGGGAAAGAATCTTAAGCAAGCTCCATGCCCAGCACAGAGCCAATGCAGAGCTAGAGCTCACAACTCTAAAATCATGACCTGAGCTGAAATCAAGTGTCAGATGCTGAACCAACTGAGCCACTCACGTGCCCCTTTCATGGGCTTCGTATTCATAATTTTGCCTACCTGCTAATAATATTTATCTGTAATCCCAAAATCAATACTCTTGGAAACACTCTGAGTGGTGAAAAATTTGTCTCCAGACACACACATTTCCAGCTGAGGTTGAGCCTTGTGATTCTCTGCCTTCTTCTTCTTCTTTTTTTTTTTTTTAGATTTATTTTTTATTTGAAAGAGATGAGAGAGAGAGAGAGAGAGAGAGAGAGAATGAGCACAAGCAGGGGGAAGGGCAGAGGGAGAGGGAGAGAAATCCTCAAGCAGTCTCCCTGCTGATCATGAAGCCCAACATTGGCTCCATCCCAGGATCACGGCAGGGAGTGGAAATTCAGACCATCAACTGGGCCACCCAGGTGCCCTTTGACACTCTTCTCATCTCAGCTTCTATACTGCAAACAAATGGTTTATTTAGTGTTATATTTTTTTGCATATTTTTGCTTTTCATTGCATATTTCATTGTTTAAAATGTCCTCGTTCCCCACCTAAGCATTTTGCTGAAGTGCTGTCCAGTATTTCTAAGTATGATAAGGCTAGTGGGTACTTTTCAGAGAAAATATGTGTGTTAGAAAAGCTCTATTTGTGCAAGAGTTATAGTGCTATAGGCCATGAGTTCCATGTTATTGAATCAACTATGAGTATGTCCAAATAGTTTATGCATATGCATATATATATATAAATATATGTATATAGGGTATCTTTAAACAGATACACATAAAACATGGTCACACACAGCACACAGTTATATGCTGATCTATTGACAAAAATGTTGTGATTAAAGGCTTTTAGAAATCTAACTTTGTATTTTGTCTAGGAGCAATGATGTGGTACTCACTAATTCACTGTTTATTATGACTTTATAGAACATAAAAACAAGAATTGACTATATGTTAAAGTTATATCATGGACACAGTCCCATATCATTAAAAATAACATTTGTCTAAATAAAAACTCACGCTTGAAATACACTTGTTCAGATGTTTGCACAATGAGGTTGAACAGTTTAGTGTTACATTTTTATTTTATTGTGTTTCTGTTGTCACACACAAGTATATGTATCCCCTTTAAAATATTCAAGGTGAATGAGCAACTAATAGAAAGGTCCAAAAAAATAATAATTTAGAGTCCTATGCAAAGGTTATGGCAGTTGTATTTTCAGTGTATTATCTCTGGCACTGGATAATACTTTTTAATTATGAGATACCTTGTAGTGATGATAAGAATTTTGGCAAGAGACAAAATAGTTCAATATAGAAAGACTTTTAATGGTAAAAGCATGTTGGCATTGGAGTCACAGTGAGGCTCAGTCTAGGTGGGTAGAGAATATCTACAGATGCTCTGTGTTGTATCCCCAACAACCTCAGGGTGAATGATTCACTAGAAGGACTCACAGGACTCAGAAATTGTGATACTAATGGTCACGGTTTATTACAGTAAAGAGACACAGAGTGAAATTAGCAAAGGGAAAAGGGTCATGGTATGACAACACAGACAAGATGTTGCCAATCAGGGGGACTTTCTTGAAACTTGATGTGTAAGGTTTTTACTAGGCGGGATTATAGCACCTCTGTGACCTCAGTTATTCAGTCTTGATACTTCCAGATTAAAACCAGATATTCATCACAAACTATTTGGACACTCTCATTTGGTATGGCTCAAACTGTCAGGCACTCAACCCTTAGCCAAGGAGCTCAGCCAACAGCCAGTTCTGAAAACAGACCTTTCTCATAAATGTTCAGCATTCGAGCAACCCTGGCCTGCAGAGTTAACTTCCTCCGAAAATCGAGGTTCCCATGTTTCGCTCTGAGTCTTCACCTACAAAGCACAAAGTTTCTCTTCTTTCCTTCTACTACTTCTCATATCATATTGTGTCTCTCACCCACTGGCTTACCTGACGAGACATATATTCAAAAAGCTTGGGCATTGCGCAAGCAGCCCCACTACACCAACTTTTTAGAAATCTCCTACATTTTTCCATGTGAATTAACATTTTGCATCAGACATATCACCTTGGAATAGTAAAAACCGTACTCACCAGAAAACATATTGTAAAAAATACTTGATCATCACCAGGATTGACCAAAGATGTGACTTAAAAGAGCAAGCCAGAGAGTGAATACAACATAGAGCAGGAGAAAATGAGTTTGTACACAGTCTTCTCCCATCTCCAGCTGCCTCTCTGCATAATTTTTCCTATTTGAAAACTTGTCTTTATACTTTGGATTATTTTATGTGAATGCTGCTTTTAGGTTTGGCACAAAACTATGTTGTGAAGTGAGTTGTAGGTATTGTATTTGGACTTAGGGACCTATGATTTAAAAATTATATTGATAATTTAATGTCTTCATTTTCAGCTCATATTTAATTACATATCCATGTTCAAAATTATTGAACAATATATTTTTTAAATATAAAAATTTATAGGAACTTCTCATTTAAGTAAGAAGCATAATTATTTTTCAGTGTCCATATAGAACTGAGATGGGCAATGCATTTGTAAATGTGTGGAAATATGTGTCTGATAATCTATTCCTAACCTAAATTATCTGACACTTTATAGAGAATAAATATAATTTTACTTTACATTAAAGTTTTCACAAAACTAGAACAAGTGCTATTCAAGATAGTTAATTCATAGCTAAATGAGCAGCCATAGTTTGAAATAACTTTAATTAGGCTACAAGTTCTAATCAGAATGAAGTCTTTCATGATTCAAAATATATAAACCTTTCTGTAGTACTAATTCTGAATTCTGTAAGATATATATATACATATATATATGTCTACATACATGCATATGTGTACATGCACCTATTAAGCATATATTTTTATATTTTTTTCTGGATTGCTCCTACCATTACCCAATAGTGGAGTCTTTTTCAATAGTCGCCAACTTAGTAATTTAAATTTAATTCATTAATGCCGTGGTGCTTGTTTTTCAACAGTGAAGAAAATTATATAAAATTATAATAAGTAGACCAAATGAAGTACTAGTATTTTAACAATAGCAACAATCAGCATCTATTTATTAGAATTTAAAATGTTTACCATCTTTAAGGAACATTCACAATTTCTCATAAAACAGAAGAGAGAATGTTTCCCCAAGTCACTCTACACTCTCTAGTGTTCTTATGGTAATTCAGGCATTCAGTTCCCTCTTAACTAGGAGAAAAGAAAAAAGGCAAATTTGTTTCATGGCATATAAGAGAGAGTCATCTGTGTTCCCATCAATCAGTTGTACTCAATTTCTTCCAGAGACACTCGCGTCTTCTCCCAGCCCAGGAGGAGGTGGAGGGAACGGCACAGCAGAATTACCATTCAGCTGTAGAGAATCAAAAACTAATAAATTTCCACCATTGCTCCCCTCAGTGCATCTTTTCCTCAACTGTTTTCCCTGTGGTATTAACTCTGAAATGAGCTGGCCTCACCTTAGACCCAAAAGAAAAGTGAGGGAGTTACAGCAACTTAAAGTGTCTGAAGAAAAATACGATTTTTTTTTTTTTAGTATAGAAGTAGGTATAATGTGACTGTGAATGGGCAAATGCAGTATCCCATGAATTTTTTAAGAATGTAACTTTTCTTAAGGTAAATCAGGAAACAGGCATATCGACTTATATACTTTTTTTTAAGTGTTGGGGTTTTTTGGTCAACACACAGAAACACGTACACACGTACCCGTAGGCAGCACACACGGACTTTACCTTCTCTTCTGGGTAAGGGGTTAGTGCATTCTGGTTCTACTCAGGACAGGCTTATGATCTCACTATACTCTTTAACTGGATTAACTTTATATATGTTATATGTTAACATATATGTTAACTTGACTTGGTCATAGGATGCTACACATATATGTGCAAAAAAAATAGCCTGACTTTAGATTTAATGATCATTTTCCCTAGTTTCTGGTTTATTACACATCTCTGTGAAAGAATAGTCTGTTGGGGCACCTGTGTGGCTCAGTCGGTTCAGAATCTGCCTTGGACTGATCTCAGGGTCCAGGGACCAGCCTCGTGTTAGGGAAACAAAGGTGGGGAGGTGTTCCCATTCAGTGGGGAGTCTGCTTCTCCCTATTCCTGCCCCCTATAGGTGTTCTCTTTAGCTCTCTCTTGCTATCTCTCAAATAAATAAATAAAATCTTAAAAAAAAAAAAGAATAGGCTGTTAAAGTGCCATGAAGAAATAGTATGTGCCCATTACCAACAATAACATGAGTCTAGTTTATTGTAGAAACATATTCATGGAATTGTATTTGTGATAATGATGTCTCAAAAGAGAAAAAAAAAGGTGTCTCAAAAGATATGTCTAGTACAGTCTCATTTTACCAAATTGCGTATGTGTGAATGCTTACAAAAGAGGAAAACAGTAAAAAGTTAACACTGAAATTGTTCCTCACTTGTAAGGTTTTATATAATCCTTTTGGACGGTATTTTGTTAATCTGTTATCTTATAAGAACATGTTGTTTCTCAGATTACTGAGTATTATAATCTGAAAGTAAAGGTTAATCATTTTTAAAGAAGCTGTTAAAAGATAAAATGAGGCATGCTAAATTTTTCAAAGGTTTACTTGGGTGTTCACTGATTCAAATCGGAAAGTGCCAACTAGCAGGCAGTTAGGATTGCTCCAACAACAGGGGCTCAGGGAGAGGAGATTATAGAGAAACCACCCAAGCAAGGTACGGAAATAGTTTGATTGGCTGTAGCCTAAAAAGTTACTTACTTAGCCTAGTTTGTGATAGGTATTTCTTCCTAACTTCCAGACATTTTTAAAAAATATTTTATTCATTTATTTGATATAAACACGAGCAGGGGAAAGGGCAAAAGGAGAGAGAGAGAGAGAGAGAGAGAGAGAGAGAGAGAGATGCAGACTCCCGATGAGCAGGGACCCTGATGGGGGCTCGATCCCAGGACCCACGACCTGAGTGGAAAGCAGACGTTTAACCAACTGAGCCACCCAGGTGCTCTAACCTTCAGATATGACAAGAGTGGACTCTGGTTTAGGTTTGAGTTGGCCTCCAGAGACTAAGAAGGCGTCAGAGCCACCTCAGCCTGTGGGCCTCCTTGTTTAATTATTTCGACAAGGGGAAAAGGCATCACACAAACGGAGGTCAAAGAATGAGTGGCATATTTATAGGTATGATTATATTATTTGTATATAAAGTATAAAATCCATCTCTTTATCTATGTACCTAACTCTGATTTTTTTTTTTTTGGCCAGCATTGACAGAATGCATATTATTTTAAGTGTGCAGGAGACACTATTAAATTGGCCCCAAATGTGTCTCATATTAAAGCCAAGTCTCTACAAACTTCAAAGAATGGAATTAATTCATTGTATTTTATTTGACCAGAGAGGGATTAAGCTAGAAATCAATAAACAGGGTAACTAGACAATCCTAAAACATTTAAATACTATTCAATATATTTATATTTTAAAATAACTCACAGGATGATTTTCAAAGTGCTGCTTGTCCAATCTCAGAACCAAAATACAGTGCACTACATACTTGCTTTTGCTAAAAGACTTGAGAATGAGCAGATACAGTGGCCGGAAAAGATTTGCATCAAAGCAAAAGGGCACATTATTACTTTTTGTATAGTCAGGAGAAAGGTTCCATTCAAACTTATAATTAATATTTAAATAAAGAGAAAAAAAAACTTATTGTACCCAGATTTTTATCCTCTTAATTTCTGTTTCTCAGTGTTTAGAATCCTTGTTTCTGTTCCGGCCAAAATGGTTTCTGGAAAATGATAGTCTTCTATACAGTATACAGATATATATGCTTGGGTGTGTGTTTAAGGGCACATGAATGACACCCGGCTATTTATTTCACCCACACCAGATGAAATCATGGAATCACCTGAAACAGCAGTAGATGAAACAACGTGCATATTTATGGAAATGTAATGGACCTTGAAATTAGGTATACAAATGAAGAAATATCTAAACATTTTAGAAGATTATTTGTGTTTATTTGTGTGCTTGAATTGAGTTTCACAATGAGTCTCACTATTAATTGTAGTGAAATATAGTATGCTTGTTATATAAAATACCCATACTTGACGTATAAACACATGCATGCATATAAATACCTATGTGTGTGTATACATAATTCAAGAGAGCCAAAGGGTCATAGAATTTCATAGAATTTTAGTTCCAAAAGGGGAAGGAACATCTGACACGGAGACATGTGATTTAACTCATACCTTGGGAAGTATATGGTCTATACAACAAATACCTCACCAGCGTCTCGTATTTACACTACGTTTTTAAATAAAGCCCTCACTAAAAATGCATTGCTATGTTCAGTTAGATATTTCGAGAAAGCCCTATTCTGAGGCTCTCTGTGATAGTTATTCCGTGTTTAGAGTCAGCATGCAAAGCATCATCTGTAGTTGTAACATCGATATGATATGTTTCAACTTATTTTTAAAAAGGATATGGCGATTCACCAGTCAGTAGTATAAAAAATTGGCCTACCAATTAAATTCAAGATAGCTTTAAGTCTATTTAATAGACACAATATAAATGAATTACTACCCAAATCTTAGAATATTATACCTTAAGTATGTGCTGACTAACCTTGCCAGGCAAAATTAATTCTTATGTAATTGAAGCCAACTGGAGTAAAACATTGGCTAAAAGTCAATTTCTGTGATAAAGAGGAAGCTCGGCAGTCCCAAGTGCTTTTAGTAAATCCTTTCTCACTTTTTTTCTATCATTGCTGAAGCTAAATGAGCAAGAGATAAAAGTCAAATACATGCAAACTGTACTCTCCATGCCATTCTCTTATTTTGCAGAAACTAATAAATAGGACAGCGAGGAGTGCTTCTGAGGTGGCATCTCTACTTCTGAGAGTAAATGAAATAAAGAGATAGAAAGCCTCAAAGTTCACGCCAAGTTCCTCAGACAAGTAAGCGGTATTTTACTGATATTAATGTTTACCCAATGATTCAAATCGCCTGACCTGATCAATTTATTTACTAACATTATAGAAGTTCATCTAGCAAATTCACAACAAGTTGTGAATTGAAATGGAAATATCTTGGGATAATTGAAAATTACTACTGGGGACACTTTGGGTCTGAAAATTCCCCATTGTAGGGGGCCGTCCTGCTCATCATGGAGGTGTAGACACACTTCTGGTGTCTACCGACCAGATATGGAGAGCATCTCCCCCCCCAACCCGCCCAAGTTGTGACGGTCCGAAACATCTCCAGATATTTTTGAGAGGTCAGCTGACATATTGTCAAATATGTCACGCCAATTTGACAGATTGTCAAATGTCCCTAAAGGGAAGATGCAAGATTGCTTCTGGTTGAAAACCACTGCTCCAGATGCGACCTTTGTCTGACTCAGTATAAGCCTGGTCTTGTGATATTTTGAGGTGTGCCATTCCAGGATGGTGAAAGCACAATGGGCAGGACTTACAATGCCCATTCAACACAGTTCTCAGATGGTTTCCCCTAATTCCTTATGCACCACCACTCCCACCCCCAGGCAATTTAATGTTGTTTGACACTTGGCACTCTTCTGGGAGGAAGCATACCTAATTTTCAGTGTCCAAGGACCTTCCTGACTATAAGTGTTTGGCCCCATCATCATCAATGGTGCTGATAGAACCAGAAAACTTCTAAGGGATACCATGTATTAGAAGTACATTCAGTTCCGGTAGCCATCAGAGTAATCACCTTTTGTTTGCTTCTGGAGGACCAGTGAATAGCGAGCACAGCCTGAGACCTCCAGTCAGCTCCAATGGTGCTCACCTGGAGGCAGCTTTGGCCTTCATCCTACCCCCAGGGCATGAGAGGCATACTCCCCCAAATAGGACTGCGTCCAAGAGGCCTCTGCTGGAGCTGGCAGGCTTCAGGCATGGTAGGGACAGATGCGACAGGTCTGAACTGTTGTTCAGGCTTTATGGCTTTCCATGGGCTGCCCAAGATCAACACGACATGTGGTTGTCAGTATCTTTGTTTAAGTGAGTCCCTACAGCAGTAAGGTCAAACCACATTCATTTCAGGGTTATTTTTACAGTTGAATGGAAGACTCTTTTGGTTTTCCCAGCCCCCTTTGTGTCTTGCGTCTTTCCCACGCCTATACTCATTCCTGGAATGAGTTTTCTCCAGCTCAGGAATGGTTTGCCCAACATCATAAATGTGTTGTGTCACACCTGTGTCAGCATGAGTAGCAGCATCTCATACCAGGTGCTGGGGGAAGAACTGGGGAATCTTAGCTTTCATTCTTGTAGTGAATGTGGCTCCAATCAGGGCCTTTACAAACAGGAGTCTGTCTCTTTCCCAGCTCCCTAAGAATTTATTGTTCTTCCTTTATGGATTTCCAGGGTCCCAAACATGAGGAGGTGCCCCTCATTAGGTGACATCTCCCTGCTGGATATAATAATAATCTATAAGGGAGTAATGCCATGCAGGCCTGCTGGCGGGTAGGTGGGTAGTGATGCAGCTTATTTTCTCTGCCTCCTATAGGGACAGAGAAAATTCATACACACACACACCCCCATGTGCCTTCATCATAATAACCACACCTGGATGCTTTTGCTGGAACTCGGCAGCTGCATCATGAGTATTTCTAGAACTGGTGTTGCCCCACTGGCTGGGGTTGCTGTGGTTGTGCTTTTGTTTTCCTTTGTAGTAAGGGGCAGGGGCCCAGGGATCTGCCTGTTTTACTCTTTCTTAGTCACTATGTGCCCTCTTCTTAGCTCTCCTCACTTCCACAGGGCTTCTTTCTTACCGTGCACTCAGGTCATCCTTTAAACCAGGGCACCAGAACATACAGCATTTTCAGTATGTCTCCATACTCACACATGGCTCCGCAAGCATCTACCACATGGGCCAGGCCACCTCTCCCCACCCAGAGGTCAACAGCCCCACTTGAGACTTCCCTGAAGACGACTCCTTTCCAAAGCCCATTTCTTTGGTCCCCTGACTGACTCCTCAAGAACTGGTTCTCAACCTTGGGAGCTTCCCGGGTGAGATATGAAACTGGTCCCTAAGCAGAAGGCAGGGAGAGACAGGAGGAAGGGACAGAGCTCTCCAGACAGGCAGGTGACAGGTATAATAAACAATATAATACATATAGTATTATGTTACATAGAGTATTGTTGTAGGCACTGCAAGGTGAGCAGATCTCAGTCCCCATCCCTAAATCTTAAAGTTTCTATAGAAACCTTAATGGGGTTCAGTCACATGAGCCATCCAGATGGTCTCAGCACCATGCCACTAGTTCAAGAGACTGGGGGATCCCCAGTCCAATTCCATGGACTCAGGAAAAGCAGTGGGATACATATTGTAAGGATAAGGGGACGGCTGAGGAGGCCCTCATAGTTGCAGTCAGACTGGAGGGTCAGCTGGCAGTCACCTCTCCTCGATGGCCTCCCCCAGAATGAGGTTAGGGTTATCTCAGTTTTATGGCTTCATTTCATGCCTGGCCTGTCCAGTGACCAAACCTCACTTTGCCCTGCATAATTTTTCTGCAGCCTACTGCCAAAGTCAGAATATTCACGCTCCTTGATTTCCCCTTCAGAGCCCTAATTTCTCCAGTATCTCACAGATCCTGTGAGCCTGCAGTGATTGGGCTCTGCCGGGGACATGCATCCTGGTATGTCACGTGCATAGAGCATTTACCTGTGCCAAGCCCCAGAGTCCCTGTGGAGCCATCCATTTGTTCTTCCTCCATGTCTAGCAGCAGTAGGGCATGAAGTTTAGGCCTGAGTTTTACAAATTTTAGATTGTATCCACATCAGCAAGAGGGCTTATTGAAATACAGATTCCTGGACCTCAAGCCCAAAATTTCCAGTTTGGTCTTGAGTGGGACTGAAAATGTGCATTTCTATTAAACGCTTCGGTAGTGTCGAGGGACCACCCTTTGAGAACCTCTGGTTTAATCAAACCCTTGTGAAGAAGGTGGATGGCTTATTGCTCTTGATAGAGACCCGCATGTCACTTTTAATAGATAGATCCTTCAATGACTAACCCTAGACTAGAAGTTAAATCTGAAATGGTACAGCTCCACTAATCTTGGTGAGGCTACCCAGATGCATATTTAAAGGAAAGTCCTTTCTTTAAAGGATCATAAAAGTCATATATTAAGCATTATATTAGCAATTACTGTAAATTCCTTAATCTGAAGTCTGGGGACTCAAGTCTAGGCCTGGAAATGGCAGATACTACTCATGGTGTCTCCTTGTGAAGTGGCATTTCCTGTGTCCACCGTGGAATTAGCATGCATTTCAAAGTGCTGGGTCTGGTGGCTCCTGCTACTGTGACTGCACTTCTTACTGCTCAGGGGCACCATAGAACTAATACTGTCAATATAACTTATATTTAAGAATAGTTACTGGGGGATCCCCCTGGTGGCTCAGCGGTTAGTGCTGCCTGCAGCCCAGGGCGTGATCCTGGAGACCCAGGATCGAGTCCCACGTCGGGCTCCCTGCATGGAGCCTGCTCCTCCCTCTGCCTGTATCTCTGTCTCTCTGTGTGTGTCTCTCATGAATGAATAAATAAAATATTCAAAAAAATCTAAAAAAAAAAAAGACTAGTTACTGCATGCCAGGAGCTTTGCACTTAGCTATTTTAACCACAAAATGTGGGAGACACATTGTCTAATAAATACTATTTTATTTGGAGGAAAAATAAATTTAGTTTAGAGAGGTTAGTCTGCACATATGCAACTCTGGTTATTGACTTAATTTCTAAAGAGGGATTTTTCTGTTTGGTTGTTTTGTAAATGATAATATTCATTAGGAGACTATTCTGTTTAGAAACTGGCACTTTCAGGTTGCTAAACGTCAGATAAAGTGTGAGGATAGGAGCCGTCAGTGTTCTCTATGCTTATCTTATATTTCATGAAGTCTATGTAAAAATCAGTAAAATGAGGGTAACATTTTTGCAGAATATTCTAAATCACCCACTTTCCCAGCATCTTTGTACCCAAACATTTAGAGAGGAAATGAACTAAAAGGTTTCCCTCCAAACAATTTTCAAGTGTCTTTCCATATTGAAAGAGAAAAAAAAAAGAAAAAACAGAAGTCAAGAGCGTGAGCAGCACCCACAGTCAGTCTGATCACCTCGCTGTCCTCCCAGATAACACAGAAGACACACCTATTAAATTCTTTTGACTCCCTTCCATGGGAGTGACCCCAGTGGCATTTGGTTTACTGCCCCTTCTTCTTACCACCCATAGCAGAACCCAAATCCTACTTATTCCTCCTCAAGTCACAAAAGGAACCATGTATAGTTCATCTGTGTGAAATTTTAAGTTAAATATTCAGCACTATGGCAAGAATGGGGATGTGCGGGGTGAATGGTCTTTTGACCTCTGTGATATTTAACTCTGGTTATGGTGTCCTGACAAAGAAATGAGTTGCAAATGCTCCTCCTCCTCCTCCTCCTCCTTCTTCTTCTTCTTCTTCTTCTTCTTCTTCTTCTTCTTCTTCTACTACTTCTTCTTTTCTTCTTCTTCTTCTTTGGCTATTACTTCACTCTACGTGTTGCTGATCATCTATGAAATAAATTCACATTGCCTTCCATAGCCAGGTGAATGTATCAGAGGAAAGAAACCAAGGAAATTGTTATGTTCATTCTGAAAACAAAGCTACTTAGTCATCCAGACAGATCATTGACAGGAAGGAAGTTTGAGACTAATCTGAAGTTGCGCACCCTGACACATTCTGAGCAGTGCAAAGATGATAAGCCAGATGGAAGAAATGCTGTGTGGGTGGCCTCACAGCATGTCACGCCAGAAAATATCTGAGCAGTCTGGAATCCCATTTCTACTTCTAATGTCCTTTGATTCTTCCTTTTCTTACTCCTGTCTATCTCACATGGATTCTATCTGGAAGGAGATTACAGTTTGGCAAGGCTGCAAGTGCAAGTGTGCAAGTGCAAGTGTGCAGCATTCAGAGCAGAGCCAGCAGACTACCTGTGGACCCTGTTCGTGCCTCTACCTGACCAGCTCTAGGAGTTCTTGGGGAAGCTGAGGCCTCCGGGAAATTCGCCAGAAGTCTGCTAGGGCAAAACTATTTTCAGAATAATAAGATTTTATTTTTTTCTTTCTCCCTTGTAAGTGGGCAGTGGAATTTACCAGCAGTTAAAATGAATGACACGGAAACAGATTCACTTCTGACAAATGAGAGAATCAAATTATTGTTGAGGAAGCCAGGTTTGCAAAGTATAAAGCGATGCTATTCTTCTCAATATATATATATATATATATTTTTTTACTATGGACATATAGTTAATTTTCATAAAGTTTGTTATTTTTGCTATCCTTTACCAACTTTATTATTATTTTAAATGAATCATTTCAAGGATACGGTTGAAATTTCTCATTTTAATTTCTGATGTGGTTAACACTGATGGCTTTATCCATCTTTTTTGAGAGCAAAGGTTTTTTGACACCAAAATGTTTAAGTAAAACTGACATCTATGGCTTATGATTTAACTTCAAATTTTCATTATTATTTTTCCTCTTTTTTATTGAAGTATAATTAACATGCAGTTATATTAGTTTCAGGTGTACAGTATTTCAACAATTCTACATATTACTCAGTGATCATCAAGATAAGTATGCTCTTAATCGCCTTTATGTATTTCACTCATCCCCACCTCATGTGCCCTCTGGCAACCTCCAGTTTGTTCTGTGTATTTAAGTCTGGTTTGTTTGCTTGTCTATTTTTTCTTTCTTAATTTTCACATATGAGTGAAATATTAGTATTTGTTCTTCTCTGACTGACATATTTCACTTAGCATTATACCCTTTAGGTCTCTGTGTGTTGTTGGAAATGACAAAATCCCATTCTTTTTATGGCTGACTAAAATTCCATTGTGTGTGTGTGTATCTCACATCTTTATTCATTTATCTATGGATGGACACTTGGATTATTATAAATATCTTAGATATTATAAATAATGCTGCAAAAAACATAGAGTTATACATAGCTTTTCAAATTAGTGTTTTCATTTTCTTTGGGTAAATGCCTATGGTGGAATTACTTGGTAATTGTATTTTTAATTTTTTTAGTAAATTTTAGACTCTTTTTCACAGTGGCTGCACCAGTTTGCCTCCCCTCCAACAGGGGTTCCCTTGTCTCCACCACATCCTTGCCCACACTTACTATAACTTGTATTTTTTATTTTAGCCATTCTGACATAATAGTAGGCTATTGTCCCATTTCTAACATTCGCTGACATTGAGAATCTAGACAGTTGCATCTCAGAGGGTTAATCAGAAGGATTTATTACTTCCTAAACAGGTAAATGAGAACCTGTTGCTCATCTGGAACTTTGAATGATGCTTGCAGAGACATCTCCCATCTGCTATTTCTTACACACAAATTTCTTGTTGGGTATCTGACTCAGTTCCTTGATTTACGGTTACCTGTAATTCCTTTTAAGAAATCCTCTGCACCTTGATATCAAGTTTCCATCCAACTTCTGTCCAACCTCACAATAGCAGAAAGCAGCTGTTGTCACAGGAAAAGCAATAAGCTCAGATGATGCCTTACCTCATACCTGCTAAAAAGTACTCTTGGCTTTCACAACGTACGGTGATTTCAGAGATGTCTTCAATGTCAAATACAGGAATAGAAGAAGTGCACTCTTACTTGCTACCACAGATTGCTATGTTACAGAGTCTTGTTGAAATCTCAGAACACTTCTATAAAGCTTGGGTATTGTTACTGTTGTTGTTGTTGTTGTTGTTGATCCCTAGTTTGAGACAAAATAAATTATGAAGCTCTGAAAGATGAAATAGCTGAACTAAATTTTCTATCCTAGTAAGTGGTGAAATTAGAATTTGCATCTAGTTCTGATTCACTCCCAAATTTGTCTTCTTTCCATTATGCAAAGCTGTGATTATATTCAGAAATGAAACCAACTAATCAATGAGAAAATATCTCTCTAATAGTAGCTAAACAAATATTGTTTTGTATTATTACAGAACATACAGGGTTTGTTGAATAATTCATTGTAAAGTGATTATCCGTGTAACTACCATGGAGAGATCAAGAAATAGAATATTGCCATTGCCAAAAAGCTTTGTACATGCTTGACCCTTGTTAAGCTTTTCCTCAGAATAATGGCTACTCTACCTGCCTTTTTCATGATCATATTATTTATCTTTATAATTTCATCATCTATGAAACTATATTAAATGTGTTTATATCTTGCTTTTTTCACTTGAAATATAGCATTTTTAAAAAGATTTTATTTATTTATTCATAAGAAACACACACAGAGAGAAGCAGAGACACAGGAAGAGGGAGAAGCAGGCTCCATGCAGGGAGCCTCACGTGGGACTTGATCCCAGGTCTCCAGGATCACACCCTGGGCTGAAGGCAGCGCTAAACCGCTGTGCCACTGGGGCTGCCCAAAATATAGCATTTTTCATTGACATTGTTCTATTCTATTGTTATGAATAGATTGCAACTTATTCTCCTGCTGTGTTGATGGACATTGAATTGTATAACATTTCCAGTATTACAAAGAATATTGCTATAAATATGTATGTTAATGTTTCGCTATGAATATGTATCCTGTTGCACAGCTACATGAGTTTATCTAAGATGGCAGTTTTCAAACATTTGTTCTTTGTACCCTTTTACGATTTAAAAATTATTAAAGACCTTGAATAGTTTCTGTTTAGATAAGTTGTATAATCAACATTTGAATATTAGAAATTAAAAATGATAATTTGAAATATTTATAAACTCACTTAAAATAATAATAACGAATTCATTATATGTTGATATACTATGATTATATTTTGCAGAGGAACAATCTAATTATTGAAAAATTGAAATTATTTTACATTTTTGAAAATCTCTTTAATATATTTTTTTTAAGATTTTTTTTTTTTTTATTCATGAGAGAGAGAGAGAGGCAGAGACACAGGCAGAGGGAGAAGTAGGCTCCTTGCAGGGAGCCCGTTGCAGAACTTGATTCCAGGACCCCAGGATCACACCCTGAGCAGAAGAGACATGCTTGACCACTGAGCCACCCAGGCGTCCCTCTTTAATATGTGACATAATAAAAGATAGCTATATTCTGCTGTCTACTTTTGGATTAAGTCTGTTATATTATGCTACTTGGTCAAAAGGGAAAGAAAACATTTCTCACAGGTCTGTAGCTGGCAAATGGAGAACTTTTTTACATACAATTATGGATATTATTCTTTGATATTACACTAAACTTAGCAAGTGGTAACTTACTGAAATTTGGTTGCAATGTAGAATTAGTGAATATTTCAGTCTTTGTCACATCAAAGTCCATCTATCTTGAACTCGAATGGACTTGTTACCCATTTATTGTCTTATAATTTCATACATTGGTCATTTGGAAAATATTGGTTCATCAAGTTATGCAGATCTTCCAAGTGTCATCCTTTATTGCAAAAATATTTTTAAAAATCAAAAATTTTAATACTCCTACTGATCTCATAAAAAAAGTTTTTAAACGTAGGGAAGTCATTAAACTCATGATGAGAGATCCATGAATTTAAAAATTCTAAGTATTACTTGAAAGCTCTCATTTTATCATGGCAACAAATACCATTAAATCCTTTCCTTGAAATGATAAGCTAACTGTATTAAGTTTTATGAAATATCTGCTAGGGCATTAATTTTCCTGTCAGTCATTCTTGAAAGTAAAAGTAATGTTCCATAAAAACATGGCTAGTTCAGCTTGCAACTCAAATAATCCCATTTTACACACAGGACATTAAAGGGACATAGTTAAAAGCTGAGATTTAATAGAATTAACTTTTTTTTTTTTTTTTTTTTTGCTTTTTATCTTGGAAATTCTAAGTGAAATGGATTTTTTTCCAACTACTGTGTGGTGGTGAATAATATAACTACTAGTATAGATTGGTGACATTCCCTTCATTTTTGCTAAGGTACCAGCTGTGTTAATTATATTGCTTTTGCACCATCAAAGCAAATGTCAGCACAGAAAAAAAAAAAAAAAGTAAAATTAAAGATCTCAGTACTAGTGTGAAAGTAGCTCTGAAATCACTAACCCCATAAAAAAGTCTTAGGGTACATAAACCACAGAATGAGAACAAGTCTTTTAGGATTATACTTGTAATTGTCCCTGATATTAAATAGGGAATGTATAATTTCAGATTTACAAAATTATGCCAAATTGATTTTTTCCAGTGGTTATAAACCAATTTATTTAAACTTTGTTGTCCACATTTGTGATCATTTACAACATAATAAACACTTAATTAGATGGTTTTGCAGGTTAAAAAAAAAAAACACATCCTTTTATATTGTTTTTAAATGTTGCCAATCTTGGAAAATTGCAGTTCCAATATAAAGTTTTACCAGTAGTTTATGAAAGACTGATTCTCCACATCCTCCCCATTACTATCTGTAATTAATCTTAAAAAAATGTTCTGATTAAATAAGCAAAGAAGACCCTGATTTGTCTATAACTTGTATTGCCTTGATCAGTGGAAAGGTGATGCAATTTATCTCACTTTGTCCATTGTGGTTTTTTCATGTGAATCGAATGACCATATCCCTTGTCCAATTTTCTTCTCCCTGAGGGTTTTTTTTTATTACTAATTTCTAGGGCCTTTTAAAATATTATGGATGGTAATAGTTCCCATGTGTTTTTTTTTCTACTGAAATACTTTCTTCTAATCTTTAAAATTTGCTCATAATTTCTTACTTCTAACATAAATTTAAAATTGCCACTAATTCTATTTCTCTTCCGCCCTGTCCCTGGCTTCAGAAAGCTCTGTTCTGCATGGTTTAAAACACAGTCCTCATATTTTTGCCTAACGCCGTCTGAAAATGACTTAGTCAATTTGAAATGCTGAATCTATGTTTTCTTATACCAAGAAAGAAAGGAAACACATAGGATAACTTCACAGATAGACAAAGAATATGAAAGAACCAGTTGATTCAACAGCAAAAGCTTCCTTTTAGTGGATAATAAGATTTAGAAATTAAGAAATAGAGGCCTTAGTCATGCTGAATACTATGATATCTGATCTTATAGGTCCTTTAGATTAGCAGTGCAGGAAAATATATTTTTTAAATCATAATTTGGTATTGATTTTGAAATTCAAATTTAATCATACAACTTTTCTAAAACTTGTGATTTTACATTCTCTAGATTTTCTCTTATAGTGAGACCTTGATTTCTAACATCAGTAATACATTTACTTATGTGCTTTATCCTTTGAAGTACATAATTTGTAATACTAATAAAACTCTTACCAATAGACCTTCTGAGTGAAATTTAAGGTTCTTTTGCAGCTCTTTTTATACTTGAAGCATATCTTCTGAGAATAGGCATTCCATTTCCTTGGGGTTATTCTTTTCTTTGGCTAGGTATGTTGCCTATTTGATATACCATTAGACTCACTTGTTTCTGTTTTATTTTAGGATTTGCTCTTTCATATTTTTGAATGTGTCATTTATTTAATTTACAAGTTTGAAAGGCAAAAATCTATATAACTGGTCTTTATAATTCTATATTAATTGCTATATTCAGAGTTGTGCTTATGTATATTTTACCTCAATTCTATCCCAAGTATGTAATCATATCCGTCAGTTTTTTATAAAACTTCCATCACCTTTGACAAAAGTAAGAAAGATATGACTATTTTAATTTCCCATTGTTTATTTTAAAAAAATATTTATTTTAGAGATTGAGGGAGAAGGTGAGAGAATAAGCAGTGGGGACGAGCAGCCTGAGAAGGAGAAGCAGACTCCCCTTTGAGTGAGGAGCCTGCCACAGGGCTTGATCCCAGGATCCTGATATTATGACCTGAGTCGAAATCAGAGTCAGTTGCTTAACCTACTAAGCCACTCAGGCATCCTGGTTTCCCATTGTTGTCTAATATAAATGTAAAATATTATCTACTCTTATTACATATGCTTTTTGTATAATCCATTTAGTGATATATCTTGCATAGAAATATTTGTCATGCTTTTGAAGACTGCAAAGTACTCCATTGTAGAGATATGCATGCTTCATTCTATAGTCCCTTCTGGTTGGCCTTTGGCCTATTTTCAAATATTTGGTGTTACAAATAAAATTTGTCTCACAGTTGAATAGTTTCCTAAGATCCCCTGATTCTTTTGCTCATCCCTGGGTCCCCATGTGACACCACTGAGAAGTCTCCCATGTCCTGTGTCACTTTCCAGCAGAAGTTTCTACCCCCCTTCTAAAGTAGGAGTCTGGCCTTAAACTTAATTTTAATCATCTCCAATGTAACTTGGTTTATCATAACTAAAGAGCTAGAATCCAAAATAGACACTAGATATTACTATATCTTCTTAATTCTAACTTAAAATGTAAACACCTTCCTGACTCATATGAACACTTTTGGGTTGAGTTCAATTGGAAGTTACAAATCTCTGTTCCTTTATTAAAATAATCTAATCACACATTAGAAAATATCCTTATTAGATTTTATAGTAATAAGTCAACATCAGTTATTACTATAGCTTTCTCAGATTGTTTATATATGCATCCATTGTTCATTTACTCTTTAAAATGTGTTTACCCTCATTCATTTGAAATGGAATTACTCTGGGCTCGGATATGTTTATTGACCTATTCAACCTTGCCAATTCTATGAAAATGTAAATGCCTTCCTGATTATGAGAATTGTGCTCTATTCTCTTGCTATTTTCACTGCAGATTCATTTAAAAATATTTTTTTTTGTGATTAGTGTGTGTCTCAAAAATGTGGCACATTTTAAAATACTTTTGTAGAGTTTTTCCTCATTTGTAAATATTAAGAATTATCCTAAGAGTTTGGAAGATAGACTATGAGAACTCGGGCTGTCAGTGAAAATTTCATTTTGTGGCTGTCTTTTGTTCAGTTTAGCTTTTATATATGAACAATTATATTGTTCATATATAATATATATATATTGTTCATATATAATATATGTATATATATATTACAAGGATAAAGCATTATCTCTTTTTTCCATAGACTAGACAATGTTTGTAAAAAATGAAAAAAAAAAGAAATTTTTTTGATAGTTGCTTTCCCAGAGTCCAGTTTTACAAATTCCCAAAGCAAGTGTTGCTCAAAATGATATTCCAAGAACTAAATAAATATCTCTAAAAAAAATGTCTGTTTTCAGAAGTTTGTGAAATGCTGCTGATTAATTCCAAGCGTTCTCCAGTAAAGGTCTCTGCTTAACGTTGTTTAGCATTTCCTGCTTAAAACTGTGTGAGCAGAGTGCTTTCCTGCAAAACACCACTACTTAGATGCTTTATTTATTTATTTAAAATATACTTACAGTTATTATGTACACATTGTCTACCAGTGCTCTGGAAAATCAAAAGCAAACTGAAAATGAGTTTCATCTCTCAACCGTACAGGACTTTCATTTCCTTCTTTCTCTCTTTGTCTCCAAATACTGACTTTTATTTATGTCAGTGTGGTATTTCATAGGAGAGCTAATAATAAAAGCAATAATAAACATACATATAGAAAATGGAATGCTTCCCAAATATTTTACCTTAAAAATTAGTTCAAAATATTTAACGTATTAAAATTTTAATTATTGTAAGTTTAAAGTTAATCTTAGGATTTTCATCAATGAAGAAGTTGTCTTTCCTCAACTCTTATATTAAAAGAAAAAAACAACATTTTGTTTAGCTGATCATGAGGTTCAGTTTTATAATGGTAATGTTACTTTTCCAAGGGCTGTATATATTTCCTTCAGCTTCTGTGAAATCAAATATTGGCTAAGAGTTGAAGGGCTTCTTTTCCTTGGCTTCCAGAAATCAGATTTTCCTCTTCTGCATTGCAAGAGAGAAAATATTGAAATATTCAAAGATTCTCCATGCTTCAAAGCTTTGAAGGGGTGAGATATTCCAAGCTGGTAGCTGTGAATTACCATATCAAAAATATTCAAAAACAAATTGTAGAGTCACTTTCTTCTTTCTGCCTAAAGATAAAGAAGGAATTTTAAAGTAAAACTTAGATATTGTGATTTTTTTATCCATTATTATTGATATTTCCCATTATGACCCAACTTTAGCCAGAGTTTCAAGAAAATAAATGAAAGAAAAGAAATAATAATAGTGGAAGGATGGATATAGATTTCATAGTTAGAACTCCTCTATGCAACAATGTGCCTTTTCTTCCTTATAACTAGATTGGGTGTCATAAGCTTCTATTCTTTCTTACTTTTCTTTTTCTATTCTTTCTGAGTATCAAAATTGTGCTTGGTCTTCTCTAAGGATAGTCACTCAAATTCTGAGATTGCTCAGCTCTTCTAATCATCTGAGGGTATCCCTCCCATCTTTCATCTCTCTGGTGTTTAGCCACACATCACTTGGCCACTTTTGGGAAGTCTCATCACTGCCTATTTAAGAGGTTTTAATCCTCCGCTACCTTACTTCTCCGTATGGAAGCTATCCTATATGGTCCTTACATGTATCACCCGTATCTATTGAGAGATACTTCAGGCATTGGAATAATCCATAATATCCCTCCTGATTCAATGTCCCTTTGTCCAGGACAACAGACCATGTAAACAGTTCTGCCTCTGCTAATCTCTGAGCTGAAGTCAAGGAAGGGAATCTTCCAGTACCTTCTTGTATGAACTCATGACCACAAGTAATGAATGCCTCATAGGATAAGCCCTTTGGGGAACTGCAAGTTAAAACAAGGAGGTACATACCACTACACATGTATTAAAATTGTCAAAATCCCAAACACTGACAACACTCAATGCTGCCAAGGATGTGGAACAATAGGAACTCTACTTCACTGCTGGTGGGAAAGCAAAATGTAGACACTTTGGAAGATCTAGATCACCATTTCTGCAATGTGTCTACACTGTTGTGAATAGGAGGGACATCTCTTTTTGAATTTCCATCTCCTGGGCCAACCCAGTAAGTAAAGCCTTCTCACACATTCCCAAACCCAAACACAGAGTGAGCTCTATGCCATGTATTTCCCTAGGAAGGACAAATGCCCTTTGTATGTACTTTTAGCTGCTTTTACATGCTCTCCTTGACCTCTTCCCTAGCAGACACACTCATTTAGTTTAAAATTTTTGAAAGACAGTAATTATCTTTTATCATATGGTATCACAACTAGTCCTTAAGTTATTTTATTACACTAATATAGCCAAAGATTTAAGCCTCAAATATGCACATGCATTGCCTTTGTTTCCTGGGCACATTCTGTTGTTTCCTATTGTGAGGTAAATGGTGACCCAGGGGTCCATGACCCAAGCTGGGTCCACATGAGGTGAAACAGTGCAGGCAGAAGGAAAAAAAGTGCTTACCCACAAAATACAGCTTGGTCATCTACCTTCATTAGAATTTGATATTATGGAATTTTGTATTTTATTCTCCATTCTTCTATCTTCTAATGACATTTGGTGATTTATTTGATATCAGCTTTAGATTTATTATGTATAATAGTAAGATTGTTTCTATGTACTAAGTATTTCCTCTTCTTCATGTCATTTAATACTGTCAAAAGCACATGATGGCTGCAATTGCCCTTATTTTGTAGGATTTACAAAATAATTCATATTAAGTGCTTTTGGTGCCACATACATAATAAAAGGGATAGATGTTAACGATTCAAAGATAGTGAGAAATAAAAATTGACTGGAGGTCAACCTCTTAAAGCACATTTATTTGGACAATGTTTATTCGCCTTGATAAATTCTAAGAGGATGATCTCTATTAAATTTATTTCTGAGTATCACTCTATAAATGAGCTATAACTTGCTCTTTCTTTTTTATTCTATCTTCGTTCCTTCTTTTAGGTGGTTGCAATTAAGAATTCATTAGTATGGAATTATATAATATACAGAATAGAAGGTAAATTCTTTAGGATTTCTCAATATTGTTTTTTTTTTTTCATTATTGGATTTTTGCAATTTATTTTGGGAAACTTATTTTCCTAAGACCTCTTGGTGTAAAAAAAAACTTATTTCTATATTTTCAACATATCTTCTCAAGCCTGAAGCCATAGACATTTGATGATCTATACCAGCATTCCCTTATCCACCTGTGTTAAGACTAATATAAATATTTAAGGTAGGCCCACATACAATATTCTAAAACCAGAGGCAGATTTTTCTAGAGAATGAACCATTAACAGTGCCATGGTCAAGTCATGGAAGAACTGAGTAGGATATTGGAGTAGGGATCAGAGAAGCTACCTTCTAACTGAATGTATCCAAAATGTCATGAGAGCTGAAGGAGATGTAGTATCTGTAATTATGCATTAAATCAATGCCATATTGTGTGTCTGAAAACTGGAATATTCGGTGGAAACCAAAGAGGTCTTAAAGAAGTGACACCATCATTTGTGTGTTTAGAAGGAGCTTCCATGCTTCTTTCAAGAGTTCCTTCCTGATTACTGAAACAGCCAGTACAATGTGTAGAAGAGGTTAAGGAAATCCAGGTTATGGAAAGGGAGGAATCTGACAGAACCTTCAGTTTTTGCTTTTTTTTTTCTTTTGGTGGGGAGGGGTAGAAGGAGAGGGTAAGAGAATCCCATGAAGGCTCCACATGGGGCTCAATCCCACAACTTGAGATTATAACCAGAACCCAAATCAAGAGTCCAATGCTTAAAACAACTGAACCACCCAGGTGGCCCATCCTTTCTGCATTTTGTGAACGAATGAACTTGAAGAAATAAGAATATAAGAGAAAGTTAAAGTTTTTGCTATTTCAAGTCTTTTTATTGCTATGTTTTTAGTCTCTCTGTTTGCTTCCTCTTAGAGACGATGCACTTGCAAACCTCATTGAGCAGCTGCGTTTTGCCGGCTACCACCATCTATAGATGGAAAAAAAGTAATTTCTTATTATCCTGGCATGATAATGTTGAAAGGTTTGCATGGAAATAAAGTTAATTAGGCTGAGCCCCTTGTGCAGGTGCCTTGTAATGATTTCATTAGAGTCCATACAAAAAAATCCAGCAACTAATATTTCCAATATGAATCTCCGGTGCAGTGTGTTGAAAACTGACAGCACTAAGAGAAAAATATCAGCATATCATCCCAGTTTCAAAGTTTGGCTGAACTGGAGACATGGTTTTACTTTACTTCTCTTTTCTCACACATGAGCATAGACTTAATATTCCTGGCATCAACACAAACTCATAAAAGATAGGTGGGCAGCCAGTGATATTTCTAAATGTTTCAGTATGCACATGATATGCCCATATAAAGATTATATCCTATTTTTCAGATTCAAGATGTGAACTTTTTTTTTTTTTTTTGGATTCTGATTTACCGAGAGACAATACTATTTGCTTATCAGTTGCATAAGGATAACATCAAATAATAACACCATTTTTATTATTTTTAGTTTGGAAATGGAACAAGTAAGCAAGAAGCAGCTAATATATGACTGAAGTCAGTTTCAAGTGAAGAAAATTAGTGAAGGATGCGGTTGAGTGTTAAATGGCTGATATTTTATTGGCAGCTTTAACTGAAAGTTCTACTTACATAAACAAGACTGCTTTGCTTCGGGTAGGAGAAGATGTTAGAAGAAGGCTAGCATTATGTAGACTATACCTCATTTCACTATTGTCACTCTGCGGGTAGAAGAAAAAAAAAGAAAAGATGAAAAACAATCCAAGAAATGATCAGGCAAAAAGTTTTTGAAAGAAAGGCGTTGGATACCATTGTCTAGCCATAAGCCTAAGGTTTTCGAAAAATAGGTTGGTTCTTTCAAGATAATAGCAAAACCAATAAATGAAGTAAAAAGAACTAGAATCTTGGAAAGATGATCAAGCCAATGACCTTATGGATGAAAACAATAAATAATACATTTATTAGAGTTTCTGTTCAAGTCAAAACTTTGATGACAGGTAAAGGACAAACTATCTTAAATCTGAAATGCTTGGATGTTTATACTTTTAACTGAAAAACTTTATCCACTCATAAAGTCAGGACATGACATAAAGGCAGCTCGGGGGCTTGGCACATAGATAAGAGCGAAAATGACCTTGTCTGTCAAGAAAGAAGAATCAACAAGCAAACAAGTGGATAGGCATGATAGATATAATTAAAAAACACTATTGTATCATTATAAGTGACTAAAGGGAATTGTTATTGATTTCAAAAGCATTATTTTAATTTTACATATGAAAAATAATTTACTTTATCTCCAAGAAGACTAATGGTAACTAATACCATACATTATTATATTCAAACTCCAAATTGCAAAATAAGCTATCTTGCCATTAAATTTGAAAAAAATATATATGACCTCTAAACAGAATTTGATATGCCATACATACAAATCTAGATAGATGAAATACATCAAAAAATATAAATGAAATTTAATTGCATAGTATATGTATCAATGGAGATAGATGTAATATCATAATTAATTGTATTTTATAATCTCTCTCTAGTGAAAGAAACAATGCATTAATGCATTTTTATATCACTGGGTTTTCCAATTTATAGATGATTTTTCTACAGTATATATGAATGTTTATTGAGCTGTAAATATCTTTTTCACATTAAATAGTTAACCTGTCACATAATGATCAATCAAAATAATTTGAAATTAATGCATATTACCATAATAAATGCTTACATTAAGATTAAGATCAGGTAATGTTCCCCAATTACTCTTAATTTATTTTGTAATGCAACATTTCTAAAATGAGAGCATGTGATTTTTATTAAATCTACTTTTATCTTTGTTTACAGAGGGTGTCTAAAACGTAGAATGGCATGTCAACATTATTAAGTCGACTAGCTGGTGTTCTCATCCATCATTTTCAGTTCTGAGTTATAATGAGCACATTTTGAAAACAAAGCACACATATTGCAATGTAACTCTTCGGGAGGGGGCTTAAGATTTTAAGAAATGCACAAGTCGTCCCAGAAACGAGGCTTAGCAATAAGACTTTAAAAATGTGGCCTAGGAGAACATTTACAGCATTGGTTCATCAAGCAGGGTGCAACAGAGATCACCGCCATGTCTGATTTTCTCATTTTTCATTAATATATTGGCTGAAGAGTTAGAAACATATTAATAAAACATGTCAGCGCTTTACAAATTGATAAGAGACATGATATCACCCAGTCGTGGATTATGGAGAATTGATGTGCTCACCGTGGACCCGAGTGGCAAACACAAGTGGAAGAAGTGTCCACTTTTTCTGTGAAAATGCTCCCTACAGCTTGCAGCAACACAACTTTAAAAAGGTTCGTGACTTTCAACTTTCATAAGCCTGATGAATCTGAGAATCTAAAGCCCTGTCAATTTGATCTTTGCTCCTGTATTTTCCCACAGGAACATTTGATTTTCTCTGCCGCTGTTTATTCTTTTGATATTTTTGACCTGAGCAGGTTAATCAAAGGTTGTCCTGAAGTGAACACTTCCCTCAAGGGGCAAGTCCTAATCCATTAGTGTGGCTGCAGAAGACCAGGCTGAGCCCAGAAGTCACTCCGTAGAGCCAAAGGCCTCACTGATATTTGTCTGCTACGTTTTTGCAGTAAACTGAATTTAACTTTTATATATACACACAAAAACGGTAGGTTCCACAAAGCTTATTCAACACTCCCCAAACAAGTTTAATCCTTGTTTCTGAAAATATATTTTCTTATCTCCCCACCAGTTGAAGTAATTCTTTATAAGGTTCTCATTTTATCCCTCTATTTAGCAGAAGCCCACTAAGAAAATTTTAAAAATCCTGACTCTGAATTAGAATATCATATTATAGTAGGAAATAGCACCCCTTATTGCTGTTCAGTTATAGCAGGGACTCCAGAATTTTAAAATAAACAAAAGAATTTCAAAGACATCCTATAATGTGACTATTTAATAAAAACCAGGATCATGAATGGTTGCTAGAAAAGATCAATCACTCAAATTCAGGCAGAAAAACTCTGATATTCAAATTTCATGAGGAAAAACTTCCATGTCTTTAAATGTACTGCCTGAAATTATTCATTTCAAAATGTTTAAATACTGACATAATTCAAAACTCTTTTTTTAACCCATTCTAGGGTCACTGTTTATAGTTATAATGGAGAAATATGCCATTTTTACTGAACTTGATTTTTAATATCACAATATATCTTATCAGTGAAAACAATTTCTCAGTGACAGTCACATGGAATTGTGTGTGTGTGTGTGTGTGTGTGTGTGTGTGTGTGTGCAGTTTGCTCTTTTTCTTGGGCATTCACAAGCTCTACGACCTTGATCAAGACAAATGTTTCTTACTTTCTTAACTATGCAGTATGTTTACATTTATAAGCATAGAATATTTGAGTTAATAATGACTGTACAGATATCTAGATATTTTATCTCTAATTTCTTTTAAGATGCTCATTTCTTCTCCAAATTCTTAAACTTATAGTATTACAAGACAGGTAATATGTGTAATATATGGACTGATTTGATACATTCTTTGGAGAACTGAATAGAAATTATGAAAACCATGAAGTTGTTACTTTCTTTTCCATTTTAAGCCAAAATAAATTGGAAATAAATAACTGGGTTGGATTTGTAATTAAAGAAAACAAAGAAACTCTAAGTTATTAAATGTTTTACTTAAGACATATAAAGTCTATCTATGTCATGAGAGGGAGTGAACATTAGGACTATGACTTACAGATTTTAATAATAAAAAATAAAATTTTATCTTTCAAAACTATAAACAAATTTAAAAGGCAAAGTCCTTAATTTTGTGGATATTGAAAAACTATTACTAAAGTTGATATGGAATAAAAAGAGTCAATGTTAAAAAACAAGAAATATAAAGGAATTACACACTATTTATTGATACTTATTTGAAACTGAAAGTAGTTAAGACAGTGAAGTATAGGTACAGAACAGATAAGTGGAAATATAGAATAAGATACAAATTTTAGAAATAATCTTTCACATACACCTTTGTTACTGGATGGACTGGGGAGACCTCTGGGCCCAAAGGCCCCTGCCCAGCCCATGCTCATATGTCACTGGAGGCTTTTAGTCTCATCCCAAGAAAGAATTAGACGACGGACAATACACTAGTTGGGTGGTGCAGGTAAAGTGTTTATCAAAGAGAAAGAGTACACTCTTGAGGTGCAAGAGTGGGTAAGCTTAAGGGAGAGCTCTACCTTGAGTTTGGGTCTCTATATTTATTGACAGTTGTTAACTAAGGGGTGAAATATTGTTTGAGGAGGGGATTTCTTTGGGAGCAGGCTCTCACACTTCTTCTTCCTTACTTGATCAGGGTCCCCAGACTTCTCTTGGGCCTGTTTGGTTTGATCTGGTTTCTTGTGGCTTTGTTTGTGAAATGCTTCCAGGCTGGTTACTAACTTTCCTAATAGCAGGCCTACACTTCCCCTCTGCTGGTCTCCAGGCATCCCGTTAAAGCCTAATTGCATACTCTAACACCTATACCTAGTCTATCAAATAACAACTACAAAAATATAGAGAGTATCACTGCAATACAATAAGAAAAGATGGTCTTCTTAGTAAATACGCTGGACCAATGAATACTGACCCTTACTTCCCACCATAAGTGAAATCACCTGGGCGGGCTCAGTTAGTTAAGTGTCTGCCCTCAGCTCAGGTCATGGTCCCATGGTCCTGGGATCCATCCCTGTGTTGGGCTCTGCTTCTCCCTCTGGCCATCCCCCCTGCTCATGCTCTGTCTCTATGAAATAAATAAGTAAAATATTTTTTTAAAAATCAATTTAGTGAAAAATATAAAATAAAATAAATAAATCAATTTAAGATGGATGGATCACAGAACTAAATGTAAAAGTTTCAAGGCATAGAATTGAAGATATTCGTAATGTATAAAATTGTCAAAGAACCATATTCAGAATGTATAACACCCTTTCCACGTGACAAAGAAAAAAGCAGAAAATCTAACAGGAAAAGAAGAGAGATTCATGCATCTGATAAACATGCAAACGTGCTCAATGGCACACGTCCCGCAAGAAATGCAAATTAAAATTAGCAGTCATTAGACTATATATCCATCCTAGACGTCTAAAAAATTATAGTCACAAATGGAGTGTCGTGTGGATAAAGAGAGACCATATTCATTGCTGGCGGGAGTTTAAACTGATACAACTACCTTGAAAAACTGTGGATAGCATCTACTAATGTTGGATATGCATAAATGCTCTTTAGCCCAGAAATCACACTCCTGGACACAAACCCTAAGAAAATGCATACGCATATTCACCAGAAAACATGTAGAGAAATCAAAATAGCATCACGGTAACAGCCATAAACTAGAAACAATTCTAGTGCATTCAAGATGCCTCTAATACCCACTCAACTATGATGTCTATTTTTACATATCTACTTTGCCCACACAGAGCAGGATTTTACATGCTCCATCAAGCACTTACAGCTTTGCCCCAAAATTTCCTTCACCCTTCCCTGGTCTTACTTCTTGTTACATAAACTGCAAAGTCTTATTCTTTCAAAACTCATAAAAAATGTAGTGAAATACATTTTGAGCAGTATCACATCTATTTAAACTCCTCTTTCTTTAAATGTAAGGCTTTATTCCACCTTGCAGTTCTCAAAGAAAATCTCACAGAGGGACCTTCTCAATACAGATTCTTTGTAGTAGAAACAAACACACTTGCTTAGTTACTTCTCAAGGAGATAGCTAGTTTACTGTTCCCCAAGCCTTTGAAAAGACCGGAAGCCCAGTCTACCAGCTCTTATTTATATAAATGAAGACAGTGCAAGAGCACATCACTTTTTTTTGTTGTTAAAATTAATTTACAAGAGAAAGCAGATAATTATCGTATATGCTCTTTTAAGATTAAGAGCATTATTCTATATGTTGGCAAATTGAACACCAATAAAAAATAAATTTAGAAAAATAAAAAAGAGTATACTTGAACATGGTTTGATGTAAATTATTTACTAATTCCTGAGTTAATTTCATGCTCATAAGACACATATTTTCTATTGAAATAGTTACCTATATGAATGAGATATGTGTACAATACATATCCTAAAAACATGTGAATAATACTGCAGCTATCTTCCCAATGAACCTTTTTGCTTTCGTTCAAGTGTGATTGTTTCTCTGCTCCTTCTCTTAGTTTTACCTTGTCTGTGTTGGCCTATTCTAGTCATGAAGTAGGTTAGTTTAAATGCTTATTCATTGTACTATATAGGTGATGGTTTTGAAATTCTTAGTGGCATTAACATAATGAGCAGACAAATCAGAGTAAGCTGGTATGTTTCTTACCATTTAATAAGGAACATAATGAAAGGGAGGCAGCAAAACTAGGAAAGAAGAAAATAAAATCCTTTAGCTTGGATCCATCATTTAATCTGGAAAAATGTCCCAACTCATTTTGTGTTACCTAACTGAATTAATCAGTATTTATTGTTTTTCCATAGCATTAGCCTCAGAGAGCTAATTGTAGCATTAATGGATATGGGGACTGGTAACTGGGTAGTTTCATTCATCAGATACCATCTGTGGCAGCAAATTGCAAGAGAAAGTGAGCAAGGAAATTGGAAGAGGGCAAGGAAGGCAATGCGTGTGGTCTCTGCCCTGTGCCACAGTCAAATCTAAGAGGCTTGCAAAATCTGCAGAGCTTAGCACTAGTGAGCATGACCAGATGTGATTCCCTCAGATGGCACCCGTGTCTGTCTGGCTAATTGCCTTGACCCAGGTCATGATGTGAATTACAGCTAGAATGGAAAGATACCATTTCTAACTCCATCATCAATGGAGCTTTTAAAATTTCTGTGTGTGTTTGTTTGCTTCCACAAGATCACTCTAAAAGGAATTCAACTGTCCTGGGAGGAAAAAAAAAAAAAAGAGAGAGAAATTCAAGTAAATATCACAGATCCTCATTGTTTTGAGGCTGAAATCATTATTCTCTAGAAAACACCATAGGAGTTTTCAAGTGTTAGTTTACATAAATTGCCTAATTTTGCAGTCATTTTGGATTTCTTCATTACTACTTTATTTACAAGTATTTAATTGAATAAAGCAAATATGAAATAATTTTAGCCTGGAATAGTACACTAGGGTATTAAACATCTATGGTCTCAAAGAAATCAACCCCTCATGATTTTCAATAGCAAAGTCCTGCCAAGAACGATGACAAAAAAAAAAAAAAAAATTCCTAATTCCTGCCTTCTCAGGCTGAGATCACAGAACACCTGAAAACACATCTGTAGTTCCAAAGCCATACTTTAACTTTTCCTTGGCTTCATGGTTTACTTTGTTTTTCTTTTCTGAAACCTAACATCCCTGAATTTCATCTTGAATTCAAATTCTCCTAGCTTCTAACTGATAAAATGAGATATTTTGAAATCTATTAAATAGGCCAAGTGGACCGTGTTAACCTTAACAAATAAAGCCACCAGGTCATTTTATCAGTAAAATGGATTCATTCAAGACTACCAGGCAATTCTGTTCTGGGACACGCAAATTACAGCAAAACCATGGGCAAGTCCACTGAACAAAAGAAAGAAACCCCCTGTTATACAGGGAAGGGGTAGTTGTGAGGGGCGGTGTGTAAACTAAAAGCCCATTGCAATAAACTGGGAGTTGAGTTCTAGCAGCTTCTCCTTGGCTAAGCTGTGACTATTTCTTATTGGCGGGGCTGTTGCCAGTGAGAAGAGAAGGCCTTTCTTCATCCTGCTGGGATAGAAAAATACGGATTTGCAAGGTGGGTCTCTCCCTATTGCCTTCTCCCTGCTGTCTTCCCAACTTTATTCTAAATGAGGTTTCTTTTTATTAATTTTCAAAACTGCAAGTGAGAAAGAAAGTGATGTAGGCCTGAAAGCACCACCAGGCTAGTGGTGATATGAAATCAGCTGAATGTGACCTCATGCTCAGAGTCTAGCAATCCAAACTTATCCAAGCAGAGCCATTGATTCCTTTCACACTTTTGTACATTGAAATGGCTTCAAGCACTCACACGCAGTAGAAAGAAGAGGGACTTTAGATTTTGAGGGACGTTAGTTCAACTCAGAGAATGGACACTTACTGGATAGACATTTTTTGTTTTTTAAGCTTGCATATCACAATGGAGCTCATGTTTGAGATCTGGAATTTGCCTCCCCAGGATGAAGCCTCCCTTCACGTTCCATGACTTGCTATGGGGTGTGCTCCTCTGTGAAATGGGGGTAAAAAAATAGGACCTGAACATGGGGAGATGGTCTTGGATTGTTCTATGGAAGCCTTGTTGGTTGTTGTGTCGGAGTAGAGAGTAGAATGTGGAAGGTGCTGCATGGAAGGTGCCAGCACCAAGAGCAGCTACAATGAGAAAAAGTACAAAGTGCATACCAGAAAAGCATCCAACATTTTCCTTATTATGCATAAGACAAAGTAACCAAAGTCTCAAAAGATTAATTAACAGTGTATTAGGCAAATGAGGGCGGATTGAGATGTTGGCCTACCAATCAAAATCCTTTCAATGATAGAGTGGTAATTTATTATTTCATTATGTACAGACTAACATCTTTTGTCTCAGGCTGGATGGAATATTCCTAGGTATGTGTAATGTTGGGCCATACTTTCAAACATACTAAATATCCTCCTGAAGTGCCCACTGCACTCCATGGAAAATTATTATATTAAAGCAAACACAGTTCTATGGTAGAGTTGTAAACAATTGCTGGCGCATTTAAGATAAGTCAAAAGTCTTGAAAGCTATTTTTCTCTCGAGAACGCCAGTAGGTATTTTAAAATTACTGTCTGCCTTATTAACAGAAGTTTCAGTAAGGAAAAGAGAAAAATGCTGAAAATTACTGTTCTCACTCCTACATAATTGGACTTATTTGAGATATATACTGCTTTGAAGCCAGGTGTTAGATTCACTCACAGCCTTAGTTTAACTGTGAACCTGGCCTTCTCAGGTACTACACATATTTAGAAACATTTAGGTTGCTTCAAATGTTTCTTCCATTCTGGATTTAAGTACCTTCTGGGGAGAAAATAATTTTTTATTAGTGCATTCTATTTTTCTTTTTTTGAAAAAAAAAAGTGAATGGAATCTTCCTATAGCCGTTGTGTATGTTTGATACACGTTATGGTAGCTCCTTGAATAGATCCTTCTTATATTCTGTTATTTTTCTACTCAAACATGCATGAGCCATGATTCTGGGTTCTAGCTCTCTGGACATTGTTTGTACCAATATTTTATATCTCTCGAGGTATCCATCTATATTCCTTATGTTTTTTCTTCTATTTTTTTGGTCATTTATCTGAGCCATCTTTCTCTTCCCTATTTTTCTGTCTCGCTCTCTCCCTAACACACACATACACACACATACACACACACACACATTCCTTTCTCTCTCCTTTTAACCTTTCCACTAAGTATTTCTCACATTTTACTCTTTATTTAATCATTGCCCAGAAGGAAAGTCAACATATTTATCAGATGGTACTATGATTTAGTGCTAACACTTCACACTTGATGAGTTCCTGAAGTTTTATAGAGATTTGGGCTGTGGTGGGTCAAGATTAAAGGATTGCTCTGGAAACCTGCTAGTTGCCTTCCAGGTATCAGCACATAATTCCTCCTATCTCCCTGGATCCTGGTCCAGCTACTACCTTCAGAGTATTTGATCTTTTGATATCATGTACATTGTGTGAAAGATGCCCTCCCATTGTCCCCATAAACACCTGTAATGACAACCCAGCTTTGTAAAGATTTAATTTCCCTCATCCTTTCTTCTCAGCCATTTCATAGGAATTCATTACCTTGTGACCCTAAATAAGGTTGGCATAGAAACACTTGTTTCAGACTAATTCAGTAAGGCAACGAACCACATAATTTTATTCTTGACTATACTTCTGCTGATGTAGAGATTGTAGAAATCAGGAGATAGATGTGCAAATCACAGGACTGGACCTGGCTCAGTCTTCTTCATGGAAGCTGATTTACTCAGCCCAAAGCAAAATCATCTGGGCTGTGATATAATTGTATTGAGATAGAAAAAAAAATGTTTAAGCCTTTTTAAAATTTCTGGTGTGTATTCTTTTCATTTCACAGTTTTTTCATCCTGCAGACTGCTTAACAGATTGTATTGAGCCACATGTTGAGTACTATATTTATTACATTGGAACACTGAGAAACCTTACTGGATTTCAGTGAGGAAAAGAGTATATATAATTCACTGAAACACTAGAATAAAAATGACATTTGTTTTTAACTAAAGCCTATTTTGCGCAAAAGCAAACACCATCAAAATGATACATTTCTTGAATTCATCAAATTAGAATATAAAAGCAATATATTCATTTGCAATTTTTATTGTTGTTATTCAGTTACAAATCCTGAAAATGTTAATCTGTTATACAAGTGGAAAACCTCTTAACATTTAACAGCCACTGGGATAATATAATTACATCTATAAATCTACAGTCAATATTTTGCTTAATCCCCTTCTCATGTAGACAAAACTCTGAATTTTGATGTTGAAATATTTTAAGTATAAAATGGGATATGCTCTGATTCATTAAAGAATGGCATCTGCTTGAGTACACACGGTCTACAGGTTGATTCAGAGAAAATAGATCTGAATGAACAGAGGAAATAGGGATAGAGAACTTCCTAAACTAGAACAGATTTTTCTCCTCAGTGACTGTGTTGAAAGGAGAGATACCCAGCAGCTGATGGGATCATGCAGTTTCTGAGTTTGAAAAATTAAAAAAAAAAAAAAGGTGTTATTGATCCTAACTTCATTTCTCTTTGTATCATCTGGTAATCTCTGAGTGGCTTGTTTGCTTATTTTGTCACAGTGCTATATGTTTTAACAGTAATTTCCTATTGCGTAAACTCCTCCTTACAGATGCTGCAGATGCAGGAAATGCTATCTTCCAGGGAGAAATTCTGGCAACCTGTATGTCCATTTGTCTTAAAAATGGAAGGAATTCAAGGAAGATTCTTTAGGCAGCAATAGATTAAATGTTTTACATTTCTCAGTACTTCGGAAAATGCAGGCACTTGATTCTTTTCTATATAGTTTCTATAGACCCTTATTCCATTAATTGACTTCCTTCATCATTGTTCTAGAAATTAGCTTATTTCTCTTGGTCCCAGATGCTTAAGACCCAAACCTGAAGCATAAAAACAAACACAGAAAAGTGTAAATATCATCTTTTCATTGGTTTTACATCATTTCCTTTGTCATGTTGCATTCAGAAATATTGGAGCGAAAGTATAAGCGTACATGATCAATGTTGTCTTTCCTTTGAAATGGCCCTTCTCACAGGAAGCGGGGGGACCACTGGGGGATGAACAAAAAAGCCTACGATTGATTCCAATTAATTTTGTCATTGATTTATTTTGTCACTATGTATTTAGCAAATATGGATGAAACTCTCTAAAGGAAATAAATGTTGCCAGAAGGCAGGAGATTAGCAGGCCCAGGAGCATTAATATTCTTCCCCATTTATCATTTTTAGAATGCACATGGAGGAGGTTGTGGGGAAATTTAATGAGTTAAAAGTGGAAGGACATGAAGAAAATTAGTTCTGAAAATAGAAGTCATTAACCCTTTACTGTCTGTTTCTAGAAATAGTCAGAATCAGCACAAACCAACACATCATACTAACTCGGCTTTTTAGGTTAATTTTAGCATCATTTTCTTCATTCAACAGAAATTCATCAATTACCTGTTACGTTCCAGACCCAAAGATAAGTATGCAGGATATACAGAAACTCAAGTTATAATTTTGTTAGTCTCATACTTAAACAAAAAGGATTTTGACTATGAAACTATGAGCAACAAGCTTATTTTGCTTAGGGCCACAATGGGAAAAGCAATGTGTCTGTACTTTAATTAGGCAATAGAAATCCATGAGGCTGCCTTCATTTGACTTTCAGCTGTTTATTTTGCATCAGTAAAATCCATAGACTCTGAAGGAGAGCTCAACCATAATTAAAAGTGTTATTGAACTAAACACAATTACCAGTGTTTACCTCATTATATAATGCTGTTGGCACCAGAAGCAGAGTTCAAACTAGCTTTCTTTCTTGCATTCCTGTTAGACATAGTTTAAGAAATGTCTAATTCAATTTAGTAATGATAAGTACCAAAATCAAGTTTGGAAAAATTGCTGATGTGCAAATCCAGGCACGAGGACTGCTTCACTGCTTAGGTGCCATGCCAAGTTCCCTGGAAACCAGGAAAACACTTAGTTCAATTGAAATATGAAATATCTTTACATAACATTTTTTTCAGTTTTTATTTTAATTCTAGTGTAGTTAACAGTGTTATGTTTGTCTCGGATGTACAATGCAGTGATTTCAGCAATCCCATATATTACTCAGTGCTCATCAAGAGGAGTGTATGTTTAATCCCCATCACTTATTTCATCCATCCCCCCACCCATCAACCCTCTGGTAACCTTCAGTTTTTTTGTTGTATAATTAAGAGTCTGTTTCTTGATTGTCTCTTTCTCTTTTTTTTCCCCACTTTGCTTGTTTGTTTTGTTTCTTAAATTCCACATATGAATGAAATTGTATGGTACGTGTCTACCTCTGACTGACTTATTTCACTTAGCATAATACTTTCTAGCTCCATCCATGTCATTGCAAATGGCAAGATTTCATTCTTTTTTGGCTGAATAATAGTCCATATATATATATATATATATATTATAACATATATGTAGATGTAGACATAGATACAGATATACACCGCATGTTCTTTTTTCATTCAACAGTCAGTGGACATTAGGGCCGCTTCCATAATTTGACTATTGTAGATTATGCTCCTATAAACATACGGGAGCATGTATCCTGTTGAATTACTGTTTTTGTATCATTGCATAAATACCCAATAGTACAATTGCTGGATGACAGAGTAGTTGTATTTTTAATTTCTTGAGGAATCTCCATACTATTTTCCAGACTGGTTCCAGACTGGTTGCACCAGTTTGCATTCCCACCAACAGTGCAAGAGGGTTCCCCTTTCTCTGCATCCTCTTCAACATCTTTTGCTTCTTCTGTTATTGATTTTAGTCATTCTGACAGGAGTGAGATGATATTTCATGGTTGTTTTGATTTGCATTGCCCTGATGGTGAGTGATGTTGAAAAACTTTCCATGTCTTGATCATCTGCATGTCTTCTTTGGGAAAATCTCTGTTCATATCTTCTGCCCAGTTTTAATTGAATTACTTGCTTTTTGTGTGTTGAATTTTACACGTTTTTATACATCTTAGATACTATCCCTTTATTAGATATTTCATTTGCAAATGAAATATCTCACATTCAGTAGGTTCCCTTTTAGTTTTGTTAATTGCTCCCTGAACTGAGCAGAAGCTTTTTTTATTTTGATGTAGTCCCAATGGTTTATTTTTGCCTTTGTTTCCCAGGCATAAGGAGAACTGTCCACAAAAAATGTTATGGGAAATGTCAGAGAAGTTACTACCTGTACCCTCCTCTAGGATTTTTATGGTTTCAGGTCTCACTTTTAGGTCTTTCACCAATTTTGGCTTTATTTTTCTGTATGGTGTAAGAGAGTGGTCCAGTTTCATTCTTTTGCATGCTGCTGTCCAGTTTTTTCAATACCGTTTGTTGACGGCACTGTCTTTTTCCCATTGGATGTTCTTTCCAGCTTTGTTAAAAATTAATTGGCCATGTACTTGTGGGTTTATTTCTGGGCTCTCTATTCTATTCCATTGATCTATGTGTCTATTTTTGTGCCAGTACCATACTCTTTTGATTAATACAACTTTATAATAGAACTTGAAATCCAGAATTGTTATAACTCCGGCTTTGCTTTTCTTTTCAAGGTTGCTTGGCTATTGGAGGCCTTTTGTGGTTCCATATAAATTTTAGGATTGTTTATTCTAGTTCTGTGAAAAATGCCGTTGGTATTTTGATAGGGATTCCACCAAATGTGTAGATTCCTTTAGGTAGTCTAGACATTTTAACAATATTTGTTCTTCCCATTCCATGAGCACAGGATGTCTTTCCGTTTCTTTTTCTCATCTTCAAATTTTCAACAAAGTTCTACAGTTTTTAGATTATAATCTTTCAGCTCTTTCTTGAAGTTTCTTCTAGGTATGTTATTGTTTTCTGGTGCAATTATAAATGAGATTGTTTTCTTAATTTATCTTTCTGCTGCTTCATTATTGTATAGAAATGCAATAGATTTCTGTACATTGATTTTGTATCTTGTGACTTTACTGAATTTATCAGTTCTAGCAGTTTCTTGGTGGAATCTTTTAGATTTTTTTATATAGTATCATTTCATCTGTGCATAGTGAAAGTTTTACTTCTTTCTTGCTGATTTGGCTTCCTTTCATTTCATTTTGTTGTCTGAATTCCCTGGCTAGGACTTCTAGTACTATGATGAATAGAAGTGGTGAGAGTGGACATCCTTATCTCGTTCCTGGTCTTAGGGGAAAAACTCTGTTTTTCCCCATTAAGGATGATGTTAGCTGTAGATTTTTATATATGGTCTTTATTATGTGGTGATATGTTCCCTCTAAACCTTTGTTGAGAGCTTTTCCATGAATGGATGCTGTACTTTGTTGAATGGTTTTTCTGCATCTATTGAAGTGCCCATACGGTTTTTATCCTCTCTCTTATTGACATGATGTATCATGTGATTGATTTGTCAATAGTGAATAACCTTGCAGTCAAGGAATAAATCCCACTGGAGTCTGGTGAGTGATTTTTATTATTGAATTTCATTTGCAAATTTTTTATTGAGAATTTTTGTGTCTATGTTCACCAGGGATATTAGCCTTTTATAGTGGAATCTTATCTGGTTTGGGCATCTGAGTAATGGTGGCCTCATAGATAAGTTTGAAAGTTTTCTTTCTGTTTCTATTTTTAGGGAATAATTTTAGAAGAATAGGTATTGCTACTTCATTAAATAGTGGAGTTTTCTTGTGAAGCCATCTGGTCTGGATTTTGTTTGCTGGGAGTTCTTTAATTACTGATTCAATTTATTTGCTGGTAATTAGTCTGTTCAATTTTTCTATTTCTTCCTGTTTCAGTTTTGGTAGTTTATATATTTTATGTCTCTAGGAATTTATCCATTTCTTCTAGCTTTTCCAATTGGTTGGCATATAGTTATTTAATATATGTGCTGCTGAAGCAAACACTGGCATATAGTTTTTCATAATATTCTCTTATAATTATTTGTATTTCTGTGGTTCTGGCTATTATTTCTTCTCTCTGTGTGGGTTTTTTATTATTTATATCTTTTCTCTTTGTTATTGTTATGTCTAGCTAGAGGTTTAGCTAGATCAAATTTGTTGATCTGTTCTCAATTCATTGGTATGTTCTATTTTTTGTTTGTTTCTGTATCACTTATTTCTATTCCAGTCTTTATTATTTCCTTCCATCTGGTGGTTTTAGGTTTTGTTTGTTG